>NC_041385.1:584663131-584728058 GCF_002162155.2 Triticum dicoccoides
TGTTTCCCTTTTTTTATGGATTTGCAATGTTTGTTTTGATTGGGTGTAACACGTGTGAAACAACCATCATCGCAAAAAAGAAAACATGTGTGCAACCACTATCACATCATCATCAAACAGTTTTCCGTGGGCAGTTTATCAAAGGCTTTGATACTTGATGACCAAGAATTTATAATATTTGAATTGAGAAATCAATTTATAGTTTTGTGAATACAATATAGACGCCGACGCTCATACATACACACATATACTCGTTCCTATTAACACATGCACGCACACCCCACCCTATAAGCGCACCTTCGAGGGACTGGGCAATCACATCATCTTGAGATTGACGAAGTCATCATAGATGCATTCTTAGTCGACGGGAACGTCTCCTCCCACCAAACGCACATCGTCAGAAGGTCTGAAATGAATCCAAAAAAATGCGAGCACCAATGTCAAGTCTATGACTTGAACCCTTATCGGCTCAAGATACCATTGTCCTCCTAAACTTCCAACAACAGGTTAGTTCGCACCAAACTTTACTTTGCTAAATAGCAAGTCAGCCTCTTTTATTACTTTAGAATACATTAGTGTTTTTTTCTCTCTTGAGTGACCAAGAATTTATGGTATTTGAACTGAGGAACCAAACTTAGACTTTGTTAAATAGCAAGTCGGCCTCTTTTAGAATATTTCAGAATACTTTAGTTACCTGATAGTCCTGTCAAGCCAAGCCTTAATATATTGCAGTAGTATCGATCTTGCCCGTTGCACTTTTGATGTGAGAGTTGTCGATTTGACCCCTTCATGCCAGGTTAGCATTTAGCGATTGAACCGTATCACACATGTCAATACAAAAACACGCTAATCAGCTAGGAATATCACCTTTTGGCAATAAGGCAAGTAGGATGAGTGCGGGGTTTCGGTGCCCGGATGCATCTGCACCCGTTCAAAAAAAAATTCGTAAAAAATTCAGAAAAATTCAAAAAATTCCGAAAAAAATTGAAGTGGTGGACAATTTGATGCGTGAGGTGCGCCCCAATTTTCAAAACATTTGGACTTATGTGCAGCTCTCAGCAAAAAAGACAAATCAGACCAAAACAGTATATGAACAGTACACATTTTTACAGACCTCCGATTTATCTTTTTTGCTGAGAGCTGCACATAAGTCCAAATGTTTTGAAAATTGGGGCGCACCTCACGCATCAAATTGTCCACCATCCCAATTTTTTTTGGAATTTTTTGAATTTTTTTAGTATTTATTTTGATTTTTTTGGTGAGCGCAGGTGCAGATGAGCTCGGGCTCAGATTTGGATTTTCGAAGTAGGATATACTTCTTTCCGTTTCCACTCCCCATGCTCATCACGCCCATATTCCCATGAGAAAAGCACTTTTACATTTATAGTACTACTGCCTGCAAGCACTGGTAAGTAGCTTTGAGCAGCCAAGTGCAGCTTTCGTGCCGCAGGCTCGTGAGCTTTGTGGCTCCAGCGAGGGGGACGATATGACAATCGTTGAGAATATGTTAGCGATGCCAGGAAATTGGGGCCTTGTCTTGAGGTGTGCCGTGCGTGAAGACTGGAGCACAGATGGGCGATATTTGGGCCATGGATCCATCCTGTTCGGCCCCTCCTTTCAGCTACAGACAAATGCAAGAAAACAACAAAAGGGATGTTCCCGAGCTGCCTCAAGATCTAGTTTTATGCATCGACGCCTCGACTTTTTTCCCTGCAGTGGACCCTTGCGCGGTTATCAAGGTGTTGATCATTGGGGGTTCTTTTCCGCTTGCCCTTTATCTTTCTTTTCCAAGTATTCGTACTCATGTTTGCGCTGCGTCCCTGAGTTGGAAGTTGGAGCCGCGCTGATGATTCTGCAAGTTTTTAACGATGAGAAGTAGTAGTAACTTTTGCGTAAAATCATGGAACTGATCTAGGTGCAGTTGTGTGGAAAATATACTTGAAATGATGCTGGTTTTCGGTGTGTTCCCTTACTAAAACTTAGCAAAGAAATGTATTTTGTAGGTTCTAAAAACATCAGATGAAAATTCAAGCACATGCATATTGAATTCAGTTTTACCCATGTCAAATTTCGTAGAACAATAGCACTCCATAACTATTTGCGACCTGCATGAAAATAAGAACATAAGATTGTTATCCAGGTCACAAATGATCGTATGCGTAAGTTTTCTCTGACTTTTACGAAGTGGTTTGGTTCCTACTGGTGTAGGATCTGAACTGTTGTGCCACCGGCGTTGCTCGACGGCGACGTCACGCCGACGTCCGGCCCACTAGCTTGTGACGCGGGGCCGTCCCGGCGCACGCGTACCCTGGACACGGGCCCGCCCAGATTCGAGTTGCCCTCGAGCCGCAGACGCCGGACGGACGGGGACCCAAAAGCGCGCGCGCCCGTATTTGGCCATCCATGCCTCCCGCTCCCGCGCTCTAGCTCGCCTCGCCTTCGCGTGAGGCAACGACCACGAGATCGAATAGCGATTCATTCGTACGTGAGGCGTGCGCGTACGTACGTACGCGCGCCCTCCCCTCCCCCCGTGCCATGCCGCCCACTACCCCCTGCCAGGCATCTTCTGACCGCTCCGCTGGGGCGGCCCGTGGCCCCGAACGAAAGGCGTTCGACCGTAGCCAACCTTTTTGCACCGGGTGGAGGAGTAAAAGAGATAGATAGCAAAGGACTGTACATTTGCTACGCCTGTCAGGGTCTTTCTTTTCATCCAGACGTTGCCTGTCCGTCTCAGTTGATCGGTTCTACTCTACTGATCGCGCCATACTTTCTCGTTAGCCATCATGGCTCTCCAGCACTCACTGATGCACCACATGCAGCTGCTGAAACGATGCGCCCAGTTGACCATGTCTTGACCTTGAGATAAGCAATGCATGTTGTGAATGAAAAAAAAGGAGAGGAAAGCATCAGAAAATAAGCAAGGTCAATCCCTGCGGATATGGATGGGTTTGTTCCGCTCCCGAACCGGAGTGGATCCAACGAACTCTTCTAACCACAGACACCCGTCTTACAGTACAAGATAGTATATAAACTTTGGTAGCTAAGCTAGGACTAAACAGCAGCATCTCAGAGAGCTAATGCAGAGCCAAAAGCAAGTGGCTAAAAAAGCCACCAAGACTGACGAAGCAGTACCAAATCTCCTCTTGGATGCATGACATAAAACTTAACTTAAAACAAACGGAAGGCGGAAAGGCCGAGCTCCCGCGGCGAGAGCTTACAAAAACAGCCGCGAGAACACGTCGTCGTCATGGAAGACAAAAAGAGAAGATATATAGGCTCCAAAATTCCAGTTCCTGCTACTCCGTGGAAGGGACAGCGTTAGTTAAGAGTAGGACGTAACTAACGCGAAGCCACCTGCCATCCCTCTCTAGCTGTAGAAAAACGCTGCGCTAGAAGCTGGGAATTAGGAGCAGAATCCCAGCGGGATCAATGGCTCCGCGGTGCTACATGACAAGGAGGATTACTGCTACCTACGTGAACTAGAAGCGTACGTACATACTAGTTCTATATAGTCCGTTTCGAAAAAAAAAAGTTCTATATAGTCGCAGATTGCATTGCGGAAAGAGATGTGGAGTTTTTAAACAAGGTGTTAGTTAGGAGCTTTCGGAGAATCATCACTTGCTGAAGAAATCTAGCCAGCGTCGTGTTCCGGACCTTGCTGCTGCGACTCAGTCTCAAGCGCCCTATCTTTGAGCTAGTTGTATATACTGGTCGACAGGTACTATACAAACCGGTCTTCTTCTCTCATGTCATCATTCGTGTTCGGCAATTCTATAAGCCAGTTCGGCAGTTTAGGGGCTTAGTTTAGTCTATCCGCCGAGCTGGGGTAGCTTTCGATGCAAGCTTCTGCACCGGCCGGTGCAACACCGATCATCGTCAGCTGGCTCTGCATGTATAGATATTTGATATTTCATGGCCAGCCACACCGTCTAGCTAGCCTAGATGAAGCTGTTGCAGACTGCATTTTGTCAACGTGAGGACAGGTCAAACAGGCGTATCAACTAAATTAAAGCTTGCTTGTCAGTTCCAATGATGATTTAATTGTTCCAGAAAACACAATTGGCGCAGGTGGCTCTGCCCCAGGAAGGGACATCGACCTAGTACCAATTAAGCGGCTGACTTCTGTTGTTTGCTTCACATAAAGGTGATATTGGTTTCCCTGGATTTGCTAATTAACCAATGGATCTGCTGCACCGAATACAGCCTTGTCGTTCGTGCTCGGCACGAGATGAGGTGTTCGACTAGAAATATTTCTCTGGCTTTAAACATATTATATTATCATATTCAAATTTCTGACGTTTTTCAGCATTGTTGCCTGCTTTCTAGGCAGCGCGCGGAATTGCAATCAGCTTGGCGACAATGGACGCGATGACTATGCCAGCTCAACGTCTTTCCTCGTCATAGGGCCACTGATCTCCTGGCCACTTTGTGGCCTTTTTTCCTCTTTCCAGTAGGGCATGTTTGTGCTATTGCCCTAGCAGTTTTATTTTATTTTTCCTTTTCTGCATTTAAACTTGTTGTATGGACATGGTCGTTGCTTTATCTATAAATCGGGGCAAAAGCCTGCTTCGAGAGATATTATCACAATAGTTGAAGTAACAATTGTTACATCGCAACCCTAGCGGATGTAAGGTCAGCCATTTTTTCACCAGAAAAAAAATGTTTTTTCAAGAGAAAATGTCAACCTTTTTTTACGGTAGTCACACTAACATCACTTCAGCCTCGGAGGGCGACAGCCTGATGGCCGAGAAAGGCTGGAGGCATTTTGTCCTCGGCCGTTTCATCTTGGACCACGGGATTCTCATCTTATGGCCCGGGGAAATGTGGTGGCGCACTTCTATGGCTCGCTTACAGCGAGACGAAGGAACCCTTGCGTCAACGGCAACGTGAGATGGGCCGGCCTAGATATGCCGAAGGGGGAATGTATCCAGTGCACCCACAATTATGATGCTACTGGTGCACCAGATGTTGTAGAACATTTCAAAAAAACAAAAAAAATATCTAACACGTTGACAAAACATTAATGTATGTTGTCGCAAAATTTATGTCAAAATTTGAAATAGTTCTTGAGATACAAAAGTGACAAATTTGACATCAATGTGATAATGGGTCAAATCTAAAGCCCAACTTACGTTATGTACAATTTAGTATTAAATTTTTCATTTTCATCTTCTGAGCCATGTTTTGAATTTTAACTTGAAATTTTGTGACAACCTACATTTATGCTTTGTGAATGTGCTAATTTTTTCAAGAATTTTTGAACATTTTAAAATGTGAAATGTGAGTTCAGTGCACTGGTGGCACTACAAGCACCGGCGCACCAGATATTCTCCTGCGCTAGAGGCCGCAACCTCGTTTTTTGGTATACTTTTTTGCTTTTTAGAAAATTATGGTACTCCCAAATATTAAAAAAACTTATTATACAAAATACTTTACATAAAACATTTGGATATAAATGTTAAATGTGTGTCGAGAAAATGTTTCTCATGTATATGAAAGAATATACAATGTATGTGAAATAAATTGATCATGTATTTAAAAAATCAAGCATTTAAAAATGTAACAATTATTTAAAAATATTAATAAAGCATTTGAAAAATCTTAAATGTGTATAGAAAAACTGTTAATCTTGCATTTGTAAAAAAAATATTAATCAAGCATTTGAAAAATGTTAAATGTATATAGAAAAAATATTGCCCATGTATTGAAAAATGTTAATCTTGTATTTGGAAAAAAATCAAGCATTTGAAAAATGGTAAAATGTGTATCGTAAAAATGTTGACTATGTCTTAAAAAATGTTAATCTTGTATTTAAATATTTCAATCAATCTTTGGAAAAATGTTATAGATGTGTATAAAAAATGTTGAACGTGTACTGCAAAATGTTTAAATCGTATTTTAATAGTGTTCAACATGTTTTAGAAAAATGAATTACATATATACCAAAAATGTATGGTGTGTATGGAAAAAAGTAGACATAAAGACCATTTAAGTTCTCAAGCAATGTTAGTCATCTAATAAAGGTAGACATAAAGACATCGTTGCTCCAGTCTAATTGCAGTCTTTGTACCAAAGTATTTGGAGTATTTCTTCGAGCAGATATTGATACCGCGAAGAAGGTGTTTTCAATAGATTTCATTTTAATTCTTAGTCATAGGAGTTACTTCGTATTTTCTTGGATCTTAAGTCCAAATTAGTGTACTATACTTGTTATGAGTATGAATAAAGTTATTTTGTTTCTAATTTTTTTTGCCTTTGATCATTTATTATTATTATTATTATTATTATTATTATTATTATTATTATTATTATTATTATTATTTCAAAATATTGTAAACGCATATACTCCAAAAACATAATGTATTCTTTAAGTGCTCATCAAGATTTGGAAAATGTTAACACAGTTCAAAAAAAATGTTAGTGTAAGTTTAAAAAAAATATACCATTACAGTAGGTTGTGACAATTAAAAATATAACATTTAAAAAATGTTTTTGATCATTCAAAAATATATTTCAAAAATTTTAATACAATGGAAAACATTATGTTTTTAAATGTTTATACAATGTATTAAATTATGTCCGCATAGTTAAAAAACGTGATACATTATTCAAAAATAAATTTTGACGTGTATTTGAAATATATTTGAGATGTATTCAAACAAAAGTTCAAAAACATGTATTTAAAATGTTAAACTTCTACAATTATATTATTTGTATACCAAAAGTGTATAATGTGTATGAAAAAAATAGGCATCAAAACATTTTTTGAGCAAATGTTAATTATATATTAGAGGAATGTTAAAGGTGTCCATCGCTACTATAAATAACATCACAAGTTTCACCAATATAGTCAAAAATAGCACAAAAACTACCTAAACAATCCTTTTGATTCAACAAAAACCTCAAAAAAATGTACATGTACATAAGAATATGCTCCAAGATTTTTTAATGCATTTCAAACATTTTTAAATACCCTAATACATGGTGAACATCTTTTAATACACGATGAATATTTTGTAGATACATGATGAACATTTTAAATACATCATAAATATTTTAATACATGTAACTTTTTAGTATTTGGCAATTTCTTAATACATAATGACCATTTTTAAGTATAGAATAAACATTTTTTATAAACATGATTAATACAAGATGTACATCTTTTTTACAGTGAACATTTGCAGTACAACATGAATATATGTTTTAGACATGATGAAGACTTTGAGTAAATCAATATCATTTTGATACATGATGAAAAGGTTTTTAATACATGATGTATATTTTAATTAAAATGCAAACATTTTCAATACATTACAAACCTTTTTATATATACACGATAAAAATGTATAAATACACAAACATTTTAAAGAAACCATAAATATTTTAATAAACGATGAACATATTTTCATATAAAATGTACATTCAAAATACACATGAGAAGATATACCATCAATAATTTTTCATAGATGCCAAACCAACTTCTAAAACATAATGAACAATTTTAGTAGCAGATGAAGAAAAAGAATCATAAGAAAAGAAAAAAAACTGATAAAAAAGAGAATTAAAAAAAGGAAAAGAAGCATGCAAATCTGTAAATTAATAACAATATTTATTATTGCCTCTAGGGCATATTTCTTTCAATCAAGTCAATAGTGCTGATAATAATAGCACTTTACATGGCCTTATTTACATGTATATATAGAGCCACAAAATGGGTGTCACTACAACATGCTCATAAAAAAATAACACGCTAGATTTGGGGCAGAGTACAGTTCAGAATATAACCGGAAACTGAGATCAACGTAATATAGAAATCACCAAGAGTGGCTATCGATGAGGTGCCACCACTGTGGGACACATACAGAAAATAACCGGCATCATAGGATCGGCAAGAGATAAAAAGAAGGTAACCAATAAGACGGGAACTGTTAGGTTTACCGTAGATTCAATGAGATCACATGAAGAATTTTAAGAGCATTGGTAGCGTATCTACATATACCTAAGAATAAAAGGTGCGTTTCCTTGAAAAAAAACCATCCGTTCACTGTCGGAAAGATTTTTTTTTCTATCCAAAGTGGTAATAATTTTATTTTGCGTCCATCTGAATTTCACACGAGGGTGTGCGCTATGGCTCAGCGAAGCCTGCTCAATTGTTTTTCTACGCACCGCGCGGCAAATAGTCGGAGATTCGCAAAGGGCGCCCAAGACCGGGCTGATTTGTTTTCCTTTATAGTCTCTGTTCTGTTTCTATTTTCTTTTTTTCATTTCCTGTTTCTTTTTTATTTCTTTTTGCCTTCCAAGTTTGTTTTCCTTTTTTTGAAGATTCAAAATTTCAAAAAAGTTCGAAATTTAAAAAAAAACAAATTTCCGAAAATATTCAGAATTTCGGAATTTTGTTTCTATTTTAAAAACTGCTTAAAATTACAATTCTTGTTCTTGTTCCAAAATTTGTTCAAAGTTCAAAAATGTTTCCATGTCTTAAAAAATATTTGTGTTTTCCAAATTTTGTTTCAAGATTTTTTTAAAAAACTTGCATGTAAAAAAATGTTCTAAATTCGAAAAAATATTCTTAGTTTAATGAAATGTTCACATTTCAATTCAAAATATTTTAAATGGTCCCATATTGCACCTTCACATGCAGTCATACCAAATTATACACGCGTGCAGAACTGCATGTAGTAAGGTGGATGAAGAATGGATGGATTAAGTTGGATGAAGAATGTATTGATTGGTACGTGAGCTAGGTTGAAAAGGATTCTGAATGTCTTAAAAAATTTAAAAAATGTTTCTACTTTTTCAAAAACATGCTTGTGATTTTCAAAATTGTGTGAGATTTTAAAAAAGGCATTTTAAATAATGTTATTAAGATCATATTCTTGTTTTAGTGAAATGTTTACAAATTCAAAATAATGTTTGTGTGTAAATTTTACACATTTTCAAAAATAATCTGAATGTTCAAAACATGTTCCTATTTTCAAAAATTGTTCACATTCAAAAAATATATTTTTTATAAAATTTAATGTTTTAACATCGTTGAGGTCGTGACTTCGATCCTTGAACTCATATATTCTTTTGGATTTTTACTCACGCTTACAAACACAGGTCGTTTTGGTGCCTAGGTCTTTCACATCCCACGCAATTTAGCCGGCCCAACTACCAGGGAAATAAGGCAAGAATATTTTTGAATAGTCCCACATTGCTTTTTTACATATGGTCGTACTAATTTATATATGTGTGTGAAACTACATGTAGTAAGCTGGATGAAGGATGGATGGATTAAACTGGGTGAAGGATGGATAAGGTTGGTACGTGAGCTAGGTGGTAAAGGACCTTGACTTTCTTGAGGAATGCTACCCGAGGAAAAGAGAAGAGAAGACCCGATTACATGAGCTAGATGCATGGAAAACAGAAGAACCGGCTCACTCCCATATTATGGAACTTCACAACTTAAATCCCCTCGATCAATGAATGGACAAATAGCAGAGTAGAATTAACTCCGGTTGTACTATATGTGTGGCTT
This sequence comes from Triticum dicoccoides, assembly GCF_002162155.2. NCBI lineage: Eukaryota > Viridiplantae > Streptophyta > Magnoliopsida > Poales > Poaceae > Triticum > Triticum dicoccoides. The sequence continues at coordinate 584,672,655 of NC_041385.1, forward strand.
GTACATGGAAAAGAGAAGACCCACCTCACTTCCAGATTATGGAATTCCATACCTTAAAATCCCCTCGAATGAATAGAAAAATAGATTGAATAATTCACGGGCTTCTCTGGCATGCGATGACTAACAAAACTCAGGACCTAAATGTTCAAACTTCATACCTTAAATCATCTCGATCAATGAATGCAAAAATGTCGGGTTGATTACTTCACACATGGCAAAATCCAAAACCTAAATGTTCCTTCTCAGCATGCACACAAGGTCATGATTGTACTATAATTCTCACTAAATTTAAAAGCACATTATTTTCTCTTCCGTTGCAACGCTCGGGCATATGTGCTAATTTGATATAACATCAATAGGAAAATCGGATTAAGCATAATGAAGTTTCCCAATAAAAAGATTGTAATGCTCAGTGGACTGAGGTTTTGTGGAAAATAAGTTGATATAATTTTGATCCAACAATTGTAGGGTATAGTTGTACACTTCAAGCATCATGTACCTTTTAGTTTTAATGGTGGGGGGTTCATCAACTGAAAATAAGCTAGATTTCATTAAAACACACATAACAAATAAGACGGTAAACTAAGATATGAAATTTTTCCTCGGTATATTCTACCTAGTGAGACCTCCTAATTGGCCGGCCCATGTTGGAGACGGAAGCCCCTGTTGGTTTCATTTCGTCTTTGCCTTTTGCTTTTTTATCTTCTATTTTTTTCTTCTTTAAAATAATACAGGATTTCAAAAAGTTTCTATTTTCAAAAAATAGCGAAATTTGAAAAACCTATTTGAGAAATAAAGAATATTCGTGAATTCACAATGCGATCATGATTATTTGAAAAATGCTCAGGAAATAAATGTTCGCATATTCAAATAATGTTCAAGGTTTTGAAACAAATTGTGGAATACCAGAAAATATTCACGTATTAAAAAATGTTCGTGAATTTGAAAAAATATGACAAATTCAAACAAAGTTAATGATTTTTCTAAAGGTTCACAACATAAAAAATGTGAGCATATATTAAAAAAATGTTCCCAAATGCGAAAATAAGTTATTTGATTTTAAAATTGTTTGCTGATTCAAAAAATGCTTGCGCAGGTTTAGAAAATGTTTTACTTAGATAGCAAAAAATCGTGAAATTGAAAAGTGTTGCCAAAATTGATTAAGATGTTCTTTCTCAAAAAAATGTTCACAATTTTTAAAAAACTGTTCAGAATATGTTAGCTATTTCAAGAACTGTTCATGAATTTTTATATAATTTTCATGATTTCAAAAAATAATCATGAATTGGAATGATATTAAACAAAATACAAAAATAAAAATAAAAATAAGAAGAAAAGAAGAAAAAATCGAACATGAAAAAAATGAAAAAGAAACCAAATTATATAAAATATAGAAAAAAAGGAGAACGAAAAAGTGGAGAGATAAATGCAAAGAACAAAATAGACTAGGCGGGCCCATATGCTGGACTGGAGCGCGAGGGTGGTATGACCTAGCGCTATACAACGATGTACGCGCCAAATAATAACCACCCTACTCAAGCCCTCGAGGAACAAAATACGACTTAGGCACCTTTGAGCTTCTTGGCGCCCGCGTACCCCCGCTCGTGGGCCGGACCAAGAAGAAAATAATGCTCGACTGGTTTGTTGGTTCCCTCGATTGACTTTAACCGGTCACGGTTGACCAGTTGACAATTCAACCATTGACTTTTGGGGAAAAAAGAAAAAAAATATGTAAATTCAAAAATGCTCATAGTTTTTGAAAAATGTTCATAAATTTGATTTTTTTATCATATTTGAAGAAGTTCATTGAATTTTTAAAAACGCTCACCGATTTTGAAAAAAGTACATCTGTTAGGAAAGAAAATCATCAAATTTGAAAAAAACTTCATCGATTTTGGAAAAAAGATTGCAAAAAAATTTGAGATCTTCATTGTATTTGAAAAAGAGTTCAACGAATTTGAAAAAAAAATCACCAAATTGGAAAAAGGTTCATTAAATTTGAAAAAAATCATCAAATTTAAAAAAACATCTATTTTAAAAAAAGTTCATAAAATTTGAAAGAAACTCCATTGACTTTGAAGAAAAGAATTGTTGATTTGAAAAAAGTTCACAAAAACTAAAAACAAATCATGAAATTTGGGAAAAGTTTGTGCAATTTGAAAAAGAAAGAAAAGTAAAAAATAAAGAAGGAAAGAAAAAAACGTTGAATCCCAAGTGGAAACATGAAAAAAATAGAAAAACAACATGGGTCGGCCCGCTTACTGGACCTAGTGCACACGGGGTGTGCGGCTTGTACTGCGCCATTTAGGGAATGCCCCCTCCCCCCTCCCAGATGGGAAAATTTTCTGATATACTCCCTAAAATTTGGGCCATATATGAACGAAAATTAGGCTGGAACACACTGTCTGCTGCCCCTGTCCAAATTCAGCCCAAGCTCAGCCACTGTTCAAGCCTTAGCTTTACAGAACGTCAATAGTTGAGGAACAGAAAAAAAGACACGGCGGCAATAGTTGAGGGACAAAGGACATACTATAGATATGATAAAATTAGGCATGGTAATAACTGGGTATTATGTGTGCCCATTAGGTTTTGTATGCAATTTTGCATTTTCATGGAATGTGCAGAAGTAGCAAAAATTATACACTACAAAAAAGATATAGTACTTTTTAGCCTCACATGTATTTATTTTTGGTGTAGACGACGTACAAGTCAACCAATATTTGCATGAAGTTTGCAAATACATAAGGTCATTCTGGTTTCGAGATACACATGGAGCAACGAGAGAGAGGAACCAACCCTATGCAACATCAACAAGTTTTTCTGCAACAACCATTGGGAGGACATGCATCCAGCCTTCATATTGATTGCGGCGTTCACTTCCTTCTCAGATCACTGCCCCCTCCTCCTCGCTAAGGACATAGCCCCCTTCAAGCATGCAAGCTTTCGGTCCGAGAATTTTTGGCCAAAATCACCCCACTTCTTTGAAATGGTTGGCGTGTGTGGCAATGGCATGTGCTATATGACTGACCTTTCATCGGAATTAAAAGAAGGATGGCCAGGGTGGCGGTTGATATGAAAATCTGGAGCAAATTCACCTTTGGAATAGCAAAAATACAGTTACACATGGCAAACGAGGTCATTTTACGTTTAGATGTGGCACAAGAATCTAGGCAACTCTCCGACGCTAAATTCACCTTGAGGAAACAGCTGAAGCTCAAGGTACTGGGATTGGGAACGATCAAGAGAGTGAGGAAAAAGCAAGCCTTGAGGATTAGCTGGCTATGCATAGGGGACGCAAGCACGAAGTTTTTCATGCAAAGATGAGAACACGCAGAAGGAATAACTTCATACACATGCTTAGGGTTGGGGACACAGAGGTCTCAGACCATGTAGAAAAGGAGCGCGCGGGCAGTCTATGACCATTTTGCTGCAGCTCTGGGCCAGAGAGAGAACCGCAGGGCCACGTTGAACTGGGATCTGCTAGATGTGCTAGCCATCGACCAACTGGGCATGGACCCCCCCCCTTCACTATGACAGAGGTTTGGCAGTCATCGTCGCCTCCCCCTCCGAGAAGGCGCCAGGCCCAAATAGGTCCACTGGACAGTTCTTCAGATCGTGTTGGAATATTATCAAGGACGAGGTCATGGCAGTTTTTCATAAATTCTATCAGATCTCAGGGCAAAACTTCTCTGAAATAAACACCGCATACATCGCCCTTCCGCCGAAGAAGAATGGTGCCTCAGAGCTCGGTCCTTACAGACCAATCATCCTCATCCACTCCATTGCTAAACTAATCTCTAAGGTGTTGTTGATGAGGCTCGTGTTTGTGGTGGGGGGTTCTATTTCTTCGCCTCAAACAACATTTCAAAAGGAAAGTGCATCCACGACAGCTATTAGTATGTGCAGGGCTGCATAAAAATGATGCATAGAGAGAGGAAGCCAACTCTATTATTTAAATTGGATATAGCCAAGGGATTTGATTTTGTATCCTGGGAGTACCTCTTAGAATAGTTGTTACGGATGGGGTTTTCCTCGAGGTGGAGGGACTGGCCGGCATTGATGTTATCCTCATCTTCATCTCTTGTTTGCTCACCAGGACAAGGAGGCCACTGATCTTGCACTACAGAAGACTAAGGCAGGGGGATCCTCCCTCCCCCCTGTTGTTCATCTTGGCGATTGACCCTCTCTACCGGCTGCTGGTAGTAGCCACCTCTCAGGGACTACTCACCCCCCTCCTGGGCCGGGGAACGAGCATGAGGATTAGTCTTTATGCGGATGACACGGTCATCTTTGCAAACCCAATTAAGGAGGAGGACACCACACTCATGAACTTGTTGAAATCATCCGGGGATGCAACATGGCTAAAACTAAACTAGAGCGAATCATCAGTTGTGTTAATTAGATGCGAGGGTCTATCATTGTCGGATGTGCTACAGGACTTCAGGGGAAAGCTTGTAGGTTTTCCTATAACTTACCTAGGGTTGCCGTTCTCGCCTCTCTGGCTACGTATGGTGCAATTCTAATTTATCATCGACAGAATCATATCCCATTTGGCAGCATGGAAAGGAAAATTGACGAGTCTAGTCGACCATAGGGTTCTGGTCCGTGTGCTGTCTGCATTGCCCACCTTCGCGCTCACCGTGCTTAAAGTTCCAAAGAAGATCCTCAAGGAGGTTGACAAAGCAAGATGGCGCTTCCTTCGGGCGTGGGAAGATGCTCTGACAGGCGGAAAATGCAAGATTGCTTAGCGAAAGGTTTGTTCGCCAGCTGACCAGGGGGCTCAGCATACTGGATCTTTAGAGATTCAGCTCTGCCTTCCACCTGAGATAGTGCTGGTAGGCATGGCAGCAGCCGAGGAGGCCATGTATGGATTTCACCCTTCCCTGTGATGATCGAGATCAAGCTCTGTTCGCAAGGGCAACAATGGTGATCATTGGGGATGGCCGAATGGCAAGTTTCTGGAAGAGCCGGTGGCTAGGCGCAACACCGCTATGTGACGCCTTCCCAACCCTCTTTAACCACGCACGCCGGAAAAACAGAACGGTGGCCGATGCGCTCAATGACAATCAATGGGTTCTAGATCCACGTCACCACAACATAGACAACATAGCTGTTGAGTTCCTCCAGTTATGGCGTGGGCAGAGATCAAACATTACTCTCAATGATCAAGTAGCTGAACAAATAACTTGCACCGCGGGCAAGGGGACACATACTTAGCGAGCTCCGCTTACAAGCACCAATTCCTCGCACCCCCCTCCAGCCACAAAGAGGTAATCTAGAAATCATGGGCCCTTGGCAGTGTCAAATTTTTCGCCTGGTTAATGCACCATAACAGGCTGTGGTGCAATGACCGGCTCCAGCGGAGGGGATGGCCAAACGGTAACTTTTGTCCCCTTTGCTTGAGAAACCTGGAAACATCATCACACCTAATGTGGAGCTGTCCGTTCTCGCGGCTAGTATAGCAGAAGACATCAACTTGGACAAGATGTGCAGCTATGAACTTCCCTGCTACATCGATAGATAAATCCATCCAACACTGCCAGCAGATGATCAACAAGACCCCAACAATTTCCAAGAAGGGCCTCAAAGTAATGTTGATGATGATTTGCTGGGAAATATGGAAGGAAAGGAATGCTTCCGTCTTCAGATCCAAGATACCAAAGTTGGATGATGTGATCCACACTGTTAGATACAATCTGGAGCAATGGAGATTAGCCAGCGCTATATGTCTCGAGCCCCCGTTCAGGGAAAGGATTATGAGATAACCATGATGCACGCCCATTTTTCTTTTCTCTCTTCCTTTTTATCCTTTGCACGCTTATCCGTGCTCCCTGGTCACTTGATCCCCACTGCATTCCCTCTTGCTTTCTTCTAAATCAACGAAGCTGGACGGATCCAGATCTTTCAAAAAGAAAAATCTGATTTTGATGTGAGAACCGTTTTAAACAGGACACTCTGATGAGTTTGCACGGGACTTGTTTTCAAACTTTTAGAAAGTTCAAAATTCACTACGTATGTCCCTGTAAAAGCTACTCTACTTCTAAACTTTCTATCTATCCATGATCAATCGCCGCGTCGTCATATCCCCGCCCAAAACGTGGAGGCATGCATGCATATGCCGCACATAATATGGATCACTGAAACCACCAACAAAACCGTGATTGACTGATGGCGACGACACACGCTCGGCCATAAGCCCGTGTCCTCCGCCAAGAAAGCGAGCCTACGCACGTACCGGCACAGTACGCTCAATGCATGTCCTGTTTTAACTCGCATATCATATCTTCCTTGGTGTCCGAGCTATAGCGAGCAGCTACGCATATTTTAGTCGTAGCTTTATTTGGTGTTTGGGAGGCAAGACTTATCCGTATCTCATGCATGCCACCTTTCTCTGTCCGTCCGTCGACTTCTGTCGACGTGACCGTAAAGTTGAAACGACAATGTGCTGCTACGCACGGCGCACTCTGGGTGCTCCTACATGTAGCTAGCCGGCCGGCCGGCGGGCAGCAGATGTTTGTGCGCACAGGCACAGGTGCTCCAGCGTGCCATGCAGAGGTCACGTCTCTAAAAGGACCCGCTCTTTATGCGCATGACACCCTTTGTGCCTCCTTTTCTCTGATGGTGGCGTATTGTCCATTCTCTACATTTGGCCCTTTTCTTGTTTAACTTGGCCGTTGAGTGCTAGATAATTTTGTTTTGGAAACGAGCCAAAATTTACGATTTTCTTTCATTCCTTAAGAAGAAGAGAGCTGTTCATAAACCTAGATTCCAAACCCGGCACGTCCGTTTTTATACCACCCTTTCTTTGTGCAAAACAACCACAACCATCACTTTCAGCCCCCACTTGTTCTATCTGCATGTAACATTTCATCGAACATGCTGTGTGCAGGCACATCGGTGAGCCGGCGGCGCACTGTATGTGGAGGCCGAGGGCAGGTGAGCCAGCGGCCAGCACATACACAAGCAACGGACAGCCCAGCACACACGCACGCGGCTGTTGTGCTTGCACACGCAAGCACGGATGGACGCGAGCACCGGTCAGCGCGAACACGCAGGGACGCGTGAGCTCCCGCCAGCGTGAGCATGCACTGCGCAGCGCGGGCGCGAGCTCCGGCCAACGCGAGCACGTACGGACGCGAGAACACACGGCTGCGCTAGCACGGCGGCCAGCTCGAGCACATGGACAATGGCCCCAGCGTGTGCAAGCTCCGGCGTTGTGGTCGTGGTCTTCTCGCCACAGTGGCTGCAGTTCGGGCCGTTTGTTACTCCCTCCTTTCATCTATATAGCGCCTAATGCGTTTTTCGAAGCTAACTTTAATCAAATATTAAAATAGTAATATATGACATGCAATTTACACAAAGCATACCGCTAAATTCGTATGTAAAAGAAGCTTCTAATAATATATTTTTCACATTATACATATCATGTACTATTGATCTTGTCAATAGTTAAAGACGGTCTTGAACGCATTAGGCCCTGTATAAATGGAAGGAGGGAGTAGCAGTGGCTAACGTGGAGCACTGCCTGTGCGTGTCCGGGCGTATCTACAACTTCTCTTATTGCCCTTAGTTTTGTTCTCGGTTTGAGGTACGCCTGTCTTTTTTTTTTAGCAACAAACTAGGCATTTATTCAGAAGTTGGTATTGCTACCGGTATTATAGAAGTATCATGTGATTGCCCCAACCAAATGTGGCGGCCATGATCTAACTTAACAACATGCCTAGCTAGTTTATGAGGCTCGAAGTTCGAGGCTCTAAATTCAAACTTAAAATAGCAAGAATTAAAAGAAGATTGCCATGAAATAATCTCTTTTACAACCGCACCATAATTTCTTACCGACTTATCTTTGATATGCTTCACCACCTCTTGACAATCAGACGCAATCACGATTTTCTGGAGCCCCAGGTCTTCCGCTAGCGATAAACCTTCTCTGCATGCCATTGCTTCCAAAGTAGCCAGATCGACCATCCCTCTAGTCACAAGCACCGATGACCCCAGATAATGGCCGTCATTATTCCTGCAAACTGCAGCAGCGGCACCAACTCCACGGAAGACAGCAGCATCAACATTGATTTTAGCATGATCACCAGTGGCCGGAATCCATCTTCTTGGTGCAGCGGTAACTGGGATGTTCATACAGGGATTTATTGGCTTCTTTTCCTCCTCCAACTCTGATAAGAAGTGAGTGATAAACATGTAAGTGGATAAAGGGCTTTGATGCAACCCTTCATGGATCAGCTTCCGCCTCGCCCACCATATTGCCCATAGGGTAACTGCTACCTTAGTGAACTTGTCGTGTGGTAGTTGTTCGATCATTGTGAATAACCACTTCTTTGCCTCATTTTCGGTGTTGCTTCGCAGAACATCAATAAGCTCCTGATCCACCAATGACCAGACACACCGGGGAGCAGTACACTCAATCAAGCTATGCTTCCAAGAGTCTGTAGTTCCGCAGATGGCACACGGGCTACTTGTGGTCATGTTCCTATGCATTCTGACATGTTCCGTTGGGATCGATTGACGTGCAAGTCTCCACAAAAAACCCTGATTTTTGCAGGGACCATAGTTTTCCATAGCCCCTTCCAAGCCGAATTCTCCTCCTGTCGAGTAGACGCACCTGGACGTGACTCCAGCCATTCTTCACGCCTCCTCTTGGTTTCAACAATCATACGATAACAGGACCGTACGCTGAATACACCAGATTTCTCGAACATCCAAGACTAATAGTCCTCCACATTCCTCTGACAGATCAGGATTTGAAAAATTGCTTGTGCATCAAAAGGGAGGAAAACCTGTTTCACTAACTCCATATTCCAGCGTGCATTACCTGAATCAATGAGCTCAGCAACTAACTGCGGCGGATCAGGCACTCTAGCAACCAAAGGCCTCATAAGTTCAGGCTGAGGGATCCAGTTAGTATTCCATATCTCCGTCGATGATCCATCACCGATTCGCCTGATTAGACCCTGTTTCATGATATCCCTTCCTTCCACAATAGATCTCCAAATCTGAGACGGATGACTCCTAATAGTGGCTTCTAGTATCGAGCAATTTGGGAAATACACAGCTTTTAAAATACGAGCGCTAAGGGACTCTGGGGAGACCAAGATCCTCCATGATTGCCGAGCCAATAGAGCCAAATTAAAGAGCTCGAAGTCACGGAACCCCAGCCCACCCATATATCTCGGCATTGTCATACTGTCCCACGACACCCAATAGGGTTTCCTCTTCCCTTGCTCACTTCCCCACCAAAAGGCCCGTATGGCTGAGGTTAACTTTTCACATAATGCTCTTGGCAATTTGAAGCATGACATTGAAAAGACCGGGATGGCTTGTGCTACGGACTTGATGAGCACATCCTTCCCCGCAGCCGATAGGGTTTTCTCCATCCAACCTCTTATTTTGTTCCATAACCGATCAATAAGGTACTTGGAAGCTCCGTTTTTGGATGAGCCCACATCCGTTGGAAGCCCCAAGTATTTCTCGCTGAGTTGTTCATTGGGAACTTGCAAAATTTGTTTTACCTGTTCTCGAACCTGTTCTGGACATCCCTTACTGAAAAAGCATGATGATTTTTCTCGGTTCACTCTTTGGCCCGAAGACCTAGCATAGGTTTCCAATAAGAGAGACACTTCTTCCGCCCCCTCCGAATTTGCTTTAAAAAACAGCAGGCTGTCATCTGCAAACAACAAGTGGTTTATCGGCGGTGCCGTTGAAGCCACTTTGATTCCTCCTAGATTAGATGACTGAACTTGAGATTTTAAAAGGCACGAAAGGCCCTCTGCTGCCAACAAAAACAAATAGGGTGAAATAGGATCCCCTTGGTGGATACCACGGGTAGGGTTGAACTCCTCTAATTTTCTCCATTAAACATGACTGAGAAGGAGACAGATGAGACCATCCCCATAACAATATCAACCCAGTTTCGACTGAACCCAAGCTTCAACATGATAGCTCTTAGGTAGTCCACTCAACTCGGTCATATGCCTTCATCATATCCAGTTTTAGTGCGCAAGACCTATGGATCTGAGCTTTATTTATCTTCATAAAATGAAGGCATTCGTAAGCTGCAATGATATTGTCAGTAATCAATCTACCTGGAACAAAGGCTGACTGCTCCTCTGAGATGATCTCCGGCAATATTAGCTTCAAACGATTAGCTATCACCTTTGATGCAACCTTATACAGTACATTACACAAACTAATTGGCCGGAATTGTGTAAGCAAGGTAGGGTTTTTTACCTTCGGGATTAGAACTAGCACCGTATTGTTTATATCTTTAGCATTCTCCTTGCCCGAGACAATACCCAGCACCACTCGAGTTACCTCTTCACCGCAGATCTCCCAATGATGTTGAAAAAAGTGAGCAGGGAACCTGTCGGGACCAGGAGCCTTTGTCGGTGCCATTTGAAACAACGCAGTTTTAACCTCTTCTGCAGTGTACGGTGCATTCAGCTATTCATTCATCTGGACGGTTACCTTAATTGGTACTGTATCCAGCACCTCCTCCATATCATGTACCCCTTCCGACGTGTAAAGATTACCATAAAAAGAGTTGACCATATCTTTCATGGTTTGTATATCCTCCGTCGAATTGCCATCCTCTTGCACCAGCAATTTAATCAGATTTTTCCTCCTACGCATACTTGCCCGTAGATGAAAAAAGCGGGTATTCTTATCTCCCACACGTAGCCAGTCAACTCTAGCCCGCTGCCTCCACATTAATTCTTCTCTGTGGTATAGCTCGATTAGACTTTCCTTGATCTTCAACTCTCTGTGAGAAGGACCGACCCTCCCTGGTACACCTTGCAAGATCTCCAGCTCGCGCTTTAGGGTTCGGATTTGCTTACGAACGCTCCCGAACGTAGTCTTGTCCCATGCAGATAGCGACAAGGCCAATGCCGCCAGCTTTTCTTTGATTTCCGCAACGGAGCTGCATGCAGGCACTCCTCCCCAATCATTAGCTACCTTCGAGTGCAGTTGGTCATGTGATTCCCACATCGTCTCGTACCGAAAAATGTGCCGACGTTGTCTTACCCTGGCCTCGCCGTGCGGGTGTAAAATAATTGGCACATGATCCGATGATCCTGCCGTCGGGTGGTGTACTTGAGCCCTTGGAAACTGCGCAGTCCAAGCACTGCAAGCAAGTGCTCTATCCAGCCGAACACGAGTATATGAGCCTCCTGCAACCTTATGCTCAAAAGTCCAAGGAATACCTGTGTACCCTAGATCCAGCAAAGCACAGTCATCAACAACTGATCTGAAAGAAGCAATCTGACTTTGACTTCTCTGCCCCACACCATCATGCTCTCTCACATACAATACTTCGTTAGAATCGCCTATGAGGAGCCATGGTAAAGGAGACATTCCTGCGACACTTCGGATAGTATCCCATGTATTTTTCCTTGATGCCACCTGTGCTTCTCCCTAGACACATGTTAGTCTCCAAGGATTTGGGCCTGATTCATCAATTAGTGCATCAATGTGATACCAAGAGTAACCATCAACTTTCAGCTTTATTTCATTATTCCAAAACACGCCTAAACCTCCACTTCTACCAGCACTGCTTACAGCAAAACTATTATCATAACCAAAAGAAGATTTCAAATTCTCGACACGCACCCTGTCTAGTTGAGTTTCCACTATACAAAGTACTGCCGGGGTAAACTGCTTTGCAAGGTCGCAAAGCTCACGAACTGTCGCAGGTCTACCCACCCCACGACAGTTCCAACACAATATACTCATTGTGCCCTGCGGAGGCCGCTATGGGTCTCCGCGATGGGCGCTTCCTTGGTCTTGTCGGTGAGGTTTTTCTTTGACAAACCCTTCTCAGTGCTGGCAACTTTGGCTCTCTTCTGATCTTGGCCCGATGTAGGGCTTGGAGGGACTACTGGAGGTGCCGTCAGCATAAGTGCATCGGCCGACGCCCCCTTCGCAAAGTTTCTAACTCCTGTGTTGCCCCCCAGCGACCTCTTCCTAGCTGCATCATCTTCCTCCATGAGATCATCATCATCCTCTTCACCTGCAAACTGCTGTGGCTGCTGGGGCATGCCTCTGCCAGGGCCAAAACCAGTGCCGCCCCTTGCTGCACCATGGCCTAAGCCGCCTCTGCGAGCTCGACCTTCTCCTAGCCCTCTTCCAGCACCACGGAACCAGCTCGCTCGCAGCTCCTTGAAAACCAGGGCCTTTGGAGGATGAATCCCATCCCCATGCTCCTTGAATTGGTGACCTAGATGGCCACACACTGCACACCAGTCAGGAAGGCGTTCATACTTCACCAGAAAGATCTGTCGCTTGTTTTCTTTGACAATTGATGTAGCGTTCTTCAGAGGCTTATTGACATCAATCTTGACTTGAACCCTATAGAAGTTTCCCTCAAAGTCGTGAGACTTAGGTTCCACGAACATCACCTCACCAATCTTCCCTGCCATGGCCTTCAACATGGGGCAAACCCATCAGGAAGATCATGAATCTGTGCCCATATCTCCAGGGTGTCAAGTTTGATCTGGGACGGCTTTGTGAACCCATCATACAGTGCAATGATCACCGCAAAACCCTTGTAATTCCATGGTCCATCTTGCATTACTCTATCCCAATCGCCCAAGCACGAGAACTGCATAGTGTATAGGTTATCTTCGAGGGGTCTAAACTTTACCTCTTGTGCCAGATCCCATGCTGCTCTCATTGTCTTGAAGAACCAGTATTGGCTGTAGGATTTTTCAGTATGAACCCTAGCCAATGCCATCCAACGGACCGACTCTGGTGGGGGGGGGGGTTCTTGTTCCTCGAAGACTACATCTTCCAGATCGTTCTCTGCAAGGCCAAGCTTCTCCATCAATTCTGCCACATTTTTGGAGTCTACAATCTTCGATCCCGAAGCTTTGTCCTCCATCTCTGAAAACCCTAACCCGATGGAGAAAACGATCGGGCTGTTGAGGAGTCCCTAGATCGCCTCGCGCATCCAGCACCGTGGATACCGCAGGGATACCCCTGAGCACCACACCGGCGATGAGGACGGAGGAGACGGCACGGGAGTAGCGATCTCGACGTGCTGGCAATCGCCGCCGCGAGTAGGTGAAACCCTAACGAGAGGGGAAGTTCTCAGTTTTCTTGAGGTACGCCTGTCGTGGCTCTGAGACTGGGGGTATCTAGGCCCGTCTGTCTGCGGCCCATCGTGTGGTATCACCAAAGGCCCGATACGGCCCAACGCCAGGACTTCACAAGGAAGACCCTCGCGAGGGCTCCCGTCTTGTGAGGCGAACTACATCAAGACCTCCAAGGAGCAGCCTCCCGAGGGGAGGACATCTCTAGGCTCGCACCCTGCCTCACGAGGCGCGTGCTGATGTGAGCGATGACGACCGGAGCGAGGAGGGAAACAGCGGGCGCAAGCAAACACAATTTTCTCTTTGGTGCTAGAGAGACAAAGCCAACACACGGGTTCCCAAGGAATCCCCAATGCTTATCTCTTCAGTGCAACAAGACCAAGACCACGGGCTCGACAGGATGGAGGTCATCACCGAGCCCACCAGCGCATCACGACTAGAAGCTTTGCAGACGAAGACCACCTTTAGCCAGGATAGGGTGTACTCCTGTCCCCCTTCGAATTTGGCCGCTGTGATATCCCTTCCCGCCCAAAACATTGGGGGAAAGGACCGGGGCCAGTATAAATATAGGCCAGTCTCCACCGTAGATAATAGAGATATATCAGATTCCATTCACGCCCCCCTCCCGCGCCCTCGCGAGGTAGCTCATCCTTGTACTAGTTCATACTCATCCTTCTCGCGAGGCAATCCACCACAAAGCAGGAGTAGGGTTTTTACGAGGCGCGTGCGCTTCCCGCGCCGTCGCGTCAGCATGAAGATCAAGCCGTCGAAGAAGCTGCGACACGCGGGCACCAGGACTGCGCCCCTTCCATGCGAGCCGCGCCCGTGAGCACCGCTGGCTGCTGCACTTTCAATGGTGAGCTGCGTCGGGTGGTCTGGCCGGTCAAGTTCAAGTCGGAGCTGCCTCCGCGCTACGACGACATCCCCCACCCTGCGGAGTTGCTCCAACTCTACGCGCTGAGCATCAAGGCGGCAAATGGCAACGACAAGGTCATGAAGAACTGGTTCGCCATGGCCCTCAAGGATGGCGCGCGCTCCTGGCTCATGCACCTCCCGGAGGGGTCGATCTCCTCGTGGGATGAGCACCACGAGCGGTTCGTCGCCAACTTCCAAGGCACCCACGATCTTGCCCTCACCATCAACGACCTGCGGCGCATGAAGCAGCGCCCCAACGAGACTCTCCGTGTGTACATTCAGCGCTTCACCCAAGTTCGTCTCAAATTCCCGAAGGCCTCGGACGAAGCCATCATCTCGGTGTTCACCGAGGGCGTCGCGGACGTCAAGATGAGCAAAGAGCTCGCCATCAATGATGATTTGTGCATGGTGCTGGAGCTGTTCAACCTGACTGACAGGTGCGCCGGGGCGAAAGAAGGCCGCCTATCCCTCCTCAGCCACCCGGATGACGATCCTGAAGACAAGAAGGCCAACCCCAAGGAAGTGAAGCGCAAGGGCCCTACCGTGCTGGCAGCTAAGCCAGACTTGAAGCATGGCCGTGACCGTGATGATCCCTCCAAGGATGTTCGCCCGTTCTGTGTCTTCCACAACGTGCGCACCCACAACACCAACGACTGTCAGGAGCTCAGGTCGCTCCGTGACGAGCACGTGGGCCGCCGCCTTGAGTGTAGCGATCGTGACTTCGGCCGGGGAGGAGGCCGCTCGGATAACCGCAACCTGCTTCAGGCTTGGCGTGACCAGCCTCGTGACGGCGCCTGGCGCGACCAGCCTCGTGAGGACGGCTGGCGCGATCAGCCTCGTGACGACGCCTCGCGTGATCAACCTCTCGAGGTCTGTCCGTAGGGCAACGCTGGTCTTCAACCGCTGCCGCTGCCGCCCAGAACGAACGACGACAATCATCAAGATGAGGGGGTTGGGGGCTATCAGGAGCCTCGCGCGATTACCTGCATCCTCGGTGGTGCTCAGGCACCCGCCTCGAACTGCTTCTTCAAGCAGATCCCTCGTAAGGTGAACGCAGCCCTCTCGAGGCTCGAGGCCGTACATCCCCTCAAGTGGTCGCAGTACGCCATCACCTTCGACTCCAAGGACCACCTCAGGTGCTTGGCCACCGCCGGCACGCTCCCTATGCTGTGCATGCCCACCATCAGCAATATTTCAGTCACCAAGACCCTCATTGATGGCAGTGCCAGCTTCAACATCCTCTCTGTGGAAATCATTGAAATGCTTTAAGTGCCTTACGATTAGCTCATGCCCACCAGGACGTTCTTTGGAGTGGCCAATGGCTCCACCACTCCCTGGGGCAGGTGCGCCTCCCTGTCACCTTCGGCAAGCGTGAAAACTACCATGCTAAGCTCATCAACTTTGACGCGGCCCATATCGGCCTCCCGTACAACGCCATCCTGGGATACCCCGCCTTGGCCAAGTTCATGGCGGCGACCCACCATGGCTACAACATCCACAAGATGCCAGGGTGCAGCGGTGTCATCATTGTCGCATGTGATGAGAAAGATGTGGTCTGCTCCCTCGGGCACGCCTACCGGGCCGGAGCGGCCGAGAACTCCGGCGAACATGACGTCGCTCCCCTTGAGGCTGCCAAGCTCACCCCCAAGAGCCGTCCTGAGGCTCAGGAGGCGCCTGGCGGTGACGCATCGGTTGCCGTGCCAAGTGCAGGTGTGTGCCTCCCTCCCGCATAGGAAGGCGCGCCCGGTGCCTCCATCGGGGCAGGCTCGGGGGCTTCCATCTAGAGAGCGTCTGACCTGACCAGTACGATGAGGGAGGTGCTCTGGCATCACTTGGAGGCGTGCCTTGACGCGCGCCCCCACAAGCAAGGAACTCGGCAAGAGGCACCAGGAGCACGAGAGTTCATCACCAAGGTGACGGCGGAACTTCAGGAAGCACAAGCCATCGTGGCGAGTGCCGCCCCGCATGTCCCACCAGTGCAGCTCCCGCCGCCGACGCGAGTAGCGAGCTGCATGTCTGCGTTGACATCCCGGACCTCAACAGGGCCGCGTCTCATGATCTCTTCTAGCCGTCACGCGTCGACCGGAGCGGAGGCTTTGCCTGCAACTACATCCGCATGCCCTTCGGCCTACTGAACGCAGGCGCCTCATACTAGCGGTTCATGCAGCTCATGCTGGCGTCTCGCGAGGCCAGGCACTTGGCGTTGGCGCCTCCTGAGGCCCTGGACCCTCGCGAGCCTTCTGAGAGCCGTCCGGTCTGGAGCCGTCCGGCTCATGAGGAGCGAACCTCCATGGCATGCTTCATCGGCTACCTCGACGCTTCTGCAGCATCATTACCAGGTGACTTTTTGGTTTGTTTGATTGAGGGCGCCCCCGGGCTGTATTATCCTCAGGCTCGTCAGAGTCTGTTCCTGCTGCCATGATGTTTCTACTTATTTACCGAAAACCGGCTATGCTTTTATGAGTTGCCATGACTGTTAACCCTGCACTTGATACTATATCGCCTCCGGAAGCACCGTCCCATGGGCTTCATGCGTTAGCAGCTCTCCTCCTGAACGTCCCATGAGAGGGGGCTATCGGCATGGTGCCTGTGCTCGGGTCCGTCCCTACAGTGTTGACAAATCTAAGTGATCGAGCTCTGGCTCGTGGGCCGGCCCTGTGCACGTCACCTCATCAGGTCCTTAGTGCCTTGTCTTCTCACAGAACAATCATGAGCAGATCAGCAAGCGTGCACTGCCCTCGGTACCTCGTAATCTATCAATGCACAGGAACTTTAGGAGACAGGTACTCGAGCAGTGCCTAGGGGATGCCCTGCCACCTCAGGAGGGTCGGCCCTGGACAGGCAACGGGCTGGCCGGTAAAAGCTAGGTACAACCACCTTACACTATGCCACTGCCGACCGATGTGCCTCTCCCTGTGACCTTCACGAGGCACGTTACTTCTTATTCACACGAGTCTCCTGCACACTAAAAGGGGAACTCTTGAGCATCGCATTGTTGTGAGTCATTGCATGGAAAACAAAAAAAATTCTACGCACATGCAATGATCTATCCATGGAGATGCATAGCAACAAGGGGTAGAGTGTGTCTACGTACCCTCATAGACCATAAACGGAAGCGTTTCACAACGCGGTTGATGTAGTCGAACTTCTCCGCGCTTCAACCGATCAAGTACCGAATGCACGGCACCTCCGCATTCTACATGTTCAGCTCGGTGACGACCTTCGCCTTCTTGATCCAGCAAGATGTCGAGGTAGTAGATGAGTTCCTTCAGCACGACGGTGTGGTGACAGTGATGGTGAAGTGATCTCCGCATGGCTTCACCTAAGCACTACAAAAATATGACCGGGGGTGTAAACGGTGGAGGGGGGCGCTGCACATGGCTAACAATTGATTTGGAGTGTGCTAGGCGCCTCTTCCCACATTATAGGTGGGAGGGGAAGGGGAGAGGCCGCGGCGCGCCCTAGGGTAGGCCACCGGCCCCCTAGGGGCCCCTGCCTTACCCTACGCGCCCTCCATGTTTTCCCAAGGGGAAGGAAAGAGGGGGGGGGGAGGGAAGGAAGTGGGAATCCTAATCCACACTTTTCTTTCCCTTCTCCCCTTTCCTTCTCCTCCTTAGGCCGGCCCATATGGGGGGCGCACCAGCCCCTTGTGGCTGGTGCGTTCCCCTCTTGGCCCATAAGGCCCATATCTTTTGTCGGGGGTGCCCGGAACCCCTTCCGGTTACCCGATAAGTATTCGTACACCCCAAAACACTTCCGGTGTCCGAATACCATCGTGCTATATATCAATCAACATTCGGTCACCAAATCACATAACTCATATAATACTATAGCATCATTTAAACGTTAAGCGTGCGGACCCTACGGGTTCGAGAACTATGTAGACATGACCGAGACACCTCTCCGTCAATAGCCAATAGTGGAACCTGGATGCCCATATTGGCTCCTACATATTCTACGAAGATCTTTATCGGTCGAACCGTTATGACAACATACGTAATACCCTTTGTCAATCAGTATGTTGCTTGACCGAGATTCGATCGTCAATATCTTTATACCTAGTTCAATCCTGTTACCGGCAAGTCTATTTACTCGTTCCGTAATACACCACCTCGTGAATAACTCCTTAGTCATTTACTGGCAATCTTATGATGTGTATTACCGAGAGGGCCCAGAGATACCTCACCGATAATTGGAGTGGAAAAATCCTAATCTCAATTTATGCCAACTCAACAAACACCTTCGGAGATACCTGTAGAGCATCTTTATGATCACCCACTTATGTTTTGACATTTGATAGCACATAAGGTATTCCTCCGGTATCCGGGAGTTGCATAATCTCATAGTCTAAGGAATATGTATTTGACATTAAGAAAGCAATAGCTATAAAACTGAATGATCATTATGCTAAGCTAATGGATGGGTCTTGTCCAGCACATCATTCTCCTAATGATGTGATCTCGTTATCAAATGACAACACATGTCCATTGGTTAGGAAACCTTAACCATCTTTGATCAACAAGCTAGTCTAGTAGAGGCTTACTAGGGACATGTTGTTTGTTTATGTATTCTCACATGTATTTAAGTTTCTGATCAATACAATTCTAGAATGAATAATAAACCTTTATCATGAATAAATAAATATAAAATAACAACTTTATTATTATCTCTAGGGCATATTTCCTTCTGTCTCCGACTTGCACTAGAGTCAATAATCTAGATTACATTGTAATGAATCTAACACCCATGGAGTCTTGGTGCTGGTCATGTTTTGCTCGTGGAAGAGGCTTAGTCGATGGGTCTGCTATATTCAGATCCGTATGTATCTTGCAAATTTCTATGTCTCCATCCTTGACTTGTTCATGAATGGAGTTGAAGCGTCTCTTGATGTGTTTGGTTCTCTTATGAAATCTGGATTCCTTCGCCAAGGCAATTGCTCCAGTATTTCCACAAAAGATTTTCATTAAACCCGATGCACTAGGTATTACACCTAGATCGGATATGAACTCCTTTAGCCAGACTCCTTCATTTGCTGTTTCTGAAGCAGGTATGTACTCCGCTTCACACGTAGATCCCGTCACGATGCTTTGCTTGGAACTGCACCAACTGACAGCTCCACCATTAAATATAAATACGTATCCGTTTTGTGACTTAGAGTCATCCGGATCAGTATCAAACGAGCATTGACGTAACCATTTACGACGAGCTCTTTATCACCTCCATAAACGAGAAACATATCCTTGGTCCTTTTCAAGTACTTCAGGATGTTCTTGACCGTTGTCCAGTGATCCACTCCTGGATTACTTTGGTACCTCCCTGCCAGACTTATGGCAAGGCACACATCAGGTCTGGTACACAGCATAGCATACACGATAGAATCTATGGCTGAGGCATAGGGAATGACTTTCATTTTCTCTCTATCTTCTGCAGTGGTTGGGCTTTGATTCGGACTCAACTTCACACCTTGTAACACAGGCAAGAACCCTTTCTTTGACTGGTACTTTTTGAACTTCTTCAAAACTTTTTCAAGGTATATGCTTTGTGGAAGTCCTATTAAGCGTCTTGATCTATCTCTATAGATCTTGATGCCGAATATATAAGAAGCTTCACTGAGGTCTTTCATTGAAAAACTCTTATTCAATTATCCTTTTATGCTATCTAGAAATTCTATATCATTTCCAATCAACAATACATCATCTACATATAATATCAGAAATGCTACAGGCTCCCACTCACTTTCTTGTAAATAGAGGCTTCACCAAAAGTCTGTATAAAACCATATGCTTTGATCACCTCATCAAAGCGTATATTCCAACTCCAAGATGCTTGCACCAGTCCATATATGGATCACTGGAGCTTGCACACTATGTTAGCACCTTTCGGATCAACAAAACCTTCTGGTTGCATCATATACAACTCTTCTTTAATTAATCCATTGAGGAATGAAGTTTTGACGTCCATTTGCCAGATTTCATAATCATAAAATGCAGCAATTGCTAACATGATTCGGACGGACTTAAGCATCACTACGGGTGAGTTCTCATCGTAGTCAACCCCTTGAACTTGTCGAAAACCTTCTGCGACAAGTCGAGCTTTGTAGACAGTAAAATTACCACCAGCGTCAGTCTTCTTCTTGAAGATCCATTTATTCTCTATGGCTTGCCGATCATCGAACAAGTCCACCAAAGTCCATACTTTGTTCTCATACATGGATCCTATCTCAGATTTCATGGCTTCAATCCATTTGTCGGAATCTGGGCTCATCATAGCTTCTTCATAATTTGTAGGTTCGCCGTGGTCTAGTAACATGACTTCCCGAACAGGATTACAGTACCATTCTCGGGAACATGCTCTGTTTGACCTACGAGGTCCAGTAGTAACTTGATATGAAGTTTCGTGTTCATCATCATTAACTTCCTCTCTAGTTGGTGTAGGCATCACGGGAACGGATCTCTTGATGTGCTACTTTAAAAATTGAGAGAAGGTATAATTACCTCATCAAGTTATATTTTCCTCCCACTCACTTCTTTCGAGAGAAACTCCTTCTCTAGAAAGGTTCCATTCTTGGCAACAAAGATCTTTCCTTAAGATATGTGATAGAAGGTGTACCCAATTGTTTCCTTAGGGTATCCTATGAGGATGCACTAATCCGATTTCGGTTCAATCTTATTAGGCCGAAGCCTTTTGACATAAGCGTCGCAACCTCAAACTTTAAGAAATGACAACTTAGGTTTCTTGGAAAACCACAGTTCATACGGTGTCGTCTCAACAGATTTAGACGGTGCCCTATTTAACGTGAATGCAGTTGTCTCTAATGCATAACCCCAAAATGATAGTGGTAAATTGGTAAGAGACATCATAGATCGTACCATATCTAATGAAGTACAATTACGATGTTCAGACACACCATTATGCTGTGGTGTTCCATGTGGCGTGAGTTGTGAAAGTATTCCACATTGTTTTAAATGAAGGCCAATCTCGTAACTCAAATATTCGCCTCCACGATCAAATCGTAGAAACTCTATTTTCTTGATATGATGATTCTCCACTTCACTCTGAAATTCTTTGAACTTTTCAAATGTTTCAGACTTGTGTTTCATTAAGTAGATATACCCATATCTGCTTAAATCATCTGTGAAGGTCAGAAAATAATGATACCCGCCGCGTGCCTTAACACTCATCGGACCGCATACATCGGTATGTATTATTTCCAATAAGTCATTGGCTCGCTCCATTGTTCCGGAGAACGGAGTTTTAGTCATGCCCATGAGGCATGGTTTGCAAGTATCAAATGATTCATAATCAAGTGATTCCAAAAGCCCATCTGCATGGACTTTATTTATGCACTTTACACCCATATGACCTAAATGGCAGTGCCACAAATATGTTGCACTATCATTATCAACTTTGCATCTTTTGGCATCAATATTATGAATATGTGTATCACCACAATCAAGATTCAACAGGAATAGACCACTCTTCAAGGGTGCATGACCATAAAAGATATTACTCATATAAATAGAACAACCATTATTTTCTGATTTAAATGAATAACCTTCTCGCACTAAACAAGATCCAAATATAATGTTCCTGCTCAACGCTGGCACCAAATAACAATTATTCAGGTCTAAAACTAATCCTGAATGTGGATGTAGATGTAGCGTGCCGACGGCGATCACATCGACCTTGGAACCATTCCCGACGTGCCTCGTCACCTTGTCCTTAACCAATCTTCGTTTAATCTGTAGCTCCTGTTTCGAGTTATAAATATGAGCAACTGAACCAATATCAAATACCCAGGCGCTACTACGAGCATTAGTAAGGTACACATCAATAACATGTATATCAAATATACCTTTGTTCACTTTGCCATCCTTCTTATCCGCTAAATACTTGGGGCAGTTCCACTTCTAGTGACCGGTCGCTTTGCAGTAGAAGCACTTAGTTTTAGGCTTGGGTCTAGCTTTGGGCTTCTTCCCGGGAGTGGCAACTTGATTGACATTCTTCTTGAAGTTCCCTTTCTTTCCCTTGCCCTTTTTATTGAAACTAGTGGTATTGTTAATCATCAATACTTGATGCTCTTTCTTGATTTCTATCTTCGCCGATTTTAGCATCGTGAAGAGCTCGGGAATTCGTCATCCCTTGCATATTATAATTCATCACGAAGTTCTAATAGCTTTGTGATAGTGACTAGAGAGCTCTGTCAATCACTATCTTATCTAGAAGATTAACTCCCACTTGATTCAAGCGATTGTAGTACCCAGACATTCTGAGCACATGCTCACTAGCTGAGCTATTCTCCTCCATCTTGTTGGCAAAGTACTTGTCAGAGGTCTCATACCTCTCGACATGGTCATGAGTCTGAAATACCAATTTAGCTCTTGGAACATCTCATATGCTTCATGGAGTTCAAAACATTTTTGAAGTCCCGGTTCTAAGCCGTAAAGCATGGTGCACTAAACTATTAAGTTGTCATCATATTGAGCTTGCCAAACGTCCATAACGTCTACATCTGCTCCTGCAATAGGTCTGTCACTTAGCGGTGCATCAAGGACATAATTCTTATGTGTAGCAATGAGGATAATCCTCAGATCTTGGACCTGGTCCGCATTATTGCTACTATCATCTTTTAACTTAGTTTTCTCTAGTGACATATCAAAAATAGGGAAGCTACAACGCGAGCTATTGATCTACAACATAATTTGCAAATACTATTAGGACTAAGTTCATGATAAATTTAAGTTCAATTAATCAAATTACTAATGAACTCCCACTTAAATAAACACCCCTCAAGTTATTTAAGTGGTACATGATCCAAATCAACTAACCCATGTCCGATCATCACATGAGATGGGGTAGTCATCAATGGTGAACATCTCTATGTTGATCATATCTGCTATATGACTCATGTTTGACCTTTCAGTTTCCAGTGTTTCGAGGCCATGTCTGTACATGCTAGGATCGTCAAGTTTAACCCAAGTATTCTGCATGTGCAAAACTGTCTTATACACACTGTATGTGAACGTAGAGTCCATCATGCCCGATCACCACTTGGTGTCTCGAAACGACAAACTTTCGCAACGGTGCATACTTGGGGAGAACACTTATATCTTGAAATTTAGTGAAGGGATCACCTTATAATGCTACCACTGTTCTAAGCAAAATAAGATGCATAAAAGATAAACATCACATGCGATCAAAATATGTGACATGATATGGCAATCATCATCTCGTGCTTTTGATCTCCATCTCCAAAGCATCGTCATGATCTCCACCATCACCGGCTCGACACCTTGATCTCCATCGTTGCGTCGTGGTCATCTCGCCAACTATTGCTTCTACAAATATTGCTAACACATTGTGATAAAGGAAAGCAATTACATGGCGTTTTCATTTCATACAATAAAGAGACAACCATAAGGCTCCTTCCGGTTCCCGACAAATTACAGAACATGATCATCTCATACAATAATGTATATCACATCATGTCTTGACCATATCACATCACAACATACCCTGCAAAAACAAGTTAGACGTCCTCTACTTTGTTCTTGCAAGTTTTACGTGGCTTCTACGGGTTTCTAGCAAGAACCGTTCTTACCTACGGCAAAAACCACAATGGTGATCTATCAAGTTTGATGTTTTAACCTTCTTCAAGGATCGACCAGAGTCAAATTCAATCCAATTAAAGTAGGAGAAACAGACACCCACCAGACACCTTTATGCAAAACTCCTTGCATGTTAGTCGGTGGAACCGGTCTCATGTGCGTGGACATGTAAGGTTGGTCCGGGCCACTTTGTCCCACAATACCACCGAATCAAAATAAGACGTTGGTGGTAAGCAGTATGACTCACCGCCTGGTACCTCTTGAGCTTGCGTTGGCTTTTCTCTTGAAGAGGAAAGGGTGATGCAGCAAAGTAGCATAAATATTTCCCTCAGTTTTGAGAACCAAGGTATCAATCCAGTAGGAGATAACGCACAAGTCACCTAGTACCTGCACAAACAATCAAGAACCTTACAACCAACACGAAAAGGGGTTGTCAATCCCTTCAGGGTCACTCACAAAAGTGAGATCTAATAAAGATAGTAAAGTAAATATTTTTGGTATTTTTGTTGTATAGATTGGAAAGTAAAGATTGCAAAATAGTAAAGGAGATGCGATATAATGGAAAAGAGATGTAATATAATAGAAAAGAGACCCCGGGGGCCATAGGTTTCACTAGTGTCTTCTCTCGAGATAGCATGTATTACGGTGGGTGAACAAATTACTACCGAGCAATTGATGGAAAAGCACATAATTATGAAGATATCTAAGGCAATGATCATGAACATAGGCATCACATCCATGTCAAGTAGACCGGAACGATTCTGCATCTACTACTATTACTCCACACATCGACCGCTATCAAGCATGCATCTAGAGTATTAAGTTCATAAGAACGGAGTAACACATTAAGCAAGATGACATGATGTAGAGGGATAAACTCAAGCAATATGATATAAACCCCATCTTTTTATCCTTGATGGTAACAATACAATACATGCCTTGCTGCCCCTACTGTCACTTGGAAAGGACACCGCAAGATTGAACCCAAAGCTAAGCACTTCTCTCGTTGCAAGAAAGATCAGTCTAGTAGGCCAAACTAAACCGACAATTCGAAGAGACTTGCAAATATATCAAATCATGCATATAAGAATTCAGACTAGAACCAAATAGTATTCATAGATAATCTTGTTCATAAATCCACAATTCATCGGATCTCGGCAAACACACTACAAAAGAGTATTACATCAAATAGTTCTCCAAGAACATCGAGGAGAACTTTGTATTGAGAATCAAAGAGAGAGAAGAAGAAGCCATCTAGGTAATAACTATGCACCCGAAGGTCTGTGGTAAACTACTCACGCTTCATCGAAGAGGCAATGGTGTTGATGTAGAAGCCCTCCGTGATTGATTCCCCCTCCGGCAGATCGCTGGAATAGGCCCCAAGATGGGATCTCACGGGTACAGAAGGTTGCGGCAGTGGAAAACTGGTTTTGTGGCTCTTCCTAATGTTTCTAGGGTATAATAATATATATAGGCAAACGAAGTACGTCGGTGGAGCTACGAGGGGTCCACGAGGGTGGGGGGCGCGCCTATCCCCTTGGCGCACCCTCCTGCCTCGTGGATGCCTCGTGGCATTTATGACTTCAACTCCAAGTCTTCTCGATTGCTTTCGGTCCAAGGAAGATCACCGCGAAGGTTTCATTCCGTTTGGACTCCGTTTGGTATTCCTTTTCTGCAAAAGTCTAAAATAGGCAAAAAAATAGAAACTGGCACTGGGCCTCCGGTTAATAGGTTAGTCCAAAAAATAATATAAAAGAGCATATGAAAGCCCATTAAATATCCAAAACAGATAATATAATAGCATGGAACAATCAAAAAATATAGATACGTCCCCAAGCTTAATTCTTGCTCGTCCTCGAGTAGGTAAATGATAAAAACAGAACTTTTATGTGGAATGCTACCTAGCATATTTATCAATGTAATTTTCTTTATTGTGGCATGAATGTTAAGATCCGAAAGATTCAAGACAAAAGTTTAATATTGACATAAAAACAATAAGACTTCAAGCATACTAACAAAGCAATCATGTCTTCTCAAAGTAACATGGCCAAAGAAAGCTATCCCTTCAAAATCATATAGTCTGGTTATGCTCTATCTTCATCACACAAAGTATTTAATCATGCACAACCCCGATGACAAGCCAAGCAACTGTTTCATACTTTTGATGTTCTCAAACTTTTTCAATCTTCACGCAATACATGAGCGCGAGCCATGGACATAGCACTATAGGTGTAATAGAATGGTGGTTGTGGAGAAGATAAAAAGGAGAAGATAGTCTCACATCAACTAGGCGTATCAATGGGCCATGGAGATGCCCATCAATAGATATCAATGTGAGTGAGTAGGGATTCCCATGCAATGAATGCACTAGAGCTATAAGTGTATGAAAGCTCAACAAAAGAAACTCAATGGGTGTGCATCCAACTTGCTTGCTCACAAAGACCTAGGGCATTTTTGAGGAAGCCCATCATTGGAATATACAAGCCAAGTTCTATAATAAAAAATTCCCACTAGTATGAAAGTGACAACAGAGGAGACTCTCTATCATGAAGATCATGGTGCTACTTTGAAGCACAAGTCTGGTCAAAGGATAGTAGCATTGCCCCTTGTCTCTTTTTCTCTCATTTTTTTATTTTCTATTTGGGCCTTTTCTTTTTTATGGCCTCTTTATTTTCTCCTTTTTTTATTTTTCGTCCGGAGTCTCATCCCGACTTGTGGGGGAATCATAGTCTCCATCATCCTTTCCTCACCTGGACAATGCTCTAATAATGAAGATCATCACACTTTTATTTACTTACAACTCAAGAATTACAACTCAATACTTAGAATAAAATATGAATCTATGTGAATGCCTCCGGCGGTGTACCGGGATGTGCAATGATTCAAGAGTGACATGTATGAAAAATTATGAATGGTGGTTTTGCCACAAATACGATGTCAACTACATGATCATGCAAGGCAATATGACAATGATGGAGCTTTTCATAATAAATGGAATGGTGGAAAGTTGCATGGCAATATATCTCAGAATGGCTATGGAAATGCCATAATAGGTAGGTATGGTGGCTGTTTTGACGAAGGTAATGGTGGGTGTATGGTACCCGTGAAAGTTGCGCGGTACTAGAGAGGCTATTAATGGTGGAAGGGTGAGAGTGCGTATAATCCATGGACTCAACATTAGTCATAAAGAACTCACATACTTATTGCAAAAATTTATTAGTTATTGAAACGAAGTACTACACGCATGCTCCTAGGGGGATAGATTGGTAGGAAATACCATCCCTCGTCCCCGACCGCCACTCATAAGGAAGACAATCAATAAATAAATCATGCTCCAACTTCATCACATAACGGTTCACCATACGTGCATGCTACGGGAATCACAAACTTTAACACAAGTATCTCTAAAATTCACAACTACTCTACTAGCATGATTCTAATATCACCATCTTCATATCTCAAAACAATCATAAAGAATCAAACTTCTCATAGTATTCAATGCACTTTATATGAAAGTTTTTATTATACCCATCTTGGATGCCCATCATATTAGGACTAATTTTATAACCAAAGAAAATTACCATGATGTTCTAAAAGACTCTCAAAATAATATAAGTGAAGCATGAGATATCAACAATTTCTATAAAATAAAACCAACACCGTGCTCTAAAAAGATATAAGTGAAACACTAGAGCAATATTGTCTAGCTCAAAAGATATAAGTGAAGCACATAGAGTATTCTCATAAATTCTGATTCATGCATGTCTCTCCCAAAAGGTGTGTACAACAAGTATGATTGTGGTAAACTAAAAAGCAAAGACTCAAATCATACAAGACGCTCCAAGAAAAATACATATCATGTGGTGAATAAATATATAGCCTCAAGTAAAGTTACCGATAGACGAAGACGAAAGAGGGGATGCCTTCTGGGGCATCCCCAAGCTTAGGATTTTTGTTATCCTTGAATTTTACCTTGGGGTGCCTTGGGCATCCCCAAGCTTAGGCTCTTTTCACTCCTTATTCCAAAATCCATCAAATCTTTACCCAAAAACTTGAAAACTTCACGACACAAAACTTCAACAGAAAATTTCATGAGCTCCGTTAGTATAAGAAAATAAACCACCACTTTAAGGTACTGTAATGAACTCATTATTTATTTATATTGGTGTTAAACCTACTGTATTCCAACTTCTCTATGGTTCATACCCCCCGATACTACTCATAGATTCATCAAAATAAGCAAACAACACACAAAAAACAGAATCTATCAAAAACAGAACAATCTGTAGAAATCTGTAACTTTAGAATACTTCTGTAACTCTAACAATTTTGAAATAAATTGGTGGACGTGAGGAATTTGTCTATTAATCATCTGCAAAAATAATCAACCTAAAAGTACTCTCCTATAAAAATGATAGCTATTCTCGTGAGCACAAAAGCTTATGTTTTTTACAGCAAGATCGTGAAGACTTCACCCAAGTCTTCCCAAAGGTTCTACTTGGGACAAACACTAATTAAAACATGAAAAAACATCTAAACAGAAGCTAGATGAATTATTTATTACTAAACAGGAGCAAAAAGCAAAGAACAAAAATAAAATTGGGTTGCCTCCCAACAAGCGCTATCATTTAACGCCTCTAGCTAGGCATAAAAACACGAATAGATCTAGGTATTGCCATCTTTGGTATGCAATCCATAAGTGGCTCTAATAATAAATTCATAAGGCAATTTAATTTTCTTCCTAGGAAATTGTTCCATGCCTTTCCTTAATGGAAATTGGAATCTAATATTTCCTTCTTTCATATCAATAATTGCACCAATCGTTCTAAGGAAAGGTCTACCAAGAATAATAGGACATGTAGGATTGCAATCTATCTCAAGAACAATAAAATCTATGGGCACATAATTCCTATTTGCAACAATAAGAACATAATTAATCCTTCCCATAGGTTTTTCAATGGTGGAATCTGCAAGATGCAAATTTTAAGAACAATCATCAAATTCACGGAACCTAGCACATCACACAAAGTTTTTGGAATCGTGGAAACACTAGCACCCAAATCACACAAAGCATAGCATTCATAATCATTAATCTTAATTTTAATAGTAGGTTCCCACTCATCATAATGTTTTCTAGGGATAGAAACTTCTAATTCAAGCTTTTCCTCATAAGATTGCATAAAAAGCATCAACGATATGTTTAGTAAAAGCTTTATTTTGATTATAAGCATGAGGAGAATTTAACATGGATTGCAACAAAGAAATACAATCCATCAAAGAGCAATTATCATAATTAAATTCCTTGAAATCCAAAATAGTGAGTTCATTGCTACTTAAAGTTTTGACCTCTTCAATCCCACTTTTATCAATTTTTGCATCAAGATCTAAAAACTCCGAATCATTGGGACGCCTTTTAATTAAAGTTGACTCATCTACAGTCCCATCTTTATCAAGATTCATATTGGAAAACAAAGATTTAATAGGAGTCACATCAATCACTTTTAGATCTTCATCATTATTATCATGAAAACTAGAAGAACATGCTTTCACAAAGCAATCTTTTTTAGCACGCATCCTAGCGGTTATTTATTTGCACTCATCAATGGAAATTCTCATGGCTTTGAGAGACTCATTCATATCGTGCTTAGGTGGAATAGATCTAAGTTTCAAAGAATCAACATCAAGAGAAATTCTATCCACATTCCTAGCCAACTCATCAATCTTAAGCATTTTTTCTTCAACCAAAGCATTGAAATTCTTTTGCAAACTCATAAATTCTTTAACACTATTCTCAAAATCAGAGGGCATCTTATTAAAATTTCCATAAGAGTTGTTGTAGGAATTACTATAATTATTAGAGGAATTACTAGGAAACAGCCTAGGATTAAAATTTCCTCTATACACGTTGTTACCAAAATTGTTCCTACCAACAAAATTCACATCCATAGATTCATTATTATTCTAAATCAAAGTGGACAAAGGCATATCATTAGGATCAGAAGAAACACTTTTATTAGCAAACAATTTCATAAGTTCATCCACCTTTCCACTCAAAACATTAATTTCTTCAATTGCATGAACCTTTTTACTAGTGGATCTTTCGGTGTGCCATTGAGAATAGTTAACCATAATATTGTCTAGGAGTTTAGTAGCTTCTCCTAAAGTGATTTCCATAAAAGTGCCTCCCGCTGACGAATTTAAAAGATTTCTAGAAGCAAAATTCAATCTGGCATAATTGTTTTATATAATCATCCACAAATTCAAACCATGTGTAGGGAAATTACGTATCATTAATATCATCCTCTCCCAAGCTTGTGCAACATGCTCATGATCAAGTTGCTTAAAATTCATAATATCGTTCCTAAGGGAGATGATCTTAGCGGGAGGAAAATACTTAGAGATAAAAGCATCTTTGCACTTATTCCAAGAATCAACACTATTTTTAGGCAAAGAAGAGAACCAAGTTTTTGCACGATCTCTAAGTGAAAACGGAAACATCTTCAATTTAACAATATCATTATCCACATCTTTCTTCTTTTGCATATCACACAAATCAACGAAGTTGTTTAGATGGGTTGCGGCATCTTCACTAGGAAGGCCAGAAAATTGATCTTTCAAAACAAGATTCAACAAAGCGGTATTAATTTCACAAGATTTAGCATCGGTAGTAGGAGCAATCGGAGTGCTAATAAAATCATTGTTGTTGGTATTGGACAAGTCACACAGTTTACTATTATCTTAAGCCATCGTGACAAGCAATCAATCCAACACACAAGCACACAAGAAGCAAACGAAAAGAGGCGAATGGAAGAGGGGCAACGAAAAGGCAAAGGTTTTCGAAAATCATTTTAGAAGTAGGGGAGAGGAAAACGAGAGGCAAATGACAAATAATGTAATGCTAGGGAGAAGAGTTTATGATGGGTACTTGGTATGGATTGACTTGGCGTAGATCTCCCCGACAACGGCGCCAGAAATCCTTCTTGCTACCTCTTGAGCTTGCATTGGTTTTTCCCTTGAAGAGGAAAGGGTGATGCAGCAAAGTAGCGTAAGTATTTCCCTCAGTTTTGAGAACCAAGGTATCAATCCAGTAGGAGATAACGCACAAGTCACCTAGTACCCGCACAAACAATCAAGAACCTTGCAACCAACATGATAAAGGGGTTGTCAATCCCTTCACGGTCACTCGCAAAAGTGAGATCTAATAAAGATAGTAAAGTAAATATTTTTGGTATTTTTGTTGTATAGAATGGAAAGTAAAGATTGTAAAATAGTAAACGAGATGCGATATAATGGAAAAGAGATGTAATATAATAGAAAAGAGACCCGGGGGCCATAGGTTTCACTAGTGGCTTCTGTTGAGATAGCATGTATTACGGTGGGTGAACAAATTACTACCGAGCAATTGATCGAAAAGCGCATAATTATGAAGATATCTAAGGCAATGATCATGAACATAGGCATCACGTACGTGTCAAGTAGAACGAAACAATTCTTCATCTACGACTATTACTCCACACATCGACCGCTATCCAGCATGCATCTAGAGTATTAAGTTCATAAGAACCGAGTAACGCATTAAGCAAGATGACATGATGTAGAGGGATAAACTCAAGCAATATGATACAAACCCCATCTTTTTACCCTCGATGGCAACAATACAATACATGCCTTGCCGCCCCTACTGTCACTGGGAAAGGACACCGCAAGATTGAACCCAAAGCTAAGCACTTCTCCCGTTGCAAGAAAGATCAATCTAGTAGTCCAAACTAAACCGATAATTCGAAGAGACTTGCAAAGATATCAAATCATGCATATAAGAATTCAGAGAAGAACCAAATAATATTCATAGATAATCTTGTTCATAAATCCACAATTCATCGGATCTCGGCAAACACACCGCAAAAGAGTATTACATCAAATAGATCTCCAAGAACATCAAGGAAAACTTTGTATTGAGAATCAAAGAGAGAGAAGAAGAAGCCATCTAGGTAATAACTATTGACCCGAAGGTCTTTGGTAAACAACTCACGCTTCATTGGAGAGGCAATGGTGTTGATGTAGAAGCCCTTCGTGATCGATTCCCCCTCCGACAGATCGCCGAAAAAGGCCCCAAGATGGGATCTCACGGGTACAAAAGGTTGCGGCGGTGGAAAAGTGGTTTCGTGGCTCTCTATTTCTAGGGTATAGAGTATATATAGGTGAGGGAGTCCTAGATAAGGGGGTATCCGGACAGCCGAACTATATTCATCGTCCGGACTATAGAAGCGTCAAGATACAAGACTCAAGACTTTGGCTCGTGTCCGGATGGGACTCTCCTTTGTGTGGAAGACAAGCTTGGCGATCCGGATATTATGTTTCCTTCCTTGTAACCGACTCCATGTAAACCCTAGCTCTCTGGTGTCTATATAAACCGGAGAGCATGGTCCTTAGAAGGCCGATCACAATTACAATCATACCATCATAGGCTAGCTCTTAGGGTTTAGCCTCTACAATCTCGTGGTAGATCAACTCTTGTAATACTCATATCATCAAGATCAGTCAAGTAGGAAGTAGGGTATTACCTCCATCGAGAGGGCTCGAACCTGGGTAAAACATCGTGTCCCCTGCCTCCTGTTACCATTAGCCTAAGACGCACAGTTCGGGACCCCCTACCCAAGATCCGTCGGTTTTGACACCGACATTGGTGCTTTCATTGAGAGTTCCTCTGTGTCGTCGATTAGAGGCTTGATGGTGTCTTCAACCGTCAATAACACGGTCCGGGGTGAGACTTTTCTCCCCGGACAGATCTTTGTGTTCGGCGGCTTTGCACTGCGGGCCAATTCGCTTGGCCAGTTGGAGCAGATCGACAACTTCGCCCTGGCCACCAGATCAGGTTCGGAAACTTGAGCTACACGACAGATATCCGCGGAGACTTGATCTTCGACGGATTCGAGCCCGCGCCAGGAGCGCCGGACAGCCACGACGAGCACGGCCTAGACCTGCTGTCGGACAGTGCCTGGGACATCATCCCCGAGGCAGCTCCGGATCTAAATCCAGGGCAGGTTGCGTTGCCTATGGACGGAGGGCTGGACCCCGCCCCGCAGGCCGCACACTTATCGGTGGTGGAGCCGAACACGGGTCTCACCTCTGTGGAGGCCTGTAACCCTGGACCCCCGGACTCATATCCGGCCGTTGGTCCTCGTTCGCTCACTCTCGAGCCAGCCGAGCCAGGTTGGGCTCCGGTAATGGAGTTTACCACTGCGGACATCTTTCAGCACTCGCCCTTTGGCGACATGCTGAACTCATTGAAGTCTCTCTCTTTGTCAGGAGACTCTAGGCCGAACTATGTCCGGCTGGAGTGGGAAACAGGCGAGAAGGAATTCGCTGCCCACCCACCACCCACTTTGTCTCAACGATCGATGATTTAACCGACGTGCTCGACCTTGACTTCGAAGACATCGACGGTATGGACGACGATGTAGGAGACATACAGGAGCCCCCTCTCACAGGGCGGTGGATAGCCACATCTTCATATGATATATATATGGTGGACACTCCGAAAGAAACCAATGGCGATGAGGCAACGGATGACGGCGTTCTAGGAACGGGGGTCCCCAGACTTGCCTGCCTGCGGCCTGCGGCGTGGCTCAAGGGACGGCCCAGCACAGCCCATCTTCATCAGCACGAGCGCAAGACCCTCGCGAGGGGCCAAGCCTCGCGGGGTGGACAATAGGAAGCTTCCTCAGGCACGACCTCATCAGGCTGGCTCGCAAGGAGGCAGAGAGATCAAGGCGGGGCACCTCGCGAGGTGCCCATGATGCAAGCCATGACGACCAAGTGCGCCAGGCGGGCGCCAGCCCGCGCAGTGTCCTCCTTTCCTCTTTGGTGCAAAGGGAGCAAGCACAGACGAAAGCATCAAGCAAAGGCATCCATTTCGGTGCAACAAGACCAAGACCGTCGCAACGGAAGGAAGGAAGTCATTGTGGAGCCCAAGCCGGCGTCACCACCAGAGCCTTTGACAGGCGAGGACCAACTTTAGTCAGGATAAGTGTACTATATGTTCCCCTTCAAAATGGCCAATTGTTGGCGCCCTTCCCGCTCAATATTTGGGAAGAGGCCTAGGGCCTTTGCCTTATAAATAGGACTAGCCACTCTCAAGGCAGGGGATCGACCAATCGAACCTTAGCCAGAACCACCAACACAAGAACCCCTCCCCTCGCGAGGCCGTTCTTCCTTGTATTGTTCATCATCAGCCCGAGAGGCAATCCACCACACCACAAACTAGAGTAGGGTATTACACCACAATGGTGGCCCGAACTAGTATAAACCCCGTGTCTCTCGTGTTGCTCTTTTCATAGCTTAGATCCTAGCGAGGCGGCGAGGTGCAAGTAGGTAGAGGGCAAGATCTCCGCGCGCACCCCAGTGTTCGAACCTAGAGGGTCTGCCGGAACCCGAAATCCGACATTTGGCGCGCTAGGTAGGGGTGCGTCGGAGTTTTTCCTTCCACCGACCCACTCTTCGCCGACACCGCGACTCGGCCTGCGATGAGCGGCGCCACCCGCTCCGGTCGTTAGCGCTAGCGCGGGGGCCAGGGGGCTCCGAGCCTTGGCCCCAGCCTTGCGACAGGTGCGGTGGCCGGACAAGTTACCGGCGGCTTTCATGGCCCGTTGGGAAGAGCTGTGCAACCTCTTCCTCGCCCATCATGCTGCGCCGCTGCCCCTGGTCGTCGTGGCCCTCCTGGGCAGCTCGCAAGCGCCACCTTCGGGCCGCCACGTCAAGCCATTCGTCCGCCAGGTCGGCGCTGCCTCCATGCGGCAGGGGGCTCCCTCAGGTCGGTCGGCGCCCAAGGCTGATCTGGCCTTCAGCTCGGAGGACCACCCCTCCAACTCTGCCTGCTCGGGCGCGCTCCCGATGCTGTGCACCCCCACCATCTGCCAGGTGGCCGTCACCAGGACTCTCATCGACGGTGGCTCGGGCCTCAGCGTGCTCTCGATTGAAGCCTTCAGCCTCCTCCACATACCACCGGAGCGGCTTCGGCCCAGCCGGCCCTTCTTGGGCGTCGGGGGCGGGTCCACCAGCTCCCTGGGGCAGATCCGCCTCCCGGTAACCTTCGGCACCCACGACAACTTCCGCACGGAGCTAATCGACTTCGACATCGCCCCCATCAGCCTCCCATACAATGCCATCCTCAGCTACCCAGCGCTGGCCCGATTCATGGCTGCGACTCACCCGACATACAACCTCATGAAAATGCCCAGGAGCAGCTGCGTCCTCACCGTGTGTGGAGACACCGGGGATGCATTGCAAGCGCTCAAGCTCGCCTTTAAGGCGGCGGCGTCGGTGCAACCTGCCAACTCGGACGCCCCTGAGCCTAAGGGGGCTGCGCCGGCCAAGAAGAAGCAGTTGTTCACCCAAGACAAGGCAGAAACCAAGCAGATGCTGGTTGACGAGGACGGATCCACTAACGCCACCTTCACCATAGGCGCCAACCTCGAGCTCGAGCAGGAGGAGGCCTTGGTCAAGTTCCTGCGCGCGAACAAGAAGGTATTCGCATGGGAGCCCGATCAGCTGGCAGGGATCCCTAGAGGCGTAATCGAGCACCACCTCAATGTGTGCCCCAATGTTCGCCCCGTGAAGCAGAAAGCAAGGCGGCAGTCTGCGGAAAAGCAGGCTTTCATCATCCAAGAGACCCGCAAGTTGGAAGCTGCAGGAGTCATTCGCGAGGTCCGATACCCGAATTGGTTGGCCAACCCAGTCGTCGTGCAAAGAAAGGGGAGAAGGAATGTATGTGTGTCGACTTCACCAACCACAACAAAGCTTGCCCGCAAGATCCGTTTTCGCTCCCCCGCATCGATCAGATCGTCGACTCCACCACCGAGTGCGACCTGTTATGTTTCTTGGATGCCTTCTGTGGGTATCACCAGATCAAGATGGCGGTAGAAGATGTGGAAAAAACAGCCTTTCTAAACCCATGTGGGGTATACTGCTACACATGCATGCCGTTCGGGCTGCGCAATGCAGGGGCGACCTTTCAGCGGCTGATGCACATCACCTTGGGCCCACAACTCGGGAAGAACATTGAGGACTACGTCGATGATATTGTGGTGAAGTCTCGCGAGGCCAAGACCCTGATACAAGACCTGGAGGAAACCTTCACAAGCCTCAACGCTGTGAGCCTGCGGCTCAACCCAGAGAAGTGTGTGTTTGGGGTCCCCTCAGGCAAGCTCTTGGGCTTCCTCGTTTCCCACCGAGGCATCGAGGCTAACCCAGAAAAGGTCAAGCCAGTCGAGGACATGAGCTCGCCAAAGACCCTCAGAGAAATGCAGAAGCTCACTGGGTGCGTGACAGCACTAGGACGCTTCATCTCCAAGTTGGGGGAGCAAGCACTGCCTTTCTTCCAGCTGATGAAGAAAAAGGGACCCTTTGAATGGACTGAACAGGCCGACAAGGTGTTCCAAGATCTCAAGAGGTACCTAACCAGCCCTCCGGTAATGGTGGCCCCGTGCCCTCAGGAACCCCTGGTGCTCTAACTTGTAGCCACTCCCTACTCCGCCAGCGCAGCCCTGGTGGCGGTTAGGGAGGAGCGTCGGAACAAGGCCACGGCATCTACCCGGGTCGAGGCGAAGCGTGAACAAGGAAGACCCACAGAGACCACTGCCACAACCAAGAAGGATCAGCCGCCGCAGGGGAACACACTCGGGACAGCGGAGACCCCTAGCGACCAGCCGCTGGGGGCTCCCCTGTCTCAGGAGGCGCCACGGTCTCCAGAGGGCGCCATCGACACCAGCACTCCCAACCTCGTTGAACACCCTGTGTACTTCGTCAGCACAATGTTGCGGGACGCGAGGGCGCGGTACCCCATGCCTCAGAAACTCCTCCTTGCGCTATTGGTGGCCTCGTGCAAGCTGCAACATTATTTTCAGGGCCACCCCATCAAGGTTGTCTCAGTGTACCCTTTGGAAAGGGTGCTCAGGAGCCCTAACTCAGCTGGAAGAGTCGCCGAGTGGAACATTGAACTGCAAGCGTTTCAGTTCGAATTCAGCACAACCAGAGTCATCAAGGGGGCCGCCTTGGCAGATTTCGTGGCAGAATGGGCGGTGGCGCCGGGCCTCAAGGCTGATGAGGATCGATCCCTCTCCCCGGGAAGTGAGGCGCCAGACGGTTGGGTCATGTACTTTGACGAGGCGTTCTCCAGGCATGGCGCGGGGGCTGGTGCGGTGCTTATATCTCCTACTCAAGACAAGCTCTACTACGCCGTGCAGCTCTGTTTCCAGCACGGAGAAAAGGTCTCCAACAACATAGCAGAATATGAAGGCCTAATAGCAAGCCTGAAGGCCGCGGCCGCCCTTGGAGTGAAGAGCCTTACCATCAAGGGCGATTATCAACTCCTCGTCAACTTCTCCAACAAAGTATACGAGCCGAGGGATGAGCACATGGAAGCCTACCTTGCGGAGGTCTGCAGGATGGAGAAGCAGTTCTGGGGGCTAGAGTTGCAGCATGTGCCCCGTGGCACCAATCAGGAGGCCGACGACATCGCCAAACGAGCATCTAGGCAGCTACCTTAGGAGCCTGGCGTCTACGAGGAGCGGCTCCTCAAGCCCTCAGCCACGCCATCGCTGTCAAGTGCGGTGCAGCCTCGGGAGGAGCTCCCCCAGCCGCCTGCCTCGGGAGCCCTGGTCTGCAGCCCGGCCTCAGGGGCGCGTCTGCTCTTGACGATGAAGCCTCAGGAGGGGTGCTGGATCACGGAGCTCCGGAGCTATTTGACGCAATGGGCCTTGCTAGAGAAGGAGGAGGAAGCGGAGCGCGTGGCGCGGCAAGCCACATCATACAGCATCAGGGATGGAGAGCTCTACCGGAGGCGACCGAATGATGTGTCCCCGCGCTGCATCTCCAGGGAGCAAGGGAAGGAACTGCTGGCGGATATACACGGTGGAGACTGTGGGCATCATTCATCATCGCGGACCCTCGTTGGCAAGGCGTTCTGTAGTGGATTCTATTGGCCCACTGTGCTCAATGATGCCGTCGAGCTGGTGAAGGCTTGCGAGGCCTGCCAATTCCATGCCAAGCAGATCCATCAGCCGACAGGAGGTCTACAAACTATACCCCTCTCATGGCCATTCGCAGTATGGGGGCTGGATATCCTGGGCCCATTTCCTCGGGCGCCAGGGGGCTATCTCTACCTCTACGTTGCCGTGGACAAGTTCACTAAGTGGGCTGAAGTGGAAGCCGTCCGCACCATCCCCGCAGGTTCTGCGGTCAAGTTCATCAAGGGCATCGTGAGCCGGTTCGGGGTGCCGAACCGCATCATCTCCGGCAATGGTTCGCAGTTCACCAGTAACCTCTTCAAAACATACTGTGCTAACCTTGGAACGCAGATATGCTACGCTTCAGTGGCGCACCCCCGGAGCAACGGTCAAGCCGAGCGGGCCAACACGAAGGTCCTGAGAGGCCTAAAGACCAGGAATTCAAGAAGAAGTTGGAGGCCCGCGGCCGAGGTTGGTACGACGAGCTTCAATCCGTGTTGTGGTCCATCCGCACGACCGCGACCAAGCCAACTGGCGAGACCCCATTCTTCCTGGTCTATGGAGCTGAAGCGGTCCTCCCTCACGAGGTCAGATGTCATTCCGCACGGGTCCTGGCATTCGACAAGGCGCAACAGGACGCCATGCGGGGGATGGACCTCGTGCTGGGGGAGGAGCGTCGTCGGGAAGCTGCACTCCGAGCAGCAAGATACCAGCAAGCGCTGCGGCGATACCACTGCTGCAACATCCGCCCCAGGACACTTGAGGTAGGGGACCTCGTGCTCAGGCGGGTTCTCTCCAGGGAGGGACTGCATAAGCTCTCTCCCATGTGGGAGGGCTCGTTCATGGTTGTTCATGTTTCCAGGCCCGGCTCCGCGCGCTTGGAGACTCAGGAGGGGGTGCCCCTCCAGAACACGTGGAACATCCAGCACCTCCGGAGATTTTACCCTTGAAAAGGCCCAGAGCCTGTGAAAAAGGCGAACGCCTGTGAAGCTGTTGCATTTTGGAAAAGGCCCAGAGCCTGTGAAGAAGGCGAACGCCTGTGAAGCTGTTGCATTTTGGAAAAGGCCCAGAGCCTGTGAAGAAGGTGAACGCCTGTGAAGCTGTCGCATTTTGGAAAAGGCCCGGTGCCTGTGAAGAAGGCAAACGCCTGTGAAATCTATCTTCCCGAGAAAGGCCCGGAGCCTGTGAAGAAGGCCAATGCCTGTGAAGCTCGCCGCCCGTGACACTCTCACGTAATAATGAGTTGGGGCTGTACACGCCCCGGAGTCTCAGGAGCGCCGGCCTCAGGCCCTAGGGCTCCCTCCCACGCCTAGTGGCAGCACTTAGCTCCACGCTGGTGAGAAGACGTCGAAGACTAGATTAGGTGCCGAACGCGGCTTTTCTCATTTGCTTTCTGCAGCTGGCTTGTTCATCCCCATTCGAGGTTTTATTGAAGTTGTTGTCGTCTTTGGCTTGTGACTCTTTGCCTTTTTCGCTCTCCTTCCCCGATTTCTCTCTCGCAAGTCTCGCGAGGGAGCAACGCGGGCACCCTCGCGAGTGTTTTCCGCCCCTATTGTCCGAGGTTTCCCTACCCGGGTCCACTGCAGGAGCACCCCTCCAGTCCGTGCCCCACGGGCACCGCGACACGAACACAGGACCTGGGTCGGTCGCCTCCGCACCTGAGGCCGGGAGCTACCTCTTCAGACTAACCCTCACAGGACTCGAAGCGTTCGACGAGGCCTCGATCTCGGGAAGCAAGGGTCACGACATGCCTCCCCCCGAGCTAAGTAATTTCTGCGTGCAGGCACGCGGCACAAAGGCACAATACCGGAATAGCGGAAGCAGTAAGATAATTAACAGCAATAGTCCAAGCACACCCTCGCGGGGCCTTGTACTACTGTCTCTTTGCGCAAGAAAAAAAAGGGGAACAAAACAGGCGCGACTCGCCCGACACCAGCTCGTGGCGGAGACTCGAACTGCCTCCGGAGCTCAGGAGGACTCCATCTCGCGCTTCACCGAGGCGCGATAGCGGGCGGACCCGCTACCTCCCTCCAGGCGGGCGCGGCGGCGCGGAGGCTGATCGCGGCCACCGCTGGAGGAGCCGCTGCCCGAAGAAGAGCCGTCGAAGCTCGATGAACCACGAGCACTGCCAACCATGCACGCGCAGTCGTCTTCATCGTCGCTGGGGCTGGACCCACGGCCGCAGTCGTCGTTCTCAGGGCAGCACCCAGCGCATCGACCATCTTCCCCGAACACCCTCACATAGAGGGTGGCATCACCGTCGAACTTGAAGTGTAGGGTGCACCGCCGTCTCAGACCACGCGCGTGGGCAAACGTTTGCCAGCCGCGGGTCAGGGCCAGGCTGCTGGCTGCAGAGACCTCCAGCGAAGCCCAGGAGGCTCGGCTGCAGCAACCGTCCGCCTGAAGCCAGAGGCCGCCCGGGGCGCTAGCCGGAAGCTCACCTAGGAGGAAGCGAGGAAGTTGGAGCCGGGTGCTGGCCGGTTCCGCCGACCACACAACGAACTCCGGCAGAACCTCTGCCGAGTGGGAGCGCGGCCTAAGGGGTCACGCGGCCATAGCACGCCCCCCAGCGGCGGCCTGCCGCCCGTCACCACGCGGGATATCACCTCCACGGCCACGAGGAGCCACCATGGGAGTCGCAGGGTGTTTGCGGGGACGGCCTCGACCACGCTTGGGCGAGGGAGGGTCAGGCCCCACCTGGCGGGCCTTTCCTTTCTCCGTGGCCGAGAACCTCTTTGGCGGAGCCATGAAGAAGAAGGAGAAGCAAGAGGGGATGGACCGGAAGGGCAGGCGTCGTCCCGTACTTATAGCCAGAGGAGGCCAACCACCGGCCTCCACGATCACAGGTAATCATGACCCGCTTTGCATGCAGGGACTTGTCAATTCGTGCAGTTGCCGAGGCATCGTGGGGGAGCGGAGCCACCCACGTCCAATCAACCGCCACGCGGCACCCAAGGCCGTAGGCTGTTAGGGCCCACGATGCTTCACGCTTGCCCCTTTGCTTCTCTACGCAGCCAAGTCCGGGCGTGCCTTGGGCCCGGGGGCTACTATCGGCATTCTGGGAACGGGGGTCCCCAGACTTGCCTGCCTGCGGCCTGCGGCGTGGCTCAAGGGGCGGCCCAGCACGGCCCATCTTCATCAGCACGAGCGCAAGACCCTCGTGAGGGGCCAAGCCTAGCGGGGTGGACGACAGGAAGCTTCCTCAGGCACGGCCTCGTCAGGCTGGCTCGTGAGGAGGCGGAGAGATCAAGGCGGGGCACCTCGCGAGGTGCCCATGACGCAAGCCATGACGACCAAGGGCGCCAGGCGGGCGCCAACCCGCGCAGTGTCCTCCTTTCTTCTTTGGTGCAAAGGGAGCAAGCGCAGGCGAAAGCATCAAGCAAAGGCATCCATTTCGGTGCAACAAGACCAAGACCGTCGCAACGGCAGGAAGGAAGTCATTGTGGTGCCCAAGCCGGCGTCACCACCAGAGCCTTTGAGAGGCGAGGACCAACTTTAGTCAGGATAAGTGTACTATATGTTCCCCTTCAAAATGGCCAATTGTTGGCGCCCTTTCCGCTCAATATTTGGGAAGAGGCCCAGGGCCTTTGCTTATAAATAGGACTAGCCACTCTCAAGGCAGGGGATCGACCAATCGAACCATAGCCAGAACCACCAACACAAGAACCCCTCACCTCGCAAGGCTGTTCTTCCTTGTATTGTTCATCATCAGCCCAAGAGGCAATCCACCACACCACAAACTAGAGTAGGGGTATTACACCACAATGGTGGCCCGAACTAGTATAAACCCCGTGTCTCTCGTGTTTCTCTTTTCATAGCTTAGATCCTAGCAAGGCGGCAAGGTGCAAGTAGGTAGAGGGTGAGATCTCCGCGCGCACCCCAGTGTTCGAACCTAGAGGGTCTGCCGGAACCCGAAATCCGACAACGGAGGGTAACCCCTCCAAGAAAAAAGCAAAGCATGGGCGTTGCCAGCGCTGCTCCAAGCCCCGCCTAGGCAATACCAGCACCGGAGACGATAATAATCTGGACGGTGCTGACGATGAATACAACCCCGAACAGCCCGCCTTCGAGCAGGCCGAACAGGAAGACAGGAATGATAGCGCAGATGAACAGGCGACGGACGGGTATCCGAAGGAGGACAACTACATGCCCCTCTCTGAAGACGAGATTAGCCTCGGCGATGACGAGTTCGGCGTACCCGAAGACCCCGCAGAGCAGGAGCGCTTCAAGCGTCGGCTTATTGCCACTACAAGTAGCCTGAAGAAGAAGCAACAGCAGCTCCAAGCTGATCAAGATTTGCTCACAAACAGATGGACAGAAGTCCTGGCAGCCGAGGAATATGGACTCGAGCGCCCCACGTTTGACCGACCGCCTCGAGGTCGGGACAAAATGGCATATCAGCCGAAATACCAGCCTGTACCCCCGCGTCCGTTTACTACGGCCCGGGCAATACTTAGGACATGCGCGATAA
Source organism: Triticum dicoccoides (assembly GCF_002162155.2). Taxonomy (NCBI): domain Eukaryota; kingdom Viridiplantae; phylum Streptophyta; class Magnoliopsida; order Poales; family Poaceae; genus Triticum; species Triticum dicoccoides. Next base: position 584,714,755 of record NC_041385.1, read on the forward strand.
ACTAGATAACGCCACAGGACAACCAAGATCGATCTACGAAGCACATGACGATGACCATCATACCGGATACACTAACAGCAAATCCGGCCGGGCCGAATACAACCAGTCAGACGCAGCCGGACTGCACCGTGACATAGCCCGGCACAGAGGCGCCGCACACCCCCTTTGCTTCACTGATGAAGTGATGGATCATGAATTCCCAGAAGGGTTTAAACACGTAAACATTGAATCATACGATGGCACAACAGACCCCGCGGTATGGATCGAGGATTTCCTTCTCCACATTCACATGGCCCGCGGAGATGATCTACATGCCATCAAGTATCTTCCCCTAAAGCTCAAAGGACTTGCCCGGCACTAGCTAAACAGCCTGCCCGCAAATTCCATTGGCAGTTGGGAAAATCTGGAAGACGCATTTCTTGACAACTTCCAGGGCACATATGTGCGACCTCCGGATGCCGATGACTTGAGCCACATTACTCAACAGCCTGGAGAATCAGCCAGGAAATTCTGGACTCGGTTCCTAACGAAAAAGAACCAAATAGTCGACTGTCCGGACGCCGAAGCCCTGGCGGCTTTCAAGCATAATATCCGTGACGAGTGGCTCGCCAGACACCTCGGCCAGGAGAAACCCAAGTCCGTGGTAGCTCTTACGACACTAATGACCCGCTTTTGCGTGGGCGAGGACAACTGGTTGGCTCGCAGTAGCACTATGCCACATTATGGAACTTCAGATGTCCGGGACAATAATGGCAAGCCATGGCACAACAGACACAAGCGACAGAACAATGGAGACAACACCGAGGATATAGCGGTCAATGCCGGATTCAGCGGATCCAAATCCGGTCAGCGGAAGAAGCCATTCAAGCGTAACAATCAAGGACCGTCCAGTCTAGACCGTATACTGGAGCGCTCGTGCCAAATTCATGGCACCCCGAACAAGCCAGCCAACCACACCAATAGAGATTGCTGGGTATTTAAACAGGCCGGCAAAATAAACGCCGAAAACAAGGACAAGGGGCTGCACAGCGATGATGACGATGAGCCTCGGCGTCCGAACATGGGGGGATAGAAGAAGTTTCCTCCCCAAGTGAAAATGGTCAACATGATCTACGCCACCCTCATCCCCAAGCAGGAACGGAAGTGAGCGCTACGGGACGTATATGCGATGGAGCCAGTTGTCCCCAAATTTAACCCATGGTCAGCTTCTCCGATCACCTTTGATCGTAGGGATCACCCTACTAGCATCCGTCACGGTGGCTCAGCCGCATTGGTTCTAGACCCAATCATAGACGGATTTCACCTCACAAGAGTCCTTATGGATGGAGGCAGCAGCCTAAACCTTCTTTATCAGGACACAGTGTGGAAGATGGGCATCGATCCTTCAAGGATCAAGCCCACCAAAACCACCTTTAAAGGTGTCATTCCTGGAGTAGAGGCCCGTTGCACGGGCTCTATAACATTGGAAGTAGTCTTCGGATCTCTGGATAACTTCCGAAGCGAAGAGCTAATCTTCGATATCGTCCCTTTCCGTAGTGGTTACCATGCCCTGCTCGGACGAACCGCATTTGCTAGATTCAATGCGTTACCACACTATGCATACCTCAAGCTCAAGATGCCAGGACCGCGCGGGGTCATAACAGTCAATGGAAATATGGACCGCTCTCTCCATACAGAAGAACATACTGCAGCCTTTGCGGCAAAAGTACAATGCGGCCTCCTCCGGCACACCACCAATCCGGCAACGACAACTTCAAGCTCCGTCAAGCAAGGGCGGAACACCCAGTGGCAAGATCAGCAGGCACGACAAGAGCAGGACTAGCAGTCCGGCTTCCGCTCAAATCCCATCAAAGCAGCACTCGTGCAACGCGTACACAATTACACACTCAAAATACCATGGGCACAGGCAGAGGCATATCAGGGGCTCAGTCCACGTACAGTATCACTTCGTAACCTTTCCATTCACCCTTAAGGACATTGCTTTAGTGCAGCTTCTCCAGAATAGCCGGATTGTCGGACTTACATAGGAGAGGAAACCCAGGAGGCAACATGCATTGGGCACAGCAGGAAACACCCAGGTGGAATCTATTTACGATCGTTCTTCCTGCTTTATCTATCTGTACGTAGCCTGCCCCTGGATAGGATATGTCAAATAATCCTATTTGTCTCCGCTTAATGCATATATTGTAAACATACGCCTAAACATATTATTTATCAATGGGAGACCATATATAGCGTCAGCTTACTTATTTTTATTTAAGCATTTTTTATAAATGTCTATCTAATTTTGCATTCGTACACTTTGGTACGCTTAGTTTGCCAGGGGCTTCTTATGGCACCCCATAATATGGCAAGTCAAGTCCGAACACTTTCAACAGTGCGGCACCCCGAACTTATAGCATTATATGCATCAGCACCGAATCATGTCTTGGGTTACAGTTGGGATAGCCCGGCTCCCTTGTTTTGGTGCCTTACGTTCCGTTAATTCGGCTAAGGTAGCGCAGGGAGAACTACTGCGATTGTGCCCTGGTTTTTCCGGACGAGCACCTCAGTAGAGAAAGCACAAAACTGTCCGACATGATGTGGCGAGAGACTGGTCTCTGTTCAAGAGGTCTTAAAATCCTTAAAGATTTTTTCCGCTTTAGGCGTCAATTCGGCTTTGTCCGATATAGGCGTGTATAGCGCCCCAATTCGGCCTTCCGGATTCTAGGGGCTTCGCCAAAATTTAAAATGGTAGACTTCTATGGCTAAGTGGAAGTTATAAAGCCACATAGTCTGATTGCCTGGTTCGCTGCGCTGGACACCTCCTTAAGGGACCAAACATTTGGATAAAGAGTGTCCGGGTTTTCCACGAACACCCCAGTACTATTTACACGGGGGCGGAAGCCGACGACTGGCCTACTTTTAGAATTTGATAAACAGCCGCACAGAAGGTAATATTTTAAATCACAAAGGCGCTACATAGCGCAAGTAACTTCGTCTTTAAATTACAAACATGATAGAAGTGAATTCATTCAAAAATTATGTCTTTGGTACATTCATCGGCCACGTGGCAAGAACCCTTCATAACGCCATCATAATACTTCTCGGGGACGCGATGCGGCTTGCCCTCCGGCGGCCCGTCCTTCACCAGCTTCTCCGCATCCAGCTTGCCCCAATGCACCTTGGCGCGGACAAGGGCCCGACGGGCACCCTCAATGCAAACGGATCACTTGATGACTTCCAGTCGCGGACAGGAATCCACCATCCGCTTGATCAGGCCAAAGTAGCTGGTGGGCAGAAGCTCACCAGGCCATATCCGGACTATGAGATCTTTCATAGCCACTTCGGCCGCTTTGTGGAGTTCGACCAACTGCTTCAGTTGGTCACTCAGAGGCGTTGCACATTCGGACCCAGCATACTGGGACCAGAACAACTTCTCCGTTGAGCTCCCCTCCTAGGCATGGTAGAACTCCGCGGCATCTGATACGCTGCGTGGCAGGTCTGTGAATGCCCCTAGAGAGCTCCGGATTCGAGTAACTAAAAGAAATGCCTCCTCCACATGTTTGCTTTGCATAAAAAATTTCTTACCCGCCGCTATCTTTTTGGCCTCCTGGATCTCTTGTTGTCCCCTCTCGGCTTCGGCCTTGGTGTCTTTTATATTTGTAAGGGTCTTCGCAAGTTTGGCCTCTTTTGCTTTCAGCTCATGCTCCGCGGACTCGAGCTTCTTGCCGAGCTCCTGGAGCTCTCCTTGTACTTCGCCCACTCGGGCTTCTTGCTTTTCGTGCTCCTTGCGCTCCAAGGCCGCTTTGTTTTTGGCCTCAGACAGCGCCTTCTTGAGAGATGCCACTTCAGTGGTGGCCTGTGCTATCAAATTACATGAGAGAGGGGAATCATTCACCTTTGCTCTCTTCGAGCTGCCTCCTCGCGAGGCCGAGCTATCCCTGTGCCCGCTCTAAATCCTGCGTCAGGCCGGCGATTTCGGCCGTGCGAGCAGCAGCGGCCAGCAACACAACATGTTTATTTACATTCAAAACTTATTGTTAGACTCCTACGGATTATAATTGACCCTCCGTTTGGTTTTTCTTTCCGAACACCAAACCGAGTATCAGGGGCTACTACCTATCGGGTGGTGATTTCACACATTTTTACTTACCTCAAAGCCCGTCAGGAGGTTCGTGCAGGCTTTGGTTAGTCCGCTCTTGGTGGACGAAATCTTCTGAATCACTGCACTCATAAGAGTACGGTTCTCTTCATCTAGGGAAGCGCCGCGAAGCGCTTCCAGCAGACAATCTGGCGCCTCGGGCACAATGGAAGTCCTTGATGCAGACGGCCCTCCCTCCCTAATGAGGGGCTGTCCGCCTGAATCCGGAACCACTGAAGGCTCCGGGCTAGTGTTTGGTTGAGAGTCCGGCTTGCTTCGGCTCTTACCTACACGGTCTGCAGGGATCTTGAACCCCGCGAGTCCGACGTCTGGGACGCCGCCTTGAGGCGCCTCCAGGGTCACCTCCCCTATCTCTGGGAGCCTTTGGGACAACACCTCCATGTCGTCCGCATGCCGAGGAGAAGTGGCCGTCGGGAGTGAGTTCATTGCTGACTCACTCAGGGACCCGTCCGAAGACGACACTTTGGGATGGGCCCTGGCCGGACTGCACGCAGGTTCGGTGTTATAACAAAACTATGAAGCAAAATTACGATGGAATGTGGACACTTACGATCGCACCAGGGGCTTCTTCCTGGGCAGCCACCCTTCCTCGCTGTCGGCGGCGGTGGCGGAGTAGTCCGGAAGGGACACCTTTCCCTTCTTGGACGTCCCAGTCTCCCCCACCGGGGCGGCCTTCCTCTTCTTCCCTCCCCCGACACGGGGAGGTGGTGTTTCTTCCTGTTCCTCCCCGCCTCCGCGGGAGGAATCTGCCTCGTCATTGTCAGACGACAAGGGTATGACGACCTTGCGCCGGGGGCCTCTCCTGGTCCCCTCGTCCGCCATCTCAGGCCCCTCATCCTATCCGGATAGGGCGGCCTCTTCTTCTTCTTCTCCGTCTTCCCTTTCAGGGGAGGAGTCTTCCTCGTCCTCTTCGGACGAGGCTTCTGGCGTAGCCTTACGCCGGAGACTCTTTGGGGTCCCCGGGGCCTTCTTGTTGGCCTTCTTCTCTGGCCCCTTGTAGGGTGCCGGAGCCAGCATCTCCGTCAGGAGAGCATTGGCTGGGCTTTCCGGCAGCGGTGCCGGACAGTCAATCCGCTCCACCACCTCCACATAATCCTGAAACAAATACACACAATTACTTGAGGTTCCCCCGTAATTATACCGGGAAGGACTGAATTCGGTGATGGCCTTAGAACTCACATGAGTAGGTTGCCGTGCGGCGTCGAGCCCGCGGTCCTCGGATATGGGAGGAGGTACTTTGGAAGCCTTGAACAACACCTTCCACGCCTTTTTGTGCTTCATGCCATAGAGCCTCTGAAGCATCTGGTGTTCGGCTGGAACGAACTCCCACAGATTGAATGCCCGCCTTTGGCATGGCAGAATCAGGCGAATGAGCATGACCTGGATCATGTTGACAAGCTTGATTTTCTTGTACTTCATGCCCTTGATGCAGGTTTTGAGTCTGGTCAGCTCTGTAGATTCGCCCTAGGACAGGCCCTTCCGTTCCCAGGAAGTGAGCCGCATAGGGGTTCCGGATCGGAACTCGGGGGCCGCCGCCCAGTTGGCGCCGCGTGGCTCGGTGATGTAGAACCACCCGGACTGCCATCCCTTCACGGTTTCCGCAAAGGAGCCTTCAAGCCAGGTGACCTTAGGCATCTTGCCCACCATGGCTCCTCCGCACTCCGCTTGCTGGCCACTCACGATCTTTGGCTTCACGCAGAAGATTTGCAGCCACAAGCCGAAATGAGGTTTGATGCGGAGGAAAGCCTCGCATACGACGATGAACGCCGAGATGTTGAGGACGAAGTTTGGAGCTAGATCATGGAAGTCTAGCCCGTAGTAGAACATGAGCCCGCGGACGAAGGGGTGGAGTGGAAACCCTAGTCCACGGACAAAGTGGGCGAGGAACATGACCTTCTCATGGGGTCCTGGAGTTGGAATGACCTGCCCCTTGTCTGGTAGCCGGTGTGCTATGTCTGTGGCCAAGTATCCGGCCGCCCGAAGATTCGCAATCTTCTTCTCCATCGCGGTGGAAGCCACCCACTTGCCTCCTGCTCCGGACATGACTAACTGTGCGGAGAGGACCTGGACTAGGGCGCTGGAGCTCGAGGGGGCAAGAGTATGCGAGGGAGGAAGAAGGCATGGGTAAAAATGAGGAACTCTTATCCCTTTTATAGAGGCGACGAAACCGGTGCGCCTCCCCACTAGCCTGTTGAGAATCGCTTACTTCCCAAGCGCCACAATTGATGGCACGTGGGGATTACCCATACCCGTATTAATGAGAATCCTGTGATAAGGGGACATGATCTCTGCTTTGACAAGACGTGTCAAGGAAACTGCCTCGCAATACGCGCTATGGCGGGTTGTGAAAAAACGGTTCGATCTGACCAAAATGACATGTCACATCGTCTAAAAGTTGTCAGCTGAAGTATCATTCTCTCTACGGTGGGGTGTGAAGATCATTTTGCAGAACCGGACACGGCCCACATTTTCGATAATAACCTTGGAGTATTCGGAGGAGGAACCCACCTTGCAATGCCGAAGACAAGACTGCGTGCCGGACTCATCGTCATTGAAGCCTGGTTCAGGGGCTACTGAGGGAGTCCTGGATAAGGGGGTATCCGGACAGCCGGACTATATTCATCATCTGGACTATAGAAGCGTCAAGATACAAGACTCAAGACTTTGGCTCGTGTCCAGATGGGACTCTCCTTTGCGTGGAAGACAAGCTTGGCAATCCGGATATTATGTTTCCTTCCTTGTAACCGACTCCATGTAAACCCTAGCTCTCCGGTGTCTATATAAACCGGAGAGCATCGTCCTTAGAAGGCCGATCACAATTACAGTCATACCATCATAGGCTAGCTCTTACACTGCGTTTGGATGTCTTCATTGGAGCCCAGGAAATGGATTTCGTAATCATCTTGGTCAATACAGATGTTTGGCTGGACACTGAATTCGTATTGGAAAAGAAAAAGCAATTCAGGCCATTTTCGCTCTCGTGAAAATCTTCCTCCCACGTTTTGGAGGGGTGGCACTCCGAATTGTCCCATAATCGCTATCTCCCGCAAAACGTACCGGTTCGGCCCGCAAAACAGAAAAAGAAGGCAACGAAAAGGGGAACGGGAGGGGTGAACGGGAGCGACGACCTAGGTCGTGGCGGCGGTGACCTCGTAGGCAGGTGGCAGCGGCGACCACCACGACGACCGACGGCGGCGCAGGTTCGTCCATCCCCTCTTCCCCATCCCTTCTCCGTCGCCCCCACACCATCTGGCCATTTCCCGTCGCCCCCTCGCCATCTCCCATCGCCCTGTGCCACGCCCCACCATGGTGGTCGACGACGCCCCAGGACCGACACGCCCCGCCGTCCGCTCCGCCCTCCTAGCGACATGCGGCCGCCATCCTTGCCTATCGTGGCCCACATCAGGTCCTCTCTTCTCTACGAGCTGTAGCTCCTTCTCTGCAGCACTCCACCATGACGGATGTAGGAGCTGCTCCTTCTTTTGTGCAGCCAGAACACTGCTCCACCATGTACATATGCAATACCAAAGTTTGTCATCCAAACAGGATTCAGTATTGAAATCTCAGAGGCATTTCAAGGGCCAATTCACTGGACAACCAAACAGATGAATCGTATTCGTGCCATTTTAGTTTCCTCACTGATTTGGAATTCAAATCAATTCAATACGGAGCTCTCCAATGGAGACATCCAAACGAAGCGTTAGGGTTTACCCTCTACGAACTCGTGGTAGATCTACTCTTGTATTCCACATATCTTCAATATTAATCAAGCAGGAAGTAGTGTTTTACCTCCATCGATAGGGCCCGAACCTGGGTAAACATTGTGTCCCTCGCTTCCTATTACCATCAGCCTAAGACGCACAAATCGGGACCCCCTACCTGAGATCCGCCGGTTTTGACACCGACAATAGGTGAAAGAAGTACGTCGGTGGAGCTACGAGGGGCCCACGAGGGTGGGGGGCGCGCCTACCCCTGGGCGCACCCTCCTACCTCGTGGACGCCTCGTGGCATTTCTGACTTCAACTCCAAGTCTTCTGGACTGCTTTTGGTCCAAGAAAGATCATCGCGAATGTTACTCTGTTTGGTATTCTTTTCTGCAAAACTCTAAAATAGGAAAAAAATAGAAACTGGCACTGGGTCTCCGGTTAATAGGTTAGTCCCAAAAATAATATAAAAGAGCATACTAAAGCCTATTAAACAGCCAAAACAGATAATGTAATAGCATGGAACAATAAAAGTTTATAGATACGTTGGAGACGTATCACCACCCACAACTCTTTGTGTTCTACTTGTGCATATCATCTACGAATAGACCTGGCTCGGATGCCACCGTTGTGAATCGTTGCATGGAAAACAAAAAAAATTCTACACACGCGCAATGATCTATCCATGGAGATGCATAACAATGAGAGGGAGAGTGTGTCTACGTCCCCTCGTAGACCGTAAGCGGAAGCATTTCACAACGCGCTTGATATAGTCGAACTTCTTCGCGCTTCAACCGATCAAGTATCAAACGCACGACACCTCCGCATTCTGCACACTTCAGCTCAGTGATGTCCCCCGCCTTCTTGATCCAGCAATATGTCGAGGTAGTAGATGAGTTCCGTTAGCATGATGGCGTGGTGACGGTGAGGGCGAAGTGATCTCTACAGGGCTTCGCCTAAGCACTACGAAAATATGACCGGGGTGTAAACGGTGGATGGGGGCGCCGCATACGGCTAACAATTGATCTAGGGTGTGCTAGGCACCCCCTTCCCACATATATATAGGTGGGAGGGGGAGGGGAGAGGCCAGGGCGCGCCCTAGGGCTGGCCGCCGGCCCTGCCTTGCGCCCTGCCATGTTTTCCCAAGGGGGAAGGAAAGAGAGGGGGAGAGGGAAGGAAGTGGGAATCCTAATCCACAATTTCCTTTCCCTTCTCCCCTTTCCTTCTCTTCCTTAGGCCGACCAATATGGGGGGGGGGTGCACCAGCCCTTGTGGCTGGTGCGTTTCCCCTCTTGGCCCCTAAGGCCCATACCTTTTGTCGGGGGTGCGCGGAACCCCTTCCGGTGACCCGATAAGTATCCGATACCCCCCGAAACACTTCCGGTGTCCGAATACCATCGTCCTATATATCAATCTTTACCTCTCAACCATTTAGAGACTCCTCGTCATGTCCGTGATCTCTTCCAGGACTCTGAACAACATTTGGTCACCAAATCACATAACTCATATAATACTATATCGTCATCAAACGTTAAGCATGAGGACCCTACGGGTTCAAGAACTATGTAGACATGACCGAGACACCTCTCCGGTCAATAAAAAATAGAAGAACCTGGATGCCCATATTGGCTCCTACATATTCTAGGAAGAACTTTATTGGTCGAACTGTTATGACAACATACATAATTCCCTTTGTGCATTGGTATGTTACTTGCCCGAGATTCGATCGTAGGTATCTTTATACCTAGTTCAATCTCATTACTGGCAATTCTCTTTACTCGTTCTGTAATACATCACCTTGTGACTAACTGCTTTGTCGTTTGCTTGCAAGCTTATGATGTGTATTACCGAGAGGGCCCAGGGATACCTCTCCGATACTCGGAGTGACAAATCCTAATCTCGATCTATGCCAACCCAACAAACACCTTCGGAGATACCTGTAGAGCATCTACATGATCACCCAGTTATGTTGTGATGTTTGATAGCACACAAAGTATGCCTCCGGTATCCAGGAGTTGCATAATCTCATAGTCGAAGGAATATGTATTTGACATGAAGAAATCAATAGCAATAAAACTGAACGATCATTATGCTAAGCTAACGGAAGGGTGTTGTCCATCACATCATTCTCCTAATGATGTGATCCAATTATCAAATGACAACACATGTCCATTGGTTAGGAAACCTTAACCATCTTTCATCAACGAGCTAGTCTAGTAGAGGCTTACTAGGGACACAATGTTTGTTTATGTATTCACCAATGTATTTAAGTTTTCGATCAATACAATTCCAACATGAATAATAAACCTTTATCATGAATAAGGAAATACAAAATAACAACTTTATTATTGCCTCTAGGGCATATTTCCTTCACGTGTCTCTGGAGTTCCTACTGGCTCTCGGTCCCTCACCTCCTGGCCTTGTCCCAGGAATCGCGACCTGACATACCAGTGGCGGCTGAGCCTCGCTCGAGGGCCGGGTCCCGATGATGTAGAGCACCTTGGCGAGCGAGCAAAAGAGAGCCAAACCTCGCGAGGAGATATGGGTGAGAGGGCCGTAGTTCGGCCGAATTTACATCCGTTAAAACGCAAAGGGCGTCGATGCTTTACACGCCCTCCGCGGGACTTGTGCTGACCCATCGGACATAAATGGTGCACAAGGAACCAAAGCCCCAAGGAAGCATGCCAGCACGCGGCAGAGATCACACGCAGGTCGCAAACGCCTCACGCCGTTGTCCGTGTCAAAACTGGCGGATCTCAGGTAGGGGGTCCCGAACTGTGCGTCTTAGGCTAATGGTAACAGGAGGCAGGGGACACGATGTTTTACCCAGGTTCGGGCCCTCTCGATGGAGGTAATACCCTACTCCCTGCTTGATTGATCTTGATGATATGAGTATTACAAGAGTTGATCTACCACGAGATCGTATAGGCTAAACCCCAGGAGCTAGCCTATGATTATGATTGTTGTTGTCCTACGGACTAAACCCTCCGGTTTATATAGACACCGGAGGAGGTAGGGTTACATAGAGTCGGTTACAGAGAAGGATATCTAACATCTGAATCGCCAAGCTTGCCTTCCACGCAAAGGAGAGTCCCATCCGGACATGGGACGAAGCCTTGAATCTTGTATATTCATAGTCCAACAGTCCGGCCAAAGTATATAGCACGGCTGTCCGGATACCCCCTTATCCAGGACTCCCTCAGTGGCCCCTGAACCAGGCTTAAATGATGATGAGTCTGGCGCGTAGTTTGTCTTCGATATTGCAAGGCGGGTTCCATCTCCGAATACTATAAAGTAAATCTCGAACACTTAAATCGTGTCCGGCTCTCCAAGACGAATTTCACATACCACCCTAGAGAGAACAATATTCCACAAATATAATTTGCTGACAACTTTAGATAACGTGACATCACACCATGGCCGAGTCATTATTCGAACAGTTTTTCCACAACCAGCCACTGCACATATTGCGAGGCGGTTTCCTTGGCACGTCTTGTCATAGCACAGATCGTGTCCGCTTATCACGGGATTCTCATTAATACGGGTACGGGTAACCCAACCGTGCCATTTAACGTGGCGCTTGGAAAATAAGCAATTTTAACAGGCAAGTGGGTAGGTGCACAGTTTTCGCCATCTCTATAAAGAGACAAGGATCCCCCATTCTTACCCACACCTTCTTCCTCCTTTGCTCATGCATCCTCGCACTCTCGAGCCCCAGCGCCCAAGTTCTCACCTTCTCCGTAGGACCATTTGCAGTCTGTCCGAAGCGGGAGGCAAGTGGATGGCCTCCTCCGTCACGGAGGAGGACATTACCAAGCTTCGGGTGGCCGGATACCTGGCCGCAAACGTCGCGCACATGCTTCCGGCAGAGGGACAGATCACCCCTACTCCAAAGTCTCGGGAAAGAGTTATATTTCTCTCTCATTTCGTCCGCGAACTAGGATTTCCACTCCACCCCTTTGTCCGCGGGCTCATGTTTTACTGTGGGCTAGATTTCCATGATCTAGCCCCAAATTTCATCCTCAACATCTCGGCGTTTATCGTCGTGTGCGAGGACTTTCTCCGCATCAAGCCCCACTTCGGCATGTGGCTTGAAATCTTCTGCGTGAAGCCGAAGATCGTGAGCGGCCAGCAAGAGGAGTGCGGAGGTGCCATCGTGGGCAAAATTCCCAACGTCACATGGCTTGACAGCTCCTTCGTGGAGACCGTGAAAGGGGGCAATCGGGGTGGTTCTATATCACCGAGCCGCGTGATGCCAATTGCGCGGCAGTCCCCAAATTTTGATCCGGCATACCCATGCGGCTCACCTCTTGGGAAAAGAAGGGCCTGGCCTGGGGCGTGCCTGTCGAGCTGACTGGACTGCAGAACTGCATCAAAAACATGATAGAGAAGAAGATCAAACTCGTCAACATGGTCCAGGTCATGCTCGTCCGCCGGATCCTGCCATGTCAAAGACGGGCATTCAATATGTGGGAGTTCGATCCGGCCGAACACCAGATGCTGCGAGAGCTCTTTGACACGACGCATAAGGACGTCTGGAAGGTGCTGTTCAAGGCCAGCGAAGTTCCTCCTCCCACTTCCGAGGACCGCGGACTCAGCGCCACGCGACTCGCCAATCCGGTAAGTTTTCTAAACGTCACAAGATGTACCTTTCCCAACATATTTGTGGGAGGATTTTAAGTCACCATGCTTATCAAACAGGATTACGTGACGACGGCGGAATGAATCGACTGTCCGGCTCCGCTGCCGGAAGATCCAGCAACCGCACTCCTGACGGAGATGCTGGTCCCGGCGCCCTACAAGGTGCCGGAGAAGAAGGTCGAAAAGAAGGCTACGGGGAATAGGAAGGGTCTCCGGTGCAAGGTTGCACCAGACGCCTCGTCCGAAGACGATGAGGCACGCTCCTCCCACGAAGGGGAGGAGAAGAAGAAGAAGGCTGCTCCATCCAGGGAGGCCGAAAGGTCCAAGAAAGCGGCCGCGGGGACCATGAAGGGTCTCCGGCGCAAGGCCATAATAGACTCATCGTCCGAGGATGGCGAGGTAGATTCCCCCCACGGAGACGGGGGGAAACATGAAGAAATTCCCCCTCCCCGCATTGGGGAGGAGAAGAAAAGAAAAGCCGCCCCACAGGGGGAGGCTGGGACGCCGAAGAAGGGAAAGGCATCCCTTCCGGGTCACTCCACTACGGCCGCCTACAGCGAGGAGGAGTGGCTGCCCAGGGGCAAGCCCTTGGCGAGATCGTAAGTATCCGCACTCTGTAATACTTTTCATGCGAGTTAACTTCATAGTTTGTAATAACGCCGAACATGCATATGCAGTCCGGCCCGGTCCCATATTGAGGCATCCTCTTCGGATGGGCCCTTGAGTGAATCGAAGATGAATATCGATTCACTCCCGACGACCACCTCCCCACAACCTGCAGACGACACCAAGGTGTTGACCCAAAGGATACCAGA
>NC_041385.1:584728504-584793119 GCF_002162155.2 Triticum dicoccoides
GGGAGCCACAACAAGTCTGGCTCCCAGCCGGTTACCGCGCCGGAGCCTCCAAAGGTTCTGGATTCGAGTAGGCAGCCCCGCATTAAGGAGGGCGAGCCAGCCGTGCTGATGTCCTCCGTCCAGCCGGAGGCATCAGATAATTTGCTGGAAGTGCTTCGCGACGCTTCCATTGACGAAGAGCACCGTACTCTTATGAGTACGGTAATTGAGAAAGTTCGGTTCACCAAAAGCGGATTAATCGAAGCCTGCACCAGCCTCCTAACAGGATTTGAGGTAAGTAATGAAAAGTGTGAGAAAATATCACCCGATAGGCAGTGGCCCTTGATACTCTGTTTGGTGTTCGGAAAGAAGAACCAAATGGAGGGTCAACTTTTAATCTGCAGGAGTCTAACAACAAATGTCTATGTGAATAAGCAGGTGTTGCTGCTGACCGCTGCCGCCCGCACTGCCGAGGTCGCCGGACTCACGCGGGACCTAAAACAGATCGAAGAGGAGCTCAGCCTAATGAAGAGGCAGCTCGAAGAGAACAAAGGTAAGTGATACCCCGTCCATGTGTTATATAGAGGAGAAAAAATTGGTGACGTTAACAAAAAGCGTCATGATTTTTAATAGGGGCCACGACCGAAGTGGCTGCCCTGAAGAAAGCGCTATCCAAGGCCGAAGACAAGGCGGCCACGGAGTGCACCGAGCGTGAAAAGCAAGATGCTTGGGTGGGCGAGTTACAACAAGAGCTGCAGGAGTTCGACAAGAAGTTTGAGTCCTTGGAGCGTGACTTCAAGACGCAAGAGTCTGAGCTTGCAAAGGCCCTCCAGAACGCGAAAGATGCCAAGGCTGAAGCCCAAAAGGCCCTCCTGGAAATCCAGGCGGCCAAGAAGATAGCGGCAGGTAAGGCATTCATTATGCAAAGCAAGCATGTGGAGGAGACATTTCTTTTACTTACCCGCATTCGGAGCTCTCCAGGGGCATTGGCAGGTCTACCACGCAGCATATCGGATGCCACGGAGTTCTACCGTGCTGAAGAGGGGAGCTCGACGGAGAAGCTGTTCTGGTCCCAGTATTCTGGAGCCGAACACCCAATGCTTCTGAGTGACCAACTGAAGCAATTGGTCAAACTCCACAGGGCGGCCGAACTGGCCATGAAGGACCTCATAGTCCGGATGTGTCTTGTTGAGCCCCTGCCCGATAGCTACTTCGGCCTTATAAAGCGGATGGTAAATTCCTGTCCGCGGCTTGAAGTTATCAAGCAATCCGTCTTCATTGAGGGTGCCCGCTGGGCCTTTGCCCGCGCGAAGATGCATTTGGCCAAACTGGATGCAGAGAAGCTGGTGAAGGATGGACCGCTAGAGGGTAAGGCGCATCGCTACCCCAAGAAATATTATGATGGCGTTATGAAAGGCGCTCACCTCGTGGCTGATGAATGTACCAAGGACATAATCTTTGAGTGAATGTACTCATGTCGTCTTTGTAATATGAAAATGTGTTTGTTTGCGCTATATGGCGCTTTGTTGATTTAAAATATTATGTCACACCCTAGCTAGTTCATGCATTAGAGTGTTGCATCATGTCTATTCTTTCATCAGAAACCTGAAATGGGGATGACAGAACCCCCAGCCCCCTCTGAAACCAACTAGGGTTTACTAAAAACTTTTTCAATGAACCTGAAATGCCCTTCTAAAATGCCCATCATTTTTGTCTTGGTTCAGAACCTCTGCCAAAAGTGGTGCACATTTTCCTAGGTCATCTTAGTGTCTTTGAATTAAATCATAAATATTTGAATTTGGGCATTTAAAATTATATAAAATATTCAAATGCTCAAATATCTCCAAACTAAAATGTTTCATGTTGGAAATAATCCAACTATGGACCAGGAGTAGTTTGGTGATTTTAGGAGTTGCCTAGGTATTTTTAATAATCCAACAAAGTTGCAGAAGTATTAAAAAACAGAAAACAGGGAGTAACAGGAAAACTTACCTGGCGCCCAGCACCCGGCCCACCTGCCGGCCCAGCCCAGCGCCGCTCCAGCAAGCTGCTTGCCGGCCAGGCAGGTAGGCAGGTGCCCGACGGCGGCCGCAGCGTGCGCCACGCAGCTGGCCGTCGCCCTGCTTCACCTCCTCGCCTCGTGGCTGGATGGATGAACTCCACGCCGCGCCGTGAACCCCCAGGACACCTCCATTCTCCACCAACCCCTCTCTCTCGCGCTCCCCCGCCATGGCCGACGCCATCGCCGCCACCCCCTCGCCGTAGCCATGCCCTCCGTCAACCCCACGCCGTGCCGCCGTGTCCAGGAGCTCCGCCATCCTCCTCTCCTTCGAGCATGCCGAGCCCCGAGCGCTCGCAAGGCCCGAGTCCACCGCATCGACCTCGACCGAACCGCCATCGCCGGAGATCCCCTTCAACGCCGACGTCGCTCCGGCCCGTCCCCGGCCGCACCAAGTGCTTCGTCGAACTCCCCGTGAGCTTAGCCATCTTCCCCTCCCTTCTTTTCTTGCTCCCGAGCTGTGTAGTGACCTCCCGAAGCTCAACCGCACCCACCGCCGCGGAGCTCGTCGCCGACGTGCTCCCGGTCACCCTCCGACCACTACTTGGTGTCCATCATGCTCACCACGTCACGTAGCACCCAACCAGCTACTCCCCGCACCTCACCGACCCCTCTAGCGTCAAGTTCGCCTTCGGCCGAACTCCGGTGGCCGCCAAAGTCATCGCCGGCGCCAACTCTGGCCACCCCGACCCCAACGGACTCCACCAAGAGCTGCGGCTCCTCCTCAGCTCCACCCCGATGGCCTCCGCGACTCGTTTGGTTGCCGGAACGGCCAAAACCACTTCCGCCGCCGCGTCGGGCTCGCCGGCGGCTAAACGCCGGTGCAGCCGACCTGGTTTGACCGCGGGTGGGCCCTGGTTGACTCCGATGAGTCAATGACAGGTGGGGCCCAGCCCTGTTAAGTAAATAGGTTTAGTTTTAATTAAACTTTAACTAATCTAATTACCCTGACACCCTGGACCCACAGTCAGGTTTGACCTGGACGTCTCCGTTGACCCTGACGTCATCCTGACGCATGGCTGACGCAATAAATTAATTTCTGGATTTATTCTAATATAGGAAATTCCAGAATATAGTTTAAACTTCAAAAATTCATAACTTTTAATCTGTAACTCCAAATCAGACAAGTTATATATGAAAAATGATCAGAAAAATCCAATCTATCCATCTGTACTACTTTCATGCATGATTAAACAAGTTAACTTGATGTTTAATGCAGAACAAGGTAAAACACTTTAAAGGGCCATGTATGAGTTTGAAATTTGAATCTTTGGTTCAAATTGGTTCAAACCCTTCTGGTCTTAGTTGCATTAGCCCAACACACTCATATTGCCATGTTTCATGCATGCATCATATTGTCGCACATTGTTTGGTGATGGCTGTGTATCGGTGTTCTTTGCGGCAGGTTCTGCCTCCGAGGAGTACCGTGATTACCGTAACGAAGAACCATATCAGTGCATCGAACCATCAGGCAAGCAACCAACCATTTGATCATATCGATACAATCCCATGTTCTCGCTCTTGCTCTCTTTTACTGCATTAAGGCAACGCGTTTCAAACTGCTGTGTGCTACGGTAGTTGAACCCATTTCCTCTGCATGACCTGTCATTGCCACAGTAACTAGATGAAACCCACTAGCATGTGTAGGAGTTGTTTGAGCCATGTGTATGTGTTGTTCCTACCTTGCTATGCCTGCTATGCTTAGAGTCGTGTCAGGTCTGGTTCATCTGGGTGATGGGCTAGAGTGAAATGATTATGACGGCAATGAGAATGGTGTGATGAACACGATTTGGTAAAGGTATCGATGAGAGGCCATGTAGGAGTACATGGTGGGTTGTTTCATTGAAGCCGACCTTAAGCACTGAGATCTGTATGTGTGATTTAAGATTCAGCTACTACCATGCATTGGGCCCGATACCAATGGACCCTCTCGACTTCTTATTCACCCTAGTTCTCTGTCCAGGAGTTGCAAGTAGTTTCTGGTGTTTGTAGCCTACTAGAGGCCGTGGACAGCGCTGACCGTAGGGGTGGGCTGTGATGCGGTAGGTACATGGCACGGTGTACCGAATACCTGTTAGGTATTTCGGGAACCCTGTTCACATCGTTTGGGGCTGTGAGCGAAACCTCGGCCAGATCTCCTCATGGATGGAACCCGAATAGGCGATAAACCTGGACTAGAGACTTAGGTGATTAGGTAGGTCGTGGCCGACACCCACGTTGGGCTTCCGCTTGAAGGTTGCCGAGTACATGTCATGTAAACGACGGTAAGTGGTGAGAGCGTGTATGAAGAAGTACACCCCTCCAGGGTTATCATGATCTATTCGAATAGCCGCGTCCGCGGTAAAGGACTACTTGGTTGCCTATACAGTTCATAGACAAGTAAATGGAAACTACTAAAAGCCTCAAGATAAGTGTGAGTGCCGAGGATGGCTCTTCCGTAGGAAGACGGAGGTGGATCCTCGGTAGTGTATTGAAGTGGTGAGTAGTGGACTCGTGTGCGCAAAACCATTTCAAGTTGGAGTCTCGTAGGATAGCCTAGCCAAGAGTCAAAGCTGGCTTGCTGCAATAACTCCACCAACCCTTCTTGATAATGTGCATGTATGTAGGATCTGATGTAAGTCTTGCTGAGTACCTTTGTACTCATGTTGCTATAATTTACATTTTTACAGAAGACGCTGCAACCCCTTCTGATGGGTTCTTCGTAGACGTTGACATCAATGAGTAGGCTAAGGCCCAGGTGGTGATACTGAGCTTGTGAAGGACCACGTAGTATAGCTAGGCTTTCCAAGCCTCTTTTATTTTACTAGTTGTCTGTACTCAGACAAGTTACTTCCACTGCTGGTTTGTATGACTGTATGACTTGAATGCTGGGTCGTGTGACCCGTACCTATGTGTATGTTATGTATGGCTCTCTGAGCCTTAAATAAAGTACTTGTGTCGTAGAGTCATGTTGTGATGCCTTGTTGTATTTGCACATATCGAGCATATTGTGTGTATGATTGAAATGCTTGGTATGTGTGGGATCTGACTATCTAGTTGTTTATCTTTAGTAGCCTCTCTTACCGGGAAATGTCTCCTAGTGTTTCCACCGAGCCATGGTAGCTTGGTACTGCTCCGGAACACTCAGGATGGCCGGCATGTGTCCTTCCTCGTTCCTGTGTCTGTCCCTTCGGGAAATGTCACGCATTGAGTACCGGAGTCCTGTTAGCCCGCTACAGCCCGGTTTACTGGAGTCCTGCTAGCCCAGTGCTACAGCCCGGACCCACTTGCTGATGACCGACACGTTCGATGTTGGGTCATGGATGCATGTCCCTGTAAGTCTGTGCCACTTTGGGTTTACGACTAGCCATGTCAGCCCGGGCTCCTTATCATATGGATGCTAGCGACACTGTCATATACGTGTGCCAAAAGGCGCAAACGGTCCCGGGGCAAAGGTAAGGCGACACCCGTGGGGATACCGTGCGTGAGGCCGCAAAGTGATATGAGGTGTTACAGGCTAGATCGATGTGACATCGAGTCGGGGTCCTGACAGCGTTGGTATCAGAGCCGGACTGCCTGTAGGTTCTCCAAGCCAAACTGGTCGATGTTGAGTCTAGAAATTCTTTAGTTATATGTAGGGGAATTGTTTGTGGGTTGGAACGTAAGGCTCTTTTTAATCCTTTATCTTATGACATTCTGATCTAAGTCAGTCTATCCTTCCACCGGGGTTTAAGGAATTAGGATCTTTTCTCTCTATCAGGTTCACGTGTTACTAATCAGTAGTACCTTATAGGTTGATGGATACAAGCCTAGTTCAGTTCTACTACCACATTATGTTGCTATGATGGACCCAGAACTTTGATATGATGTTGTTGAGTGTGTATGAAATCCTTTGTCAAATGTCCCAAAATCCTTTTGAGCATTTACAGCTGTTATGCTGTCGAAATTTTGCTAGAAATTCTAATGCCTTTGCATTATGGTTGTGCTTTCAGATGGCCACTCGCGACCTCAATCAAGTGGTTTGCCCGACTCGATGCCTAGATGTACCCGGCCATACTGCCATGTTGGTCAGGGTAATGACTGAGGCTGGATACCGTTGGTATCCTGAGTACACGGTCGAAGAGCAATTTCGAGACTTTAATCAAAGCCAGTATCTCTGCACTGTCAGGATATTTCCATCTTATCCTGGATCCACCGAGCCCCTTCACTGCTCCTATGGACTCGGGGTTACTATTGAGATGGCTGTGCAGGATGCCGCCTACTCTATGATGACCATCATGCGAGTCAGGACTGGCCTATTTCGGGACTCTGATTTCCGGTATATGCCAGCATCACTTCCAGGAGCACAAGGGTATCTCCAGGCTATCTTGCTGACCCCACTCAGGAGGATTCACGGACTCGCACCACTGCTGAGATGCTCGAGGATAAGGATCGTGAAAATCGGGCCTTGAGGCTAGAGCTTTTCAATACCCATGCTGACCATTGGGCCACGTTGACTCGGTTTGCACCGGCGGTGCAAGCTGGATATTCGGATATGCGCGATCTCTATCCTGTGAGATCTGCTCTGCCAGATGTGATGGGTTGGCGTGATGTAGGAGGCATCACCCCACCTCGCGGTCCCCGCAGGCCACCGTCTGTTGGTCCAAGACCTCATCCTAGCCCCTATGGTCCACAAGCTCCGCGAGATCGTCTGTTCCCGGATGATCATATTGAGCTTCCAGGCTACGGAGGTGACTTCTACGAGGACTACTATGGATCGGTCTGAGTTAGTGGTAGTATCACTAGTTCGTGCTAGCTGTGTCGTCTATCATCCTGCGTGACTCGTGGGATATGACCTAGTTTGTACCGCTTTCCGGAGGTGTAGAAAAATAATGTATAGGAGCTTGGCATGCCTCCGATGTGATGTAATCTTCCTTTCACCGTAATAGTACCTTGCTTGGTCTTGTACTAAACCTTGTATGGTGTGTATGACGATGGAATAAAGAAGCAGTTTCTGTATCTACCATGTCATACGGATTATCATCTTGCATTCTGAGTTATTCCTTACATTCTGTATCCTATGTCGGAATCTTATCATTCTGACTAAATCATTGTCTTGTTTACCTAGGATGGTCAACACGCGCAATAACCCTGCTCCTCAAGAGCAGGCCGAAGGCAGTGAAGTCAGGAATGCAAATCCGCCTCATCCTCCTTCCCTAGCCGAAGTTATGCTGGAAGCCAAGAGAAACAAGCGGGAGACCAACCGTTTGTTGGAGCGTATTGAACAGAACACAACACGCCATCAGAGAAATAACTTGGTGTCACTCAGTGATTTCATCAAGTTACATCCACCCATGTTCCACCACTCCGTCGAGCCTCTCGACGCTGATGACTGGCTTCGCAGTATTTCTCACAAACTGCGTTCCGCGCTAGTAGCTGAGGCTGACAAGGTCACCTTTGCTGCATATCATCTTGAAGGCCCCGCCAGTCTATGGTGGGAGAATTATGGAGCTATGCGCCCAGCGGACCATGTCACTACTTGGGCTGAATTCAGCGAGGCTTTCCGTGAACATCACATTCCGAAGGGTCTCATGGACCGTAAACGTGAGGAATTTTGCAGTTTCACTCAAGGCCGACTCTCTGTGGATGCTTACAGCAGGGAGTTCGGTAACATCGCACGATATGCCACTGAGGAAGTTTCTACTGATGCCAAGAAGCAAGCAAGGTTCCGTAAGGGACTTAGTCCTGAGCTTCGCCGCGACCTCCGTCTGCATGAGTGCACATCTTTTCAGAAGCTTGTTAACAAGGCCATCAGTGCTGAGACTGGTCAGACTGATTATGACGCAACACGCAAGCATGGCCGTGACGTGGGTTCCTCATCCGGTGCTGGCCCTCAGAAGCGCCGCGTGTGGGTGCCTAACACTGCCCTGCCACCCAGGTTCACACCGAGGCCATCCTTCCAGGCGCCTCGCCCCGTTCAACAGTTTGCACCAGCCAAGCCCTATGGTGGTCCAACCAACAATGCTCCTCCACGCACCAGTTCCGTGACTTGTTTCAAGTGTGGGGAATCTGGACACTATATGCGCGAGTGTCCCCAGACCAACCCCAACCAATCTGCTAAAGCTGTGGGCCGTGGCAAGCCGACAGGGAAAGTGTTCTACGCCAAGCCGGCCACCGCTGCACATGGCCATGTCAACTGTATCTCTGCCGAAGAAGCTCAAGAGGATCCCAACGTCGTTCTCGGTACGCTCCTTGTTAATTGCCACCCGACATCTGTTCTTTTCGATACAGGAGCATCTCATTCATTTATATCCGAGAGCTATGCTCGTCTGCATAACACCTCATTTTGTGAGATGCCCACCTCTATGGTAATTCAAACTCCGGGATCCAAATGGCAAACCTCCAGGGTATGTCATGGAAATGAAATCCAAGTCGACAGACTTGTTTTCCTTGCATCTTTGATAGCCCTCAAATCTTCAGACATTAATATCATCTTGGGTATGGACTGGATGTCAGCCCATCATGCCCAAATTGATTGCTTCTCTAGGACTATTCGACTCACCCATCCTTCGGGGAAGATAGTCAATGTCTTGACCCGAATAGCCAAGCGACAGTTATATTCTCTTAACGCCAGCCCTTTGCCAGACCTTGAGGACGTTCCGGTAGTCCGTGACTTCCCGGATGTCTTCCCAGAGGAATTGCCAGGTGTTCCACCTGACAGGGATGTTGAGTTCGTAATAGACCTCATTCCAGGAACCGTCCCGATTGCTAGAAGACCTTATAAGATGGCACCACTAGAACTAGCTGAGCTTAAGAAACAACTCGATGAGTCCTTGAAAAAGGGTTTCATCCGACCTAGTTCATCTCCGTGGGCTTGCCCCGTCCTCTTCGTCAAGAAGAAGGATGGTACGGACCGGATGGTTGTAGATTATCGACCTGTCAATTTGGTCATAATCAAGAACAAATATCCGCTCCCCAGGATCAACGACCTGTATGATCAGCTCGCTGGATCCTCAATCTTCTCCAAAATGGATTTGAGGTTGGGCTACCATCAAATCAAAATCAGGAACGGGGACATTCCTAAAACGGCCTTTGTTACTCGATATGGCCAATACGAGTACACCGTCATGTCCTTCGGTTTAACCAACGCTCCAGCCACCTTTTCTCGGTTAATGAACTCAATCTTCATGGAGTATTTGGATAAATTCGTCGTGGTTTACCTCGATGATATACTCATCTACTCCAAGAACGAGGAAGAACATGCCGAACATCTAAGGCTAGTGTTGAAGAAACTTCGAGAGCATCGCCTTTATGCCAAATTTTCTAAATGTGAATTTTGGTTGTCAGAAGTGACCTATCTGGGTCATGTAATATCTGGTAAAGGTATTGCTGTTAACCCTGAGCGAGTTCAAGCCGTCCTTAATTGGACTCCACCTGAATCGGTCAAGCAAGTTCGGAGTTTCCTTGGCCTAGCGAGCTATTGTCGTCGCTTTGTCAAAAACTTCTCCAAAGTTGCTAAACCTCTAACCGAACTCCTCAAGAAAGATAAAAAGTTCGAATGGACTCCACAGTGTGAGCACAACTTTCAGGAACTGAAAAGACGCCTGACTTCTGCTCCCGTACTGGTACCGCCAGACTTCTCTAAGGACTTTGTTATCTACTGCGACGCCTCGCGACAAGGACTAGGCTGTATTCTCATGCAAGATCGACACGTAATTGCTTACGCTTCACGTCAATTGCACCCACATGAGGAGAATTATCCTACTCATGATCTAGAGCTTGCAGCTGTAGTCTATGCACTTAAAACCTGGCGACATTACCTCCTCGGTAATCGTTGCGAAATATTCACTGATCACCAAAGTCTAAAGTACATCTTCACCCAACCGGATTTGAATCTCAGGCAAAGACGCTGGGTCGAGTTGATCACAGATTTCGACTTAGGAATAACTTACACCCCAGGGAAAGCCAACGTCATGGCTGATGCGCTAAGTCGTAAATCTTATTGTAACAACCTGATGTTACAACAAAGTCAACCGCTTCTCCATGAGGAATTTCGGAAGCTTAACCTTCACATTGTTCCTCAAGGATTCCTTTCCGCGATGGTGGCGAAACCTACCCTTACGGATCAGATCATCAAAGCACAGAAGGTAGATCCGGGAATTTCCCGCATCAAGAGAAACATCAGGAAAGGAGTTGCGAATTGTTTCTCCATTGATGATCAAGGGGTCGTATACTTCGGGAATCGACTAGTGGTTCCCAAGGTGCGAAATCTGAGGCGATTGATCCTTAAGGAAGCTCATGAATCTCCTCTCACCATTCATCCCGGTAGCACTAAGATGTATCAGGATCTACGCCAGAGGTTCTGGTGGACCAGGATGAAGAGAGAAATTGCTCAGTATATTGCTAACTGCGACGTCTGCCGTCGTGTAAAAGCAGAGCATCAACGGCCTGCTGGCACCCTTCAACCCCTAGCTATTCCTGAATGGAAATGGGATAAAATTGGTATGGACTTCATTACCGGTTTTCCCAGAACCAAGAGAGGGAATAATGCTATCTTCGTCGTGGTCGATCGTCTTTCCAAGGTAGCCCATTTCTTACCTGTTCGTGAGAGTATAACTGCTAGTCAGTTAGCAGACTTGTACATCTCCCGAATAGTGTCTCTCCATGGTGTTCCTTTGGAAATTAACTCGGATCGAGGAAGTCTCTTCACCTCTCGATTTTGGGAAAGTTTCCAAAATGCTATGGGAACCCGCCTTTCTTTTAGCACCGCTTTTCACCCTCAATCAAGTGGTCAAGTAGAACGCGTCAACCAAATTCTAGAAGACATTCTTCGCGCCTCTGTTATCTCATTCGGAATGGAGTGGGAGAAATGCCTTCCATTTGCCGAATTTGCTTACAACAACAGCTATCAATCTAGCTTGGGTAAAGCCCCTTTTGAAGTTCTCTATGGGCGACGGTGTCGAACACCCCTTAACTGGTCAGAAACCGGGGAAAGACAATTCTTTGGCCCGGATATGATCCAGGAAGCAGAAGAGCAAGTTCGCATCGTTCGTGAAAAGTTGAAAACAGCCCAATCTCGTCAAAAGAGTCAATATGACCGAAAACATAAGGCTATGACTTTCAAGGTTGACGAGAAGGCTTACCTTCGGGTTACACCTTTGAAGGGAACCCATCGTTTCGGTATCAAAGGCAAATTGGCTCCCCGTTACATTGGACCTTTTCGTATTCTCGCTAAACGAGGAGAAGTTGCCTACCAGTTGGAACTACCTCCGCATCTCTCCACAGTCCATGATGTCTTCCACGTTTCTCAACTCAGGCGTTGCTTCTTGAATCCTATCCGTGGAGTGGACCACGAAACGCTTGAACTCCAAGATAATCTCACGTATCGAGAGTACCCCATTCGTATCCTCGATCAGGCCGAGCGTACCACTCGACGTCATAATATCAAGTTTCTCAAAGTTCAATGGTCGCACCATTCTGAGGATGAAGCAACCTGGGAAAGGGAGGATCGTCTTCGACTCGAATACCCCGCCTTCTTTCCGGAGGAACCCAAATCTCGGGACGAGATTCTTTTGAGTGGGGGTGAGTTGTCACACCCTAGCTAGTTCATGCATTAGAGTGTTGCATCATGTCTATTCTTTCATCAGAAACCTGAAATGGGGATGACAGAACCCCCAGCCCCCTCTGAAACCAACTAGGGTTTACTAAAAACTTTTTCAATGAACCTGAAATGCCCTTCTAAAATGCCCATCATTTTTGTCTTGGTTCAGAACCTCTGCCAAAAGTGGTGCACATTTTCCTAGGTCATCTTAGTGTCTTTGAATTAAATCATAAATATTTGAATTTGGGCATTTAAAATTATATAAAATATTCACATGCTCAAATATCTCCAAACTAAAATGTTTCATGTTGGAAATAATCCAACTATGGACCAGGAGTAGTTTGGTGATTTTAGGAGTTGCCTAGGTATTTTTAATAATCCAACAAAGTTGCAGAAGTATTAAAAAAATAGAAAACAGGGAGTAACAGGAAAACTTACCTGGCGCCCAGCACCCGGCCCACCTGCCGGCCCAGCCCAGCGCCGCTCCAGCGAGCTGCTTGCCGGCCAGGCAGGCAGGCAGGTGCCCGACGGCGGCCGCAGCGTGCGCCACGCAGCTGGCCGTCGCCCTGCTTCACCTCCTCGCCTCGTGGCTGGATGGATGAACTCCACGCCGCGCCGTGAACCCCCAGGACACCTCCATTCTCCCCCAACCCCTCTCTCTCGCGCTCCCCTGCCATGGCCGACGCCATCGCCGCCACCCCCTCGCCGTAGCCACGCCCTCCGTCAACCCCACGCCGTGCCGCCGTGTCCAGGAGCTCCGCCATCCTCCTCTCCTTCGAGCAAGCCGAGCCCCGAGCGCTCGCAAGGCCCGAGTCCACCGCATCAACCTCGACCGAACCGCCGTCGCCGGAGATCCCCTTCAACGCCGACGTCGCTCCGGCCCGTCCCCGGCCGCACCAAGTGCTTCGTCGAACTCCCCGTGAGCTTAGCCATCTTCCCCTCCCTTCTTTTCTTGCTCCCGAGCTGTGTAGTGACCTCCCGAAGCTCAACCGCACCCACCGCCGTGGAGCTCGTCGCCGACGTGCTCCCTGTCACCCTCCGGCCACTACTTGGTGTCCATCATGCTCACCATGTCACGTAGCACCCAACCAGCTACTCCCCGCACCTCACCGACCCCTCTAGCGTCAAGTTCGCCTTCGGCCGAACTCCGGTGGCCGCCAAAGTCGTCGCCGGCGCCAACTCCGGCCACCCCAACCCCAACGGACTCCACCAAGAGCTGTGGCTCCTCCTCAGCTCCACCCCGATGGCCTCCGCGACTCGTTTGGTTGCCGGAACGGCCAAAACCACTTCCGCCGCCGCGTCGGGCTCGTCGGCGGCTAAACGCCGGTGCAGCCGACCTGGTTTGACCGCGGGTGGGCCCTGGTTGACTCCGATGAGTCAATGACAGGTGGGGCCCAGCCCTGTTAACTAAATAGGTTTAGTTTTAATTAAACTTTAACTAATCTAATTACCCTGACACCCTGGACCCACAGTCAGGTTTGACCTGGACGTCTCCGTTGACCCTGACGTCATCCTGACGCATGGCTGACGCAATAAATTAATTTCTGGATTTATTCTAATATAGGAAATTCTAGAATATAGTTTAAACTTCAAAAATTCATAACTTTTAATCTGTAACTCCAAATCAGACAAGTTATATATGAAAAATGATCAGAAAAATACAATCTATCCATCTGTAATATTTTCATGCATGATTAAACAAGTTAACTTGATGTTTAATGCAGAACAAGGTAAAACACTTTAAAGGGCCATGTATGAGTTTGAAATTTGAATCTTTGGTTCAAATTGGTTCAAACCCTTCTGGTCTTAGTTGCATTAGCCCAACACACTCATATTGCCATGTTTCATGCATGCATCATATTGTCGCACATTGTTTGGTGATGGCTGTGTATCGGTGTTCTTTGCGGCAGGTTCTGCCTCCGAGGAGTACCGTGATTACCCTAACGAAGAACCATATCAGTGCATCGAACCATCAGGCAAGCAACCAACCATTTGATCATATCGATACAATCCCATGTTCTCGCTCTTGTTCTCTTTTACTGCATTAAGGCAACGCGTGTCAAACTGCTGTGTGCTACGGTAGTTGAACCCATTTCCTCTGCATGACCTGTCATTGCCACAGTAACTAGATGAAACCCACTAGCATGTGTAGGAGTTGTTTGAGCCATATGTATGTGTTGTTCCTACCTTGCTATGCCTGCTATGCTTAGAGTCGTGTCAGGTCGGGTTCATCTGGGTGATGGGCTAGAGTGAAATGATTATGACGGCAATGAGAATGGTGTGATGAACACGATTTGGTAAAGGTATCGATGAGAGGCCATGTAGGAGTACATGGTGGGTTGTTTCATTGAAGCCGACCTTAAGCACTGAGATCTGTATGTGTGATTTAAGATTCAGCTACTACCATGCATTGGGCCCGATACCAATGGACCCTCTCGACTTCTTATTCACCCTAGTTCTCTGTCCAGGAGTTGCAAGTAGTTTCTGGTGTTTGTAGTCTACTGGAGGCCGTGGACAGCGCTGACCGTAGGGGTGGGCTGTGATGCGGTAGGTACGTGGCACGGTGTACCGAATACCCGTTAGGTATCTCGGGAACCCTGTTCACATCGTTTGGGGCTGTGAGCGAAACCTCGGCCGGATCTCCTCATGGATGGAACCCGAATAGGCGATAAACCTGGACTAGAGACTTAGGTGATTAGGTAGGTCGTGGCCGACACCCACGTTGGGCTTCCGCTTGAAGGTTGCCGAGTACATGTCGTGTAAACGACGATAAGTGGTGAGAGCGTGTATGAAGAAGTACACCCCTTCAGGGTTATCATGATCTATTCGAATAGCCGCGTCCGCGGTAAAGGACTACTTGGTTGCCTATACAGTTCATAGACAAGTAAATGGAAACTACTAAAAGCCTCAAGATAAGTGTGAGTGCCGAGGATGGCTCTTCCGTAGGAAGACGGAGGTGGATCCTCGGTAGTGTATTGAAGTGGTGAGTAGTGGACTCGTGTGCGCAAAACCATTTCAAGTTGGAGTCTCGTAGGATAGCCTAGCCAAGAGTCAAAGCTGGCTTGCTGCAATAACTCCACCAACCCTTCTTGATAATGTGCATGTATGTAGGATCTGATGTAAGTCTTGCTGAGTACCTTTGTACTCATGTTGCTATAATTTACATTTTTACAGAAGACGCTGCAACCCCTTCTGATGGGTTCTTCGTAGACGTTGACATCAATGAGTAGGCTAAGGCCCAGGTGGTGATACTGAGCTTGTGAAGGACCACGTAGTATAGCTAGGCTTTCCAAGCCTCTTTTATTACTAGTTGTCTGTACTCAGACAAGTTACTTCCGCTGCTGGTTTGTATGACAGTATGACTTGAATGCTGGGTCGTGTGACCCGTACCTATGTGTATGTTATGTATGGCTCTCTGAGCC
Organism: Triticum dicoccoides; assembly: GCF_002162155.2. Lineage (NCBI taxonomy): Eukaryota > Viridiplantae > Streptophyta > Magnoliopsida > Poales > Poaceae > Triticum > Triticum dicoccoides. The sequence goes on from NC_041385.1 coordinate 584,743,524, forward strand.
TTAAATAAAGTACTTGTGTCGTAGAGTGATGTTGTGATGCCTTGTTGTATTTGCACATATCGAGCATATTGTGTGTATGATTGAAATGCTTGGTATGTGTGGGATCTGACTATCTAGTTGTTTATCTTTAGTAGCCTCTCTTACCGGGAAATGTCTCCTAGTGTTTCCACCGAGCCATGGTAGCTTGCTACTGCTCCGGAACACTCAGGATGGCCGGCATGTGTCCTTCCTCGTTCCTGTGTCTGTCCCTTCGGGAAATGTCACGCATTGAGTACCGGAGTCCTGTTAGCCCGCTACAGCCCGGTTTACCGGAGTCCTGCTAGCCCAGTGCTACAGCCCGGACCCACTTGCTGATGACCGACACGTTCGATGTTGGGTCATGGATGCCTGTCCCTGTAAGTCTGTGCCACTTTGGGTTTACGACTAGCCATGTCAGCCCGGGCTCCTTATCATATGGATGCTAGCGACACTGTCATATACGTGTGCCAAAAGGCGCAAACGGTCCCGGGGCAAAGGTAAGGCGACACCTGTGGGGATACCGTGCGTGAGGCCGCAAAGTGATATGAGGTGTTACAGGCTAGATCGATGTGACATCGAGTCGGGGTCCTGACACCTTCTGTGCGGCTGTTTATAAAATTATGAAAGTAGGCCAGTCTTCGGCTTCCGCCCCCAAGTAACTAGTACTGGGGTGTTCGTGGAAAACCCAAACACTCTTTATCAAATTTTTTGGTCCATTAAGGAGGTGTTTAGCGCCGCGAACAAGGCAATCGGACTATGCGGCTTTATAACTCTCACTTAGCCATAGAAGTCTACAATTTTAAATTTCGGCGAAGCCCCTAGTATTCGGAAAGCTGAATTGGGGCGCTATACACGCCTAAATCGGACAAGGCCAATTCCTCGCCTGAAGCGGAAAAAATCTTTAAGGATTTAGGACCTCTCGAATAGTGACCAGCTCTCGCCGCATCATGACAGTCAGTTTTCGGCTTTCTCTACTGAGGTGCTCGTCCGAAAGAACCGGGACACAATCACAGTAGTTCTCCCTGCTACCTTAGCCGATATAACGGAACATAAGGTACCAAAACAAGGGAGCCGGGCAAACCCAACTATTGACCCAAGACATGATTCGGAGCTGATGCATATAATGCTATAAGTTCGGGGTGCCGCACTGTCGAAAGTGTTCGGACTTATCTTGCCGTATTATGGGGCACCATAAGAAGCCCCTGGCAAACTGAACGTACCAAAATGTACGGATGCAATGTTAAATAAACATTTTAGGGAAAATATGAAGATAGTAATAATAAGCTGACACTGTATATTATTTCCCGCTGTTATTTAAATAATACGTCCAAGCGTATGTGTACAATTAATGCATTAAGCAGAAACAAATAGGACTATTTTACATGTCCTATCCAAGGGCGGGCCACATGCGGGTATGCAAAACAGGTATAACGATCATTAACAGAGACCACCTGGGTGTTCCCTTTGTACGCAAAGCCTCTTGCCTCCTTGGTTTTCCCTCCTATGATGAGTGTGATGATCAGGTTCTCTAAAGGGGCTGCCCGAAAGTAGGGTCCTGAAAGAGAAAGAAGGTTATAAAGGTATGCGGGTCTTGTGGCGGTTGAACCGCACTATGGACCGCCTTGTCGTTGCGCCTCCGCCTATGCCCATGGTATTTTGAGTGCGTAATTGTGTACGCGCGACACAAATGTTGCCTGAGTGGGGCTAGGGCGAAGGCCGGATTGCTAGTCACACTCTTGGTGTGCCTGACCATCCTGTTGCAAAGTACTCTAGACTCGCTTGACAGTGTCTAGGGTTGTCATCGCCAAATTGGCGGTCTGCCGGAGAAGGCTGCTTTGTACTTATGCCGTGAGGGCCGCAGTGTGCTCTTCCGTACGGAGAGAGCGGTCTGTGTTTCCATTGACTGTTATAACCCCGTGAGGTCCTGGCATCTTGAGCTTGAGGTATGCATAGTGTGGTACCGCATTGAATCGAGGGAATGCGGTTCGTCCAAGCAGTGCATGATAGCCACTACGGAAAGGGACGACATCAAAGATTAACTCCTCGCTTCGGAAATTACCCGGGGATCCGAAGACCACTTCCAGTGTTATTGAGCCCGTACACCGGGCCTCTACACCTGGAATTACACCTTTGAAGGTGGTTTTGGTGGGTTTGATCCTCGACGGATCGATGCCCATTTTGCACACTGTGTCCTGATAAAGCAGGTTCAGGCTACTGCCACCATCCATAAGGCCTCGCGTGAGGTGGAATCCGTCGATGATTGGGTCAAGGACCAATGCGGCTGAACCGCCGTGACGGATGCTGGTAGGGTGGTCCATATGATCAAAAGTGATCGGACAGGATGACCATGGGTTGAACTTTGGGGCGACTGGCTCCATCGCATAGACGTCCCTTAGTGCACACTTTCGTTCCCGTTTGGGAAAGTGGGTGGCATGATCATGTTTACCCTTTTCACCTGGGGAGGAAATTTCTTCTGTCCCCCAGTGTTCAGACGCCGGGGCTCCTCGTCATCATCGCTATGCAGCCCCTTGTCCTTGTTTTCGGCATTTATCTTGCCGGCCTGTTTGAGCACCCAGCAATCCCTGTTAGTGTGGTTGAATGGCTTATCAGGGGTGCCGTGAATTTGGCACGAGCGGTCGAGTATGCGGTCCAGACTGCACGATCCCGGATTGTTTCTTTTGAACGGCTTTTTCTGCTGACCGGATTTTTAGCCACTAAATCCGGCATTGACTGCCGTGTCTTCGGTGTTGTCGTCATTGTTCCGATGCTTATGCCTGTTGCGCTATGGCTTGCCGTTACTGTCGCGGACATCTCAAGTGCCAGAGTTTCTTGGCGTGGTGCTACTACGAGCCAGCCAGCTGTCCTCGCCCGCGCAAAAGCGGGTCATGAGTGTCGTGAGGGCCGCCATGGACTGTGGTTTTTCTTGGCCGAGATGTCGGGCGAGCCACTCGTCGCAGATATTATGCTTAAAGGCCGCCAAGGCTTCGGCGTCCAGACAGTCGAAAATTTGGTTCTTTTTAGTTAGGAACCGAGTCCAGAATTTCCTAGCTGACTCTCCGGGCTGTTGGGTAATGTGACTCAAGTCATCAGCATCCGGTGGTCGCACGTAAGTGCCTTGGAAGTTGTCGAGGAACGCGTCCTCCAGGTTTTCCCAACTGCCGATGGAATTTACCGGCAGGCTATTCTGCCAGTGTCAGGACGGTCCTTTGAGTTTAAGGGGAAGATACTTGATGGCATGTAGGTCATCACCGCGGGCCATGTGAATGTGGAGAAGGAAATCTTCGATCCATACCGCGGGGTCTGTTGTGCCATCGTATGATTTGATGTTTATGGGTCTAAACCCTTGTAGGAATTCATGATCCATTACTTCATCCGTGAAGCAGAGGGGGTGTGCGGCGCCTCTATGCCGGGCTATGTTACTATGCAGTTCGAGTAAGTCTGGTCTGCTATGTTCGCGCGGCTGGACTTGTTGTTAATGTATCCAGCATGACGGTCATCATCATGTGCTGGGGCGCGCCCCCGTGATCCGTAGATCGATCTTGGTTGTCATGCATTGTTTTCCAATATATCTCACAGGTCCTGCGTATTGCCCCGGGCCGTAGTGTATTGGCGTGGGGGTGCGGGCTGGTATTCGGGTTGGTACGCTGTTTTATCTCGGCCATGAGGTGGCCGGTCAGTCTCGTCCTGTGCTGGTAATGTAGGCTCTAGGACCTCCTCCCCGAGTTGGGGTAGCAACTTGTGCTTTGGGTAACCTTTGGTGGGGCGCTCGAGTCCATATTCCTCAGCTGCCAGGACCTCAGTCCATCTGTCTGTGAGCAGATCTTGATCAGCTTGGAGCTACTGCTGCTTCTTTTTCAGGCTTCTTGCAGTGGTTATAAGCTGGCGCTTGAAGCGCTCCTACTCTACGGGATCCTCAGGCACGCCGAATTCATCATCGCCGAGGCTCATCTCATCTTCGAAGGGAGGCATATAGTTGTCGTCCTCCAAGTATCCGTCCGTCGCCTATTCATCTGGGCTAACCTGCCCGTCTTCCTGTTCGGCCTGCTCGAAGGCAGGCTGATCGGGATTGTATTCATCTTCGGCACCATCCGGATTGTTTTCATCTCCTGTGCCGATATTGCTGTGGCGGGGCTTAGAGCGGCGCCGATGACGCCCATGCTTTGATTTCTTCCCGAAGGGGTTATCCTATATTACCTCATCGCTATTGTTTTCTTTGGGAGTGTCCACCATATATATATATCATACGAGGAGGTGGCTGTCCAGCGCCCTGTGGGCGGTGGTTCCTGCTCTTCTTCTTCATCGTCGTCCATACCGTCGATGTCTTCGGAGTCGAAGTCAAGCACATCGGTCAAATCATCAACAGTGGCAATGAAGTGGGTGGTGGGTGGGTGACGAATTTCTTCGTCGCCTGCTCCCCACTCGATCCAGACATAGTTCGGCCAAGAGTCTCCTGACAAAGAGAGATACCTTAATGAATTCAGCACGTCGCCGAAGGGCGAGTGCTGAAAGATATCCGCAGTAGTGAACAACATTACCGGAGCCCAATCGGATTCGATGGGCCCGGATGCGTATGGTCTAGAACCTACAGCCGGACACAAGTCCAGGGGTCCGGTGACACAGACTTCCTTACAGGTGGAGTCTGTGTTCGGCTCTACCGCCGATGAGTATGCGGCCTCCTTGGCGGGGTCCATCCACCCGTCCTCGGGCGACGCGATCCACCATGGATTTAGGTCCGGAGCTACTGCAGGTGCGATATCCCGGATACTGTCTGACATCAGATTTAAGTCGTGCTCGTCGTGACCGTCTAGCTCTCCTGGCGTAGGCCCGAATCCGTCGAAGATCAAGTCTCCGCGGATATCGGCAGTGTAATTCAAGTTTCTGAATCTGACCTGATGGCGAGGGGCGTAGCTGTCGATCTGCTACAGATGGCCAAGCGAATTGGCCTGCAGTGCGAAGCCACCGAACACGAAGATCTGTCCGGGGAGAAAAATCTCACCCTAGACCGTGTTGTTGTTGATCATCGAAGGAGCCATCAAGCCTTGCGGCGACAACACAGTGGAACTCTCAGTGAAAGCACCAATTTCGGTGTCAAAACCGGCGAATCTCGGGTAGGGGGTCCCGAACTGTGCGTCTTAGGCTAATAGTAACAGGAGGCAGGGGACACGATGTTTTACCCAGGTTCGGGCCCTCTCGATGGAGGTAATACCCTACTTCCTGCTTGATTGATCTTGATGATATGAGTATTACAAGAGTTGATCTACCACGAGATCGTAGAAGCTAAACCCTAGGAGCTAGCCTATGATTATGATTGTTGTTGTCCTACAGACTAAACCCTCTGGTTTATATAGACACCGAAGGAGGCTAGGGTTACATAGAGTCAGTTACAAAGAAGGAGATCTAACATCCAAATCACCAAGCTTGCCTTCCACGCAATGGAGAGTCCCATCCAGACACGAGACAAAGTCTTGAATCTTGTATCTTCATAGTCCAATAGTCCGGCGAAAGTATATAGTCCGGCTGGCCGGATACCCCCTTATCCAGGACTCCCTCAGCCGCCCCATAAGCTAAGTCATCCTCTTCGCGCCAAGCGCGAGACTCTTGATAATGGTCCGCCACTACTTTCGCGATCTCGTCTGGGCGAAGACTCTTTATCTCTCGGGAGCTGCTTGCGCATCAAGGGTGGCCTCTTGAGCATCGCACCTCAGGAGCTCTTACTGGAAGTCGAGCCCCTCACCTCCTGGCCTTGCCCGAGGTATCTCAACTTGGCATACCAGCAACAGCCGATGCTTGCTTGGGGACTGGGTCTCGGCGATGTAGAGCACTAAGAGATCGCAAAGAAAATGGGCCGACCCCAAACGAGAGATGCCACGATGATTTAAACACATGATAGAAGCATTAAAATAAAGGCGCAAGCACCACAGTTATTACATGCCCCCACGAGGCCCATGTCATCCAAATGCAGGAAAGAACAAAAGAAACTTCCTCCCAGAGGCCATCACTCCCGAGGCTCCGACTCTGACGTCGCGGATGCCTAGTCAGAGTCATTCTCCACCTTGATGCAGCGGTGTGGCGGCTCATTGTAGTCGTCGTCGCTCCTGCTTCCCTCGAAGAAGGTTCCATCGCCGCTGGAAGCGCTACAGCGTTCGCCATGGTCAAGTTCACCGCCGAATACGTCACCACCACTGTTGTGGTCATCATCGCCTGGGGAGGGGTGGTCGCCGTTGTTGTCGTCGCTCTCTGGGCAGTAGCCGGTCTTCCTGAATATCTTCACAAAGAGCATCACCGCCCCGTCGAACTTGAAGTGGAGGGTCTGCCCCCCTTCAAGACACGAGCGTGAGCGAACAACTTCCACCCTCAAGTTAGGTACACGAAGCCGGAGGGGGTGACTGAGGGAGTCCTAGATAAGGGGTATCCGGACAGCCGGACTATATACTTTGGCCGGACTGTTGGACTATGAAGATACAATATTCAAGACTTCGTCCTGTGTCCGGATGGGACTCTCCTTTGCGTGGAAGGCAAGCTTGGCAATTTGGATGTTAGATCTCCTTATCTGTAACCGACTCTATGTAACCCTAGCCTCCTACAGTGTCTATATAAACCGGAGGGTTTAGTCCATAGGACGACAACAATCAGAATCATAAGCTAGCTCCTAGGGTTTAGCCTCTACAATCTCGTGGTAGATCAACTCTTGTAATACTCATATCATCAAGATCAGTCAAGTAGGAAGTAGGGTATTACCTCCATCGAGAGGGCTCGAACCTGGGTAAAACATTGTGTCGCCTGCCTCCTGTTACCATTAGCCTAAGACGCACAGTTCGGGACCCCCTACCTGAGATCCGCCGGTTTTGACATCGACATTGGTGCTTTCATTGAGAGTTCCACTGTGTCGTCGCGGCAAGGCTCGATGGCTCCTTCAATCGTCAACAATAACGCGGCCCAGGGTGAGATTTTTTTCCCCAGACAGATCTTCGTGTTCGGCGGCTTCGCACTACGGGCAAATTCGCCTGGCCATCTGGAGCAGATCGACAGCTACACCCCTGGCCATCAGGTCAGATTCGGAAACTTGAATTACACGGCCAATATCCACGGAGACTTGATCTTTGATGGATTCGTGCCTGCGCCAGGAGCGCGGAATGGTCACGACGAGCACGACTTAAATCTGCTGTCGGACAGTATTCGGAATATCGCACCTCCAGTAGCTCCGGACCTAAATCCGGAGTAGATCGCATCGCCCGAGGACGGGTGGATGGACCCCACCACGGAGGCCACATACCCATCGGCGATAGAGCCGAACACAGACTCCACCCCTAAGGAAACCTGTGTCATGGTGCCCCCGGACTTGTGTCCGGCCGTATGTTCCGAGCCGCGCGCATCTGGGCCCACCGAACCGATTCAGCTCCGGTAATGGACTTCACCGCTGCGGATATCTTTCGGCACTCGCCCTTCAGAGATGTATTGAATTCATTAAAGTCTCTCTGTTTGTCAGGAGACTCTTGACCGAACTATGTACGGCTCGAGTGGGAAGCATATGACGAAGAAATTCGTTACCCACCCACCACCCACTTCATTGCCACTGTCGATGATTTAACCGACGTGCTTGACTTCGACTCCGAGGACATCTATGGTATGGACGATGATGCAGGAGAAGAACAGGAACCACCGCCCACAGGGCACTAGACAGCCACATCCTCGTATGATATATACATGGTGGACACCCCCAAAGAGAATAATGGCGACGAGGCCATAGAGCATAACCCCTTAGGGAAGCAATCAGAGCAGGGGCGTCATCGGCGCCGCTCTAAGCCCTGCCACAGCAATACCGGCACGGGAGAAGAAAACAATCCAGATGGTGCCGAAGATGAATACAATTCTGATTAGCCTACCTTCAAGCAGGCCGAATAGGAAGACGGGCAGGTTATCCCAGATGAACAGGCGACAGACGGATACTTGGAGGATGAAAACTATATGCCTCCCTCCGAAGACGAGATGAGCCTCGGTGACGATGAATTCGGCATGCCTGAGGATCCCGTAGAGCAGGAGCGCTTCAAGTACCGGCTTATAGCCACTGCAAGAAGCCTGAAAAGGAAGAAGCAGCAGCTCCAAGCTGATCAAGATCTGCTCACAGACAGATGGACTTAGGTCCTGGCAGCCGAGGAATACGTGCTCGACCGCCCCACCAAAGGTTATCCAAAGCACAAGTTGCTACCTCAACTCAAGGAGGAGGTCCTAAATACCACACTACCAGCACAGGACGAGGCTAACCGGCCACCTCGTGGCCGAGGTACAACAGCATATCAGCCCAAATACAAGCCCACACCCCAACGCCAATACATTACGGCCCGGGGCAACACGCAGGACCTACGAGACAGCATCCATAAACCTCGACGCAATAAACACAAGCGTCACAAGAACAATGATGATGCCCAAGACACGACAGTCGATGCCGGATTCCGCGGCTCCCAGTGCGGTCAGCGAAAAAAGAATAAATCGGGCCCATCCATCCTAGACTGCATACTTGACCGCCCATGTCAAATTCATGGTACCCCAGGAACAGCAGCCAAACATACCAATAGAGAATGTCAAATCTTCAAACAAGCCAGCCGATCACATGCCGGAAACAATAAGAAGGGGTCTCAAAGCTATAAAGACAATGAGGAGCCCAAACCATCAAGCATTATAGGGCAAAAGAAATCTCTCCGCAAACCAACAAGGTGAACGTGATAAACACCATCCAGATCCCCAAATGGGAACGAATGCGTACTCTTTGGGATGACAACTCAACAAAGCAAGTCACCCCAGGGTACAAAATTACGGCCGATTATTTTCTATCATACAGACCGTCCAGCCAATTTTCAACCATGGCAATTCAGTTGCACTTATCCTCGACCCAATAGTTAGCGGGTTCCACCACATACGAGCCCCTATTGGCAGGGACAACAACCCAAACTTGCTGAACCAGGACACAGTGTGCCAGATAGGTATTGTTCGCTCGAGCATCAAGCCCGCTAAAAACATCTTCTCAAGATGTCGTACCAGGTGCATAGGTGAGTTTTACAGGCCCACCACCCTGGAGGTTGTCTTCGGATCACCAAACAATCACCATACTGAAGAGTCAGTCTTAGACATTTTCCCCCTATACACTAACTATTACGTACTCCCAGGGCAAACCGCGTTGGCTTGATTCAACGCCGTACCACACCGTGCCTATGGAAAACTTAAAATGCCAAGCCCACGTAACATAGTCTCAATTACGGGCAAGGCCGAACTCCACCTAGGCACCGGAAAGTATACCGCCACTGAAGCAGCGAGTTATGCCTTTTTATCGAACCTTGATTCGACAGCCAACCTCCCGGACACCAACAAAGGAGTCCAAATTACTTTACGGCATGATAGCCCGGCTCGACCAGGCTTCAATCAAGCACTCCGGCATAAGCTGGGGAGGGCCTCGTGATCCAACCGCTCTATGACACACAAATGTCTCTAAGCATTTTCTTTACACGCTTACTTTTGCGCAGAACAGGACTGGCGACATGGAATCAGCTTGGATGCACAAAGAGGGAATATATAAATATTCCCCAAGAAGACAATCCGAATACAGTTCGGATCCGCACACAACTTCCTCCCGCCCGGTCTCAACAGGTTCCGCTATCATTCCTCTTTTTATAGCATAAATCGTACTCATACGCATAGGTGTGTCAATCAACTACAACATATAGAGTTACATGACACTTACCGGCTACCATTCCTCATTGAGACCCTTTTTGTCATAACGGCATCCGCACATCATGTCACGCCCTAATACGCTAGGGGCTTCATTGTACCCATAATATGGCAACAAAGTCCGGCCACCTTGTCGGTCGCCCGACACCCCGAACTTATAGCATTATATGCATCAGCTCCGAATCATGTCTTGGGTCATTAATTGGGTTTGCCTGGCTCCCATGTTTTGGTACCTTACGTTCCATTCTATCGGCTAAGATAGCACTGGGAGAACTACTGCGATTGTGTCCCGGTTCTTCCGGACGAGCACCTCAGTAGAGAAAGCCGAAAATTGACTGTCATGATACGGCTAGAGCTGGTCAGCTGTTCGAGAGGTTGTAAAATCTTTAAAGATTTATCCCGCATAATGCCATAACAAATGCAGAGTGCAACGGATCGGTCTTCCGATCAGGTGCTGTTAGAGCCCCTCGTGCAGTCTTCCGAACACCACGGGCTGCGCCTACCATACTCGAATTCCTATGGCTAAGTGAGAGTGATAAAGCCGTATAGTCCAATTGCCTGGTTCATTGTGCTGAACACCTCCTTCAAGGATCCAAAAATGGGATAAAGAGTGTTCAGGGTTATCCCGAACACCCCCGTACTTTCTACGTGGGGGCAGAAGCCGATGACTGGCCAACTCTTAGGATTCATATATATCAAACGGTCGCACATGAGGAAAAACTTTTATATAATAGGCAGTACATAATAAAAGTGCCAGCGTCCCGCATTACAAAGGACAACATGACTGTCTTCAGGGAAATATAATGTCTTTGGTACATTGCTCCGCCACAAGGAGGGCTCCTTTCAGGACACCATCATAATATAATTTGGGCTTGTGGTGCTCCTTACCCTCCGGCGGTCCCTCAGTCATCAGATTTTCAACATCAAGCTTCCCCCAAAGCACTTTCGCATGGGCAAATGCCATTCGTGCACCTTCTATACAGATCGACCGCTTAATGACTTCGAGCCAAGGGCAAGCACCCACAATCCTCTTCACGAGCCCGAAGTAACTACTTGGAATTGGCTCGGCGGGCCATAGCCGGATAACTAAGTCCTTCATGGCTAGTTCGGCCACCTGGTGCAGTTCGATCAACTGCTTCAGCTGATCGACAAGTGGCACCGGATAATTCGGCGCCAAATACTGCGACCAGAAATGCTTTTCCGTAGTCTTCTTCTCCTCAGCTCGATAGAATTGAGCAGCATCAGATATGCTACATGGCAGGTCCGCAAACGCCCCTGGAGAAATAAGAATTCAATTTGTCACTTTGAATATCTCCTGTTATTACATCAAAATCGCTTTGAATAAGAAAAAGCCTTACCAGACGCAATCCTCCTCGCCTCCTGAATGTCCTTCAGAGCACCTTGGGCTTCCTCTCGAGCATCATTTGCGGCTTGGAGAGCTTGGGCGAGTTTGGATTCTTTCCCTGATAGACTCTGCTCCAAAGTCTCGCTTTTCTTCACAGCCTCTTGGAGCTCTCGTTCAGCTTCAATTACCCTGGCCTCATGCTTCTCGCGAAGAGCCTGCTTCGCGGCGGCCTTCTTGTCGGCTTCGGCCACAACCTTTTTAAGCACCTCAATTTCGGCACCTGCCCCTAGAGCACACAATACAAATAATTTCATCAGGCACAACTACTCCTTAGTGCTAAAGTTATCAAGGTTTCGACATACCTTGCTTGTCCTCCAACTGCTTCTTCACTCGGCCAAGTTCTTCTTCGGCCCGCTCCAGACTCTGCTTCAGTCCGGACACTTCTGCAGTATGAGAGGCGGTCGTCGCTATAGACGCCTCTTTATAAAGGAAGAGATATATGTCATCAACTGAGTCTCCTGCGAAGCGGAAATTTGATTCCCTGTCCGGTTCTCTCTTTTCACCGGACAGTGCATCAGGGGCTACTATCCATACTATGAAAATCTTCAAAAGTTCCTAAAACATACCTCAACGCCTTTATAAGGCTGATGCAGGACTCATTCAGTCCACTCTCAGCGGACTGAATCTTTTCAATCACCGCACCCATAAGGGCGCGATGTTCATCGATGATGGAAGCACTCTTTAGCGCTATCAATAAGCTGCCCTGCACCTCTGGTTGGACAGAGGTTGCCGGTGGCACGGGCTCACCTCCTTCAGTCAAGGTGGGCTGCCTGCCTGATCCCGGATCCTTAAAGGTCTCCGGGACCGTGTCCGGCTGCGGGCCAAATCTAAGACCGCCCCCGCCGTCGACGCTCATGGGAACCGTTGCTCCCGTGTATCCGGCCCCAGAGGTGTGCCCTCCCTGGTCTGGATCCTTCTGGGATGACACCTCGGTGTCACGCCCAGGCTTTGGGGAAGGGGCCTCCGGAGGCGTCTCGCTCTCTAGGGCATCTGAGCTCAGCGAATCCTCCGATGAGGACTGTTTGGCGAGAGACCTCGCCGGGCTGCACAAAGTGTGGCGCAAGTTAAAATATTACACCTTAGTGATCCTGGACGTGTAGGCGTGTTCGGATTTCATGTACTCACGATTTTACCAGGGGCTAGGCCCTAGGATCCCACTCCGGGCTGCTATTGGTAGCCGTGGTGGACGCCTCTGGAAGGGGATTTCCCCCCCTCTTTGGCGATTCAGCCTCCAAGGATGAGGAGGCCGTCCTTTTCTTTCCTTCCCCCATGGAGGACTTGTCTTCTTCCTCCTCCTCGTCATCTTCAGAGGAAGGATGGACGTTGGAGTCTTCGGATTTTGTTTTCGAAGCACCGCGGCGACGGAGGCTGCTTCGGGTCTCCTTGGCCTCCTTGAAGGCCTCTTTCTTCGGTACCTTGTAAGGCGCTGGGACGGTAGAGGCCATCCACTTGCCTCCTGCTCCAGATCCGAACATTTTCGGAGAACCTCTTCTGGTGGAGAAGACGGGCGCTTGGGCGCTAGGTCTCGAGCGGAGGGGAATGGACGAGCGGAAGGAGAAGGCATGGGTGAAGAAGAGGAGGCCTTATCTCTTTATAGAGGCAATAAAAACTTTGCGCCTCCCCACTTGCCTGATGGAACCTGCTCGTTCCCCACTCGCCGCGATTGGCGGTACGGTTGTGCTACCTGCACCCGTATTGATGAGAGTCCCGTGATAAGGGGGACACGATCTCTGCTTTGACAAAACATGCCCAGAAAACCGCCTCGCAATATGCGCAGTAGCTGGTTGAGAAACGGTTCGGATATGGACCGGGCCACAATGTGATATCAAGTTATGAAAAAATGTCAGTGGATTCGGTTCATGAAAAAGTATGCTCTCTATAATGGTGTGTGGAGATTATCTTGCAGAGCCGGTCACAATCCTTGTGTTAAAAATTTTCTATGGAGTATTCGGAGATGGAGCCCGCCTTGCAATGCCGAAGACAACCTGCGCGCCGGACTCATCGTCATTGAAGCCTGGTTTAGGGGATACTGAGGGAGTCCTGGATAAGGGGGTATCCGGACAACCGGACTATATACTTTGGCCGGACTGTTGGACTATGAAGATACAAGATTCAAGACTTCGTCCCGTGTCCGGATGGGACTCTCCTTTGCGTGGAAGGCAAGCTTGGCGATTCGTATGTTAGATCTCCTTCTCTGTAACTGACTCTATGTAACCCTAGCCTCCTCCGGTGTCTATATAAACCGGAGGGTTTAGTCCGTAGGACGACCAATCAGAATCATAGGCTAGCTCCTAGGGTTTAGCCTCTATGATCTCGTGGTAGATCAACTCTTGTAATACTCATATCATCAAGATCAATCAAGCAGGAAGTAGGGTATTACCTCCATCGAGAGGGCCCGAACCTGGGTAAAAGGTCGTGTCCCCTGCCTCCTGTTACCATTAGCCTAAGACGCATAGTTCGGGACCCCCTACCCGAGATCCGCCGGTTTCAACACCGACAGTGACCTCAGCCTCCACTGATACGTCTCCAACGTATCTATAATTTTTTCTTGTTCCATGCTATTATACTACCTATTTTGGATGTTTATGGGCTTTACTTTACACTTTTATATCATTTTTGGGACAACCTACTAACCAGAGGCCCAGCCCATATTACTGTTTTTTTTGCCTATTTCAGCGTTTCGAAGAAAAGGAATATCAAACGGAGTCCAAACAGAATGAAACCTTCGGGAAAGTTATTTTTAGAACGGAAGCAATCCAGGGGACTTGGAGTGCACGTAAGGGAAGCTTCGAGGTGGCCATGAGGCAGGGAGGCATGCCCTACCCCCTGGGCACGCCCCCACCCTCGTGGGCCCCTCATGGCTCCCCTGACCAACTTTTTTGCCTATAATGTCCATATACCCTAAAAACTTCGAGGAGCACAATAGATCGGGAGTTCCGCCGTCGCAAGCCTCTGTAGCCACCAAAAACCTCTCAGGAGCCCTTTCTGGCACCCTGCCGGAGGGGGATCCCTCACCGGTGGCCATTTTCATCATCCCGACGCTCTCCATGACAAGGAGGGAGTAGTTCACCCTCGGGGCTGAGGGTATGTACCAGTAGCTATGTGTTTGATCTCTCTCTCTCGTGTTCTTGATTCGACACGATCTTGATGTATTGCGAGCTTTGCTATTATAGTTGGATCTTATGATGTTTCTCCCCCTCTACTCTCTTGTAATGGATTGAGTTTTCCCTTTGAAGTCATCTTATCGGATTGAGTCTTTAAGGATTTGAGAACACTTGATGTATGTCTTGCCGTGCTTATCTGTGGTGACAATGGGATATTCACGTGATCTACTTGATGTATGTTTTGGTGATCAACTTGTGGGTTCAGTGACCTTGTGAACTTATGCATAGGGGTGGGCACACGTTTTCGTCTTGACTCTTCGGTAGAAACTTTGGGGCACTCTTTGAAGTATGTTGTGTTGGTTGAATAGATGAATCTGAGATTGTATGATGCATATCGTATAATCATACCCACGGATACTTGAGGGGACATTGGAGTATCTAGGTGACATTAGGGTTTTGGTTGATTTGTGTCTTAAGGTGTTATTCTAGTATGAACTCTATGATAGATCGAACGGAAATAATAGCTTCATGTTATTTTACTATGGACTCTTGAATAGATTGATTAGAAAGGATAAGTTTGAGGTGGTTTCGTACCCTACCATAATTTCTTTGTTTGTTCTCTGCTATTGGTGACTTTGGAGTAACTCTTTGTTGCATGTTGAGGGATAGTTATATGATCCAGTTATGTTATTATTGTTGAGAGAACTTGCACTAGTGAAAGTATGAACCTTAGGCCTTGTTTAAACACATTGCAATACCGTTTACGCTCACTTTTACCACTTTTTACCTTGCTGTTTTTATATTTTCAGATTACAAATACCTATATCTACCATCCATATTGCACTTGTATCACCATCTCTTTGCCGAACTAGTGCACCTATACAATTTACCATTGTATTGGGTGTGTTGGGGACACAAGAGACTCTTTGTTATTTGGTTGCAGGGTTGCTTGAGAGAGACCATCTTCATCCTACGCCTCCCACGGATTGATAAACCTTAGGTCATCCACTTGAGGGAAATTTTCTACTTTCCTACAAACCTCTGCACTTGGAGGCCCAACAACGTCTACAAGGAGAAGGTTGCGTAGTAGACATCAAGCTCTTTTCTGGCGTCGTTGTCGGGGAGGTGAGTGCTTGAAGGTATATCTTTAGATCTTGCAATCAAATCTTTTAGTTTCTTGTTTTATTACTAGTTTAGTTTATAAAAGAAAACTACAAAAAATGGAATTGAGTTTGCCACATGCGCTTCATCTTTTTAATATCTTTCGTGAAAATGATGGTAAGGAAAATTGTGCTCAATTGCTAGAATAATGCATTAAAATGTTTGGTACTAGATCTTTGTATGATGAGCATGATTGCAATGTTGTTAGTATGAATTCCTTGAATATCCATGATGCTAATGATATGCAAAGCCACAAGCTTGGGGAAGCTATGTTTGATGAATATGATATTTTTTGTCCCCCAAGTATAGATGAGCAAATTTATTATGACGAAAGCAGGCCTCATATTTATGATGATTATTGTGATGATATGTATGCTATAAAGAATAATGATAACCATGAAACTTGTCATCATGATTTTAGTTTTCAATTGGATTATGCCTCACATGATAATTATTTTGTTGAGTTTGCTCCCACTATTATTCATGAGAGGAAATTTGCTTATGTGGAGAGTAATAAAAATTCTATGCTTGTAGATCATGAAAAGAATGCTTTATGTGCTGGTTATATGGTTGAATTCATTCATGATGCTACTGAAAATTATTATGAGGGAGGAACATATGCTTGTAGGAATTGCAATAATATCAAGTTTCCTTTCTATGTGCTTAAAATCTTGAAGTTATGTTTTTTTGCCTGCCTTCCTATGCTAGTTGATTATTGTTCCCATAAGTTTTTTTCTCACAAAATACCTATGCATAGGAAGTGGGTTAGACTTAAATGTGCTAGTCATATTCTTCATGATGCTCTCCTTATGTTTCAATTCTTATCTTTTATGTGAGCATCATTGAAATCATCATGCCTAGTTAGGGGCGTTAAACGTTAGCGCTTGTTGGGGGGCAACCCAATTTTATTTCTGTTCCTTGCTTTTTGCTCCTGTTTAGTAATAAATAATTCATATAGCCTCCGGTTAGATGTGGTTTCATGTTTTAGTTAGTGTTTGTGCCAAGTAGAACCTTTGGGAAGACTTGAGTGAAGTCTTTATGATCTTGCTGTAAAAAATAGAAACTTTAGCGCTCACGAGATTAGCTGCCATTGTTTACTGGAGAGTGCTTTTAGGTTGATTGTTTTTGCAGATGATTAATAGACAAATTCTTAAGGTCCACCAATTTATTTCAGAATTTGTGGAGTTACATAAGTATTCGAATGATACAGATTACTACAGACTGTTCTGTTTTTGACAGATTCTGTTTTCATTGTGTTGTTTGCTTATTTTGATGAATCTATGAGTAGTATCAGAGGGTATGAACCATAGAGAAGTTTTAATACAGTAGATATTACACCAATATGAATAAAGAATGATTTCATTACAGTACCTTAAAGTGGTGGTTTGTTTTCTTGTACTAACGGATCTTACGAGTTTTGTGTTGTGAAGTTTTCAAGTTTTGGGTGAAGTTTCGATGGACTATGAAATAAGGTGTAGTAAGAACCTAAGCTTGGGGATGCCCCAGGCACCCTAAGGAGTAGTAAGAACCTAAACTTTCCACCGTTCCGTGTATTATGACACACATCATCATCGTCATATTGTTTTTTCATGATCATGTAGTTGACATCGTATTTGTGGCAAAGCCACCTTCATAATTCTTCTATACATGTCACTCTTGATTCATTGCATATCCCGGTGTTGAGTTGTAAAACACATATAGAGTCATATTTTGGGTGAAGTTTCGATGGCATTCATATAGAGTCATATTTTGTTCTAAGTATTGAGTTGTAATCTAGAGTTGTAAGTAAATAAAAGTGTGATGATCTTCATTATTAGAGCATTGTCCCAAGTGAGGAGAGGATGATGGAGACTATGATTCCCCCACAAGTCGGGATGAGACTTCAGACTTTATAAAAAAAAGAGAAAGGCCAAATAAAAAAAATAGAGAAAGGCCATAAAAAAAGGAGAGAAAGGCCCAAAAAAATGAGAGAAAAAGAGAGAAGGGACAATGCTACTATCCTCTTTCCACACTTTTGCTTCAAAGTAGCACCATGATCTTCATGATAGAGAGTCTCCTATGTTGTCACTTTCATATACTAGTGGGAATGTTACATTATAGAACTTGGCTTATATATTCCAATGATGAGCTTCCTCAAAATGCCCTAGGTCTTCGTGAGCAAGCAAGTTGGATGCACACCCACTTAGTTTCTTTTGTTGAGCTTTCATACACTTATAGCTCTAGTGCATCCGTTGCATGGCAATCCCTACTCACTCACATTGATATCTATTAATGGGCATCTCCAAAGCCCGTTGATACGCCTAGTTGATGTGACACTATCTTCTTTTTTTGTCTTATCCACAACCACCATTCTATTCCACATATAATGCTATGTCCATGGCTCACGCTCATGTATTGCATGAAAGTTGAAAACGTTTGAGATTACTAAAGTATGAAACAATTTCTTGGCTTGTCATCGGGGTTGTGCATGATTAAGTACTTTGTGTGATGAAGATAGAGCATAGCCAGACTATATGATTTTGTAGGGATAACTTTCTTTAGCCATGCTATTTTGAGAAGACATGATTGCTTTATTAGTATGCTTGAAGTATTACTATTTATTATGTCAATATGAACTTTAATTTTGAATCATTTGGATCTGAATATTCATGCCACAATAAAGAAAATTACATTGAGAATTATGCTAGGTAGCATTCCATATCAAAAATTCTATTTTTATCATTTACCTACTCGAGGACGAGCAGGAATTAAGCTTGGGGATGCTTGATACGTCTCTAACGTATCTATAATTTTTGATTGTTCCATGCTATTATACTATCTGTTTTGGATGTTTATGGGCTTTACTTTACACTTTTATATCATTTTTGGGACTAACCTACTAATCGGAGGCCCATCCCATATTGCTGTTTTTTTGCCTATTTCAGTGTTTCGAAGAAAAGGAATATCAAACGGAGTCCAAACGGAATGAAACCTTCAAGAAAGTTATTTTTGGAACGGAAGCAATCCAAGGGACTAGGAGTGCATGTAAGGGAAGCTTCGAGGTGGCAATGAGGCATGGAGGCGCGCCCTACCCTCTGGGCGCGGCCCCACCCTCGTGGCCCCTCGTGGCTCCCTTGACCGACTTCTTTTGCCTATATATGTCCATATAGCCTAAAAACATCGAGGATCACAATAGGTCAGGAGTTCCGCCGCCGCAAGCCTGTGTAGCCACCAAAAACCTCTCGGGAGCCCTTTCTGGCACCCTGCCGGAGGGGGATCCCTCACCGGTGGCCATCTTCATCATCCTGGCGCTCTCCATGACGAGGAGGGAGTAGTTCACCCTCGGGGCTGAGGGTATGTACCAGTAGCTATGTGTTTGATCTCTCTCTCTCTCTCTCTCTCTCTCTTGTTCTTGATTCGGCACGATCTTGATGTATCGCAAGCTTTGCTATTATAGTTGGATCTTATGATGTTTCTCCCCCTCTATTCTCTTGTAATGGATTAAGTTTTCCCTTTGAAGTTATCTTATCGGATTGAGTCTTTAAGGATTTGAGAACACTTGATGTATGTCTTGCCGTGCTTATCTGTGGTGACAATGGGATATTCACGTGATCTACTTGATGTATGTTTTGGTGATCAACTTGCGGGTTCAGTGACCTTGTGAACTTATGCATAGGGGTTGGCACACGTTTTCGTCTTGACTCTTCGGTAGAAACTTTGGGGCACTCTTTGAAGTACTTTGTGTTGGTTGAATAGATGAATCTGAGATTGTGTGATGCATATCGTATAGTCATACCCACAGATACTTGAGGTGACATTGGAGTATCTAGGTGACATTAGGGTTTTGGTTGATTTGTGTCTTAAGGTGTTATTCTAGTATGAACTCTATGATAGATCGAACGGAAAGAATAGCTTCCTGTTATTTTACTACAGACTCTTGAATAGATCGATTAGAAAGGATAACTTTGAGGTGGTTTCGTATCCTACCATAATTTTTTTGTTTGTTCTTTGCTATTAGTGACTTTGGAGTGACTCTTTGTTGCATGTTGAGGGATAGTTATATGATCCAATTATGTTATTATTGTTGAGAGAACTTGCACTTGTGAAAGTACGAACCTTACACTACAAAAAAGAGACACATCCGTGACATTTTTGGCCGAACGAAACTTTTTTCTGTCATACTTATGACACTTCTATGATGATAATTGTGAACAAACCCGGTATCATCATAGATGTGGTGGGCTCCTACTTCTATGACAAAAAATTATGATAGAAAATGGGTTTTTCATCCTGGGCAGGATGGAGACGCAGCGGCATGACATTCTTTGGGCCGTCCATGACAGAAAAAACCATGGTAGAAGCGAGGGCGAGGAAAATTTCGAGGAGTTCCTGGTTACGGTGGGTGGTCGGGAGCGAGTGATGCGAGTTTCTCTCATACACGTACGCATGTGTGTGTGAGGCGTTGGGCTCTAACTGAACCCGAGCGAGGCGTCGCCTAACTGAACCCGAGCGATTGCACTGCAGGCTACGCGTTACTGAACCTGAGCGATCGAGCGATTCCTTCGCTACTGCTGCTAACTGAAGCCGATCGATGCTGCCTCTGGATGAACAGTGAGCGTTGCAGGGGGGTTTGGATGAACAGTGAGCGGTGGGAGTGGATGAGCAGGACCCATGGCATTGTCTCTAGATGAACAGGAACCCGATCGATCAAGCCGGTTGGGGCTAGATGAACAGGACCTCGTGGAGGGATGGATGAACAGGACGACCCTGTGGAGGGCTGGATGAACAGTAGATGGTGGAGGGTTGGATGAACAGTATCCCGTGGAGGGGTGGTTGAACAGGAGCCCATGGAGAGGGGTGGTTGAACAATAGCCGGTGGAGTAGCGCACGGTGGAGGCTGGATGAACAGGAGCCCATGGATGAACAGTCGCAGGTGGAGGCTGGAGGAGGTCGACGGTGGATGAACAGTAGCCCGTGGAGGCTAGAGGAGGTCGACGGTGGAGATGAACAGTATCTTGTGGAGTCCCATTTTGTGGTACGCCACACCCCTCCCGATGAACAGGACCCCCGTTTCGACCATAGCGCTCCAACATAAGTCCGTTTTGTCCGTTTTGCGGTACGCCACACCCCTCCCGATCAACAGGACCCCCGTTTCGGCCGTAGGAGGTGTGTTTCCTCCGTTTTGCGGTACGCCAGACCCCTCCCGATGAACATGATCCCGTTTCGAATGTGGCCGGTCAAACACAAGGCCGTTTCCTCCATTCTGCGGTACGCCAGGCCTTGTTTCCATCGCCCTGTTCCGTCCAAGCCCTCCCGATGAACACGACGACGCATTCCGTTCCGACCCAGCCGGTTGGCTCCCACGCGTTCTGTTGCCTCCCGATGAACACGGCGCATTCCGTTGCCTCCCCATGAACATGACGCATTCCGTTGCCTCCCCATGAACATGACAACGACGCTGTTTCTCCATTCCGACCCAGCCATGTACACGAGTACGTATGCACGAGTAGGCGTTCGAGACCCTACCCGTATGTACACATACGTGGCCGTATTTTCTTTCTTGCACACTGGCCGCTGTACGTACGTTTACATGCTACGTGCGCGCCTCTACTACGACACGTGCGTGCCTCTACTATGACTCGTGCGCGCCTCTACATCCACCAGTATGTACATACACGTTCACGACCAGAATGACAACGCTACGTACACTTCGACCAAGTGGGTCCCGATTGTCAGGCACTTCCGTGCGTGCGAAGATGTAGCTGGTGGGTCCCAGCAGTCAGGGGGGCGAATCATTTTTTTTGCCCAGAGGCACTTCCTTGCGTGCGAAGATGTAGCTGGTGGGTCCCAGCAGTCAGGGGGGCGAATCATTTTTTTGCCCGGACTCACTTCCTTGCGTGCGAAGATTTAGCTAGTGGGTCCCAGCAGTCGGGGGGAAATGTTTTTTTTTGCAAAATACGGTGGCCCGTCTAGTGGGTCCCTGCTATCAGGTGGAGGTATCATTATTTTCCGCGTAATAAGGAGGCACTTTCTTGCTGCGGCCGTTGACCCAGCTGTCAGCCTCTCCATGTACAGTCCATGTCCGATGGAAGTCGTTCCTTGACCACGTTGACCATGCCGCGCCGAGAGCACCAGGGCGGTGGACGACAGCGAGGCCTAGGAAGGGGACGACGCGGAGCTGGGGAAGACACGACAGTGGATGCCCACGCGGAGAGGAGTACGAGGGTCCACTAGTCTGGCTGCGGTGTGAGGCTATCGTCGCCATAGAATAACAGGGGGTGTGGGTGAGTAGAGGGATGGCCTGGCCAGCGGTGGGAGTAGTAGGAGGCAGTGATGCCTCCGCGGCATCACAGCCGGCCACAGGAGGCAGGAGCATGCGGCACGACCGGCGCTGCTTTGGGCGGCTGGAGCAAGAAGACCAGAGGTTGAAGAAGCACTACGGCCGTTACATGGGCATCGTACGGTCAGTCGAGCTAGAATCGTGCATATTGACTAAGTTGACAAAGCCCTCCGTCCCCGTCAACTTAGTAGGCCCACTATACTGGGTCCCAGCTAGCAGGGGTAGTATTCATTTTTTGTGCGTAATAAGGAGGCACTTCCTTGCGTGCGAAGATATAGCTGGTGGGTCTGAGCTGTCAGCGGCGGTAACATTTTTTTTTGCGAAATACAGAGGCCCTTTCGGTGGGTCCCATATGTTAGGTGGAGGAATCATTATTTTGCGCGTAATAAGGAGGCATTTCCTTGCGTGCGGCCGTGGACCCAGCTGTCAACCTCTCCACGTACAGTCCACTTCAGATGCATGTCGGTCGCTGACCACGTTGACCACACCACGCCGAGAGCACCAGGGTGGTGAACGACGGTGAGGCCTAGGAAGGGAACGACACAGATCCAAGGAAGACTCGGCAGTTGTTTCCCACGCGGAGGGGAGTACGACTGTACGAGGGTTTACTGGTTCGTCTGCCGTCGCCGGAGAATAACAACAGGTGTGGGTGAGTAGAGGGATGGCTAGGCCAGCGATGGGAGTATGGTGGGGCAGTGAGGCCTGCGCGGCAGCACAGCCGGCCGCGGGAAGGATGGAGCAGGCAGTCCCGCCGGCGCTTGTTTGAGCGGCTGGAGCAGGAAGAGCAGAGATTGAAGAAGCACGACGGCCGTTGGATGGACATCCAACAGTCACTGCTTGTGCGTCAACCTTTTTTTAGGAAAGTCTCAAATCTGTGGAAAACATCATACATGCCATTTGCCATTATTTCAAATAATTTACAGCCTATTTGCTAATTCTTACGGGTTTTTTTTGGAGCCCATATTCTTTTTGTTAGCATTACAACCCATATTGTGGTCACGGTTAAAAAATTATATGAAATTTTGCATATGTCTGTGCGGTCTGAACTGTTTTTAATCCCGAAATTTCGAGTCACATTCAGATTGATTTTAAAAATAAATGTATATCAATATAAAATCCAACAAATTGTCCATGCATAAAAATCAATGCAATTTAAAATCTCGAAATGAAAAAAAAGATATTTGAAACTAATTGCTGGTTTGATGTGTTTTAAAAATGTACATCCCATTTATCATTATTGATAGTCCATTTTCTCGGCCAGCCGAATGAAGCTCTCCTCGTCTTTAAAGAAGATTTGCAGCCCAACATGCCTGATAAAGCGACTTACTTGACAAATCACAAAAAAATGGGGCTAGCCATTTTCAGAAAGAAAGAAAAACTACTGGGTTGGTCTATGGTAAACATAAAAGAAAAGGCTGTCTAGATAGGCCAGAGTGTCCCGCACAGCCCAGTTGACACCCTTCTTCCGTCTCAAAAACAAATTAGATAAATGCCACTCCAATTATGGTGATTCATAAAAATGCCACTGCAATTTGCAAACTTTGAAAAATGCCACTACAATTTTTGCAAACTTTGAAAAACGCCACTGCAGTTTGCAAACTTTGGAAAACGCCACTCCAGACTTCGAAAAATGCCACTAGAAATGGCATGAAATGGCATTTTTCAAAGTATGGAAATTGAAGTGGCATTTCTCGGAAACACCAGATTTGGAGTGGCATTTATCAAATTAACCCAAAACAAAAATAATTGGGCGAGCTGCTGGGTCCCTGGTGTCAGCCGCTCGTTGTGCAATTCTCTCGTTTATTGACTACGTTGACAATGGCATGGGACCCAGATGTCAGAAATCCACTAGGAGGAGCCATTTTTTTATTGGCTTGAAATAAGGAGGCACTTGCTTGCGTACTGCCATGACCTTGGCGGGTCCCTGCTATCATCCTCTCCACGTACAATCATCTCCTCATTGTGTACGCGTCAACTTGGTAGGCCCACAAGTCAGCCTCTAAACCCGTGGAGGAAAATACAACCTATTTAAAAAAAATAACAGCCCATTCCATATGTTCAAATGGAAAGTTCAACATTCAGAGCAAAGTAACAGGTCTGATCCACATATAGAGTACTGAACTTCCACATTGACAACCATCATAGCCAAGTTACCTATCTACTCCCACTAATACTATAGTAGTGTACAAGTACTAACTTACTCTTAGCTAACTAGATGATGCCGACCGCCATCTATGGTATACGCTAAACGCCGGCACCAACGTCCTGTGCCTCGCCTCGGACTTACAAGAGGTGCGATAGGGCGCGTTGCTCGTGCGTGTTGGCCCTTTCCATGCCGGCGTGGTCCACCGAAGCTTCGGCTTCCAAGCGGGAAACCCACTTGATGAGCTGGTAGTAAAAATCGGCGCCGCGAACGCGTGCGTGCCTGACAGCCTCCACGGCTATTTGCCGGGCACCGGCCTCCACGTAGTCGGCCCAGTTGTGGGTGCTCTGCTCGTGACTCAGAGTGTCAATGCGCTTCTGCTCCATGTCCCGCTCGCGGCGCAAATCGGTGATACGCTGCTCCTTCGCTAGACGGTCGCGCTCCAACAACTCCTGCTCCTCCACCAGGCGGTCGCGCTCCAACAACTCCTCGATCTCCGCATTGCCATCTAAAGACATATAGAATGCCTCCTCCCTCCGTCTGTCTTTCGGTGAAAAACCGAACACTAGTTCCGGCGATGACCGCCTCCGGCATCGCCTACCGCGGACGGGCGGGGGCATAGCGGACGTGGCGAGCAACATCGGGCCGGTGGGGCCTTATGAGGATATGGCGAGTTGGGTCACGCTGCCACCGGAGAAGGCCGGGAAACAGTACTTATAGGCGGAAGGTAGCGCGACGGTCATCAGAATTCAATGCATAATGGATTAGCGCGCCAGCTTGCCGTGGAAAACTAGGGAAACTGAAATTATGACTGTGCCGTCCCGTCCCGTCTGGGGCGCACGCCGGCATGGCGGTCAAATGAGTGCACTCGAATCATCTCCCTCCTTGTCAATAATGATTCCACAGATTTAAAAAGCCCGCAACAATTAAAGCGCATCTTTTTTCGCATCAGTTAGCTGCCTTAATTATGGCCGGCTGC
Organism: Triticum dicoccoides; assembly: GCF_002162155.2. Taxonomy (NCBI): domain Eukaryota; kingdom Viridiplantae; phylum Streptophyta; class Magnoliopsida; order Poales; family Poaceae; genus Triticum; species Triticum dicoccoides. The sequence continues at coordinate 584,768,373 of NC_041385.1, forward strand.
ATGCAGGCACTCAGAATCACTCGCAGCCAGTACGCGGAGCAACATGCAACGAGTCGCAGCCGATGGTACACATGCAGCCACTTAAATAGCTGGAATTAATTAGGCTTAAACTTTTGCATGCCTTGGTCTTGCTGCTTTGCTCACGGGACTAATAAACCCGGACCGAGAGAGTACCTTGGTTGGTGAGATGTTTGAATTAAGCCCTGCAAACCGGAAAGGAGGTACTAGTATGTGTGTGATCCGCTATTTATTCGTGTAGGGTCGAGTAGGTCGTTTCTTGAATTGAGCCTTGCAAACCGGAAAGGAGGTAGTATGTGCGTGATCCGCTATTTATCTGTGTAGGATTGAGTAGGTAGGATAGTGTAGCTTGTCAGTTTCTTCAGAGGTAGGCATTTTTATTCAAAAAACTGCCACTTCAGATCTTGCGTTGCAAATAAAACTGCCAGGAGCGCATTAGTAGGCTAGCTAGAGATCGATCAGTAACTTGTAAACACCGAGCGAACAGAAATAAGTAACTGTTAATGCATCTCAATGATTCACAGATCATATACAAATATGTAGCTCCAAAAGCAAAGATCATCTACTTCAGATCTTGCGTCGCAACTAAAACTAACTAGTACGATTCCCATACATAAGATCAACATGTTAATGCATCTGAATGATTCACAGATCATATACAAATATGTAGCTCCAAAAGCAAAGATCTAAAAAAATCTGTTCTTCCTCCTAACATGGATGCTTCTCTTGGCCAACATTCAGTATAGACTGAAAGAAAAATTTGTTTGTGAAGTCTACAATTCCTCTTGCAAACGTAAGTGGTTTCACCAACAGCTGGAACCATGAGAATGAACCACACATGATGGAGGAACATCCACTGTAATATGATTTGGTCTTCTCTCGATCACACCGCGAGACTATTTTCGGAATACAAACTTTAACTTAGGCAAAATGATGCCCATTGTATAATCAGACCAAAGCAATGAAGCACCTAGTGTTGCCCAATAAATAGTACAATACTACATTTCTGTAGTCCATGAAGTGACTATCCAATCTTTCTGTGTCTATTTTCAAATGGCACTGCATGCAGTGACTATACTATTCTCTTGTGCAGCTCAACCAAAATTGCGGACACTTTGTTTTGTTTGCCAAATAGCAACGGGCAGACATCTTTGTCTGCACAAATATCAGGCAGCTAGTAAACATATACCACACCATGTATTTTCGGTTTAAACATGTCTCTTCCGCTTAGCATCTGTCATGTTCTGCACTTGACAATCTGATACAGTTATGTTTTGCCCTGGACAATTTCATACTGAATTGATTTGCTGGTCCAGAGCAGAAATATAGCGCCTATTCTTCATCAGACCAAGGATATCCATGTTCACAGTGATGGAAGAGGTGAAATCGATACAACCGAAATTGAGCATCCAATCATTGAATCCTGTCCTGCACCTCCAATGTAGGTCCACCCTGCCAATAAATTCACATGCAAACCACTAGTATTACTATCTAATGACATTACAAAAAGAGTAGCAAGATAGTAGCAAACCATGTACCTTTGTAATGAACAACTCATATTGCCACCAATTGGATATAAAGGTTTGGAAAAAACATGCTCCTAATGTTGAACCAGTTGGACTTTTTGTGTAGTTCCACTAAAATCGAGCATCCCTGTTTGCATAGATATTGAAAGTGTGATTACTATAAAAGTGGCACTAGTTGAAGCATAGACTCACAAATATAAGCATTCCAGTTTCTTAATGGGAAAAGGTAGCAAGACTGTTTCTAACCACCTATTTGAAGGAATAAATAAAGCAACATCGGCTGATGCAAGGAAGGCATACATAGTTTTTTCTGAAAAATTGAGCCATTCCTGACCTGTCCTCTTCTTTTAAGCATATTTTGTGCAGTTCAACTAAAATAAAATGCCATCACCGCCTTGACAATTCAGTGACACTGTACAAAAGGAAATGGCTTAACATTACATCATGATGTTAGGTATGTAGTTGACAGGCATTAGAGACAAACATACAGACCTCCTCCGATAACATAATGAACATTAATTTTAACAAAGGTGTGACTAGCTTTAAGGTATAATTTGAGTGAACTCTACACCCTCTGTTCCTTAATATAAGACGTTTTCGCGGTTCAATTTAAAGTACCCAAATGTCTAGTATTTACAAAAATAGGTAGTAGTTTTCTTGAGCACATATCTGGGAAAGCTTGCCACACTTTATTTATGTCCATACGCTAATGCAATACCATTCGAATACTACAAATATACACTAATCCAATGGCTAGTGCAACAGTAGAGTAGTTAGTTTATTACAGGGTACAATACAATGGTTTTACTGAACAGATTTCAATAAACTCTAGCACTGGAAGATTTCTATAAGAATTAACAATACAAAATGTAAAGGTAACAAGTTTCAGCATTGGTATACTAGATGTGCATGAGTATTAAACCAAATACAAAAGTCTGAAGGTAACTAGCATTATTAACTAATGACAGTATAATTTTTTTGCAAACCATGTACCTCCAAGGTAAATATCATTTCGAACTCGGGGGGACCTTAAAAATTGCTATCCCAATCTTGATAATCGATCAAACATAAAAAGTTGATCGAATGGATCAAGAGAATAGCCGGAGGAGGAGGTGCCCACTCTTGACCTTTCCTCTTGTCTTCATAATTTTTTGTGCAGTTTAACCAAAATAAAATGACATCAGCGCCTTGGCATTTTGGTGACACTGTACAAAAAAATTAACTTAACTCATGAAAGTGAGGTATGTAATCTATAAGCACTAATAGTGCAAAAATCTGAAGGTAGTAACAAGTTTCATCGTTGGTATACTGGCCATGCAACAGCATTAGAATGCCTTAGCTCAAAAATCTTTAATACATCCACAATCAACAGCTAACCCTGAAATAATCCAGTGAAATTAAATGACATTGCTTAAATTTATCGGTGGTATTAGACCGAGAGCGGCATTAGTTAAATGTGCAATCACTTAGGAGTAGCATTGCTTGACTTGACTGCTGGCGTTATACTAACAGCAAAAAAAAGTGGCAATAATAGCATGGAAGGCCCATTCGGACAGTGGGCGCACCAGTACGATGTACCTCCATGGACGTAGAGTGGTGAGGGAGGTATGGTTGCCCAGAGCAAAGAATATCCAGGCAACATATGTGGATTACGTCCCATTTTTGTTCTCTTTAGCCACCTTTTTCCTATGTGAGGACAACAAACCAATCGACCTGGTCATTCTCTATTGCGTTGTCATGCCTTTGTACCCTTCTTCAACCAAGAGACACGAGACTCGTTCCTTAGCTACTGATTTTCCCCTTTACAACCTAGATGTGGGTTCGATGCCTACTCTCTTGGACAGTATAGTCTCCCTTCCTTTCCTTATTCAACCCAGACATGGATTAGTCTCCATGAAGTAGGGTTTCCTTTAATAGTGCAAATTATGGTTTTCATCTGCGTGGCCAGCAGATCAGAGGATAGCAAATTGGGAAGATGGTGGAGTGGAAAAAGATCCACATGCAACGACGTGGCAGATGGGGCAATAGAACAAGGGTATGGTTCGAAAATAGGTAGCATACCTGAGGGTCGGCGGGAAGTGGCTTCGCTCGTAGTCGTCGTCCTCCGCACACACTACGGCAGCGAGCTTGGGGATGGAGGCCATCCCGCGCGGGCACTAGGTCTGAGAGGACGGCCTTGTCGTCAGTGCGTGACCTCGCTCACCGATGACGAGTGCGTCAACGCTGCACGTCCTTTTCTTCCCCGGCGGATCTGTGACCACCGGTGAGGAGGGAGAGAGAGGTCGTCTTTTTTAGATCTGGAGAGAGGGTGGTAGTGTGAGAAGCAAGTGGGCAGCCCTTAGCAAGAAAGCGCTGAAACTCCAACCTATATATCTTTTTTATACTACTAGTACTGGAGGTGGAGTAGTGGTAGAGTAGTTTATATTTTCTCTGCATATAGTACCAGTTAGTCGTGCTTCAAAACTGAACGACATGCCATTAAAAAAATAAAGGCCGATAACTAATGCGGCACCTTGGGCCAACGCGGTCAGATCGCATTTTGCACGAGAAATTACACACCATGTTTCGTTGACATGTGGTCCCATTCCAACATATCAGTGAGACAACGGCGAGTTCTTTTCTACTAGTATTTCCGAACGGACGTGTAGGCCGGGGCGCCTCTTCATGAACCATGGCAAACTGGCAACCGTTCATCGACTCTTCGCCTTTCTCTCTCGATTTGGAACTGCTGTCGCACGCTCTTCCTCTCCCTCCTCCATTTTCCTTCAGCCCTTCACCCTTTCTTCTGCCATTGTTCGATCGTCTTCTCCATGCAGGGAACAGGCCGGAAACGACCCCGTTATTCTTGCCCCGATCTGAAAGTTGACATGGTGGAGGAACTCATTGATCGGTGCGACGTCATCACCTCGGCTAGCATGGCAGGTTCGTTCAAGACCATTCTCGACTCAACTAATAACATCATTACAAGGAACCCAAGATTCAAGGAGTGGTTTGATCTCCCCTATCTTCTTCATCGTGATCCTGATGACTGGCATGGGGACGACGGAGGCCTCGCCTTGTGCAAGTTGATGCCGCTTGATAATGATACATATGATGTTAAGATGCCATCGCTTGAGGGTAAGGCTTGGGCAGGCGCAAATGGAGATTGGGTTGTTTACATTGGGTCGAACTGCGAGTGGGAACTTGTGAATGTGTACACTCGTGACCGGGTTCCACTTCCAAAATTCTCAGCAGACTGTCCAGAGGTTGAGCACACCGGTATTGTACGCACGTTCAAATACAATCATGGAGACTGTCTTCTATGGAAGATAGCAATTTGTTGAGTTCCCAACCGCTCTTGGAATTACGACAACTATGAAGTTGTTGCTATCTTCGACAAGCTTGTTGCCGTCCTTGGTGGTTCAACTGGATGGATATTGCTCAAAAATCAGTTTCTATACACGGATGAGTACTGTGATGCAATTCAATACGAGGGCCTTGTGTTTGCTTCCACCACTCGTGGCACTGTTTTTGCATGGAATCCTTATGCTTTCGGTACATTTGTCTTCCACTGTAATTATAATTGTTTCATCCACATGCACGCGGGTTAGCAAGTTTCCCTTTACTAATTAACCTTCTTCTTGTGTTTCCAAGGTCCTGTGAACATTCCACCACCTATACTTGAAAAATTTTATAACCAAGGGGGAGATGACGATGGTGATGATCACGAGCATGAGGACGAGCAGCGCCCATATACTCCGTGGCGCCTGGAAACTAATTCCAATGGATCACCTCTTCTTGTGTGTCTACAGCCCACTGATGATGTTACTACTAAGGAAGCAGGTGTAGTCTCCCATGGTCGCACTCTCCGGACCTATTCCAACACCCATTGCATGGTATTCGGGATGGATACTAGTGTGCTAGCGCCAACTCCTTCTCCCTGGTATAGAATTGATAGTCTTGGAGAAAACTCGCTCTTCCTTGGACAAAACCATCCAATGATGGTGAAAGGCGATCCAACTGCTGTTGACACAATGTTACTACCATTTACGAGAAGCAACTGTGTCTATACCTTGGACATTTGGGTGGTTCCCTACCCTGGTACTGATGTAGTAGACCGCTTCAGCCTAGATGATCAGTCCTGCATTGGTCTCGAGATCGACAATGGATGGCCCATCCTAGAGAATCACTTGTGGTTCAAAGCAAGTGTTTCCAACGCTGAGGAATGGTTGAGTTGAAGTTCATTGCATTCCTTGTTATTTGTTGTGTGATGAAAACTTTAGTATTTATAATGTATCCTCCTTGTCGATATGCGTTGATGACCTGTTGTATGTCATAAAATGATATGCCTGTGATAAACTTACTAAATTTATGAATGGCTTTCGAGTCGCTTCTCTGAGTGAGTGGTGCGACGAGGCAAAAAAATATTTTCTGAATACATAATTGTACGTGCATTGCAACAGGTTATCGGATGAGGCCAATCAACAATAGTAGTACACTATTTGTACTGGCTTCACATGCTTCGCGCGTCGGGCGGGTGTTTGTACTGTAGCATTATGTTAATGTGTTCGCTGTATGTAACCAGCACCTCGAATCCTCGATACTAGTACTATATAGTAAGTAGTAGGAGTAGTAGGGTGGCATGGGCCAGAACAAGCATTCACGTCCAGGAGTACGGCACACGCCACCACCACGACATCCATCTGACACCACATTATTTCTTGGAGTCCGTGCTAGAGAAATCTCTTCAACCTCATCGTTTCTCTAACTTCAGCCATCACGCGGCGGGCAAGGTGGGGGTTTGCCGATAGTCGGTTTCCTCAACTGCGGTCCCACTTGTAAGGCCAACTCCAATGTACGACCCCAAACGGACCTCCATTTTGCATGAACTCCAACGATAATTTTGACTAGAAAAGCTAGACCAAAGAAAACAAGAACCACAAGAATACATTTTACTACTCTAGAAGATATCCAACTTCCATAACTGCTCCTGTAAGTTGGATTAGTGCCTTCTCGATGCATTCATTGTTGATCTGCGGAGGCTCGATCTTGCATGCTTCTTTCTTATTCTAGTGTAAAGAAGTAGACGTTGCTTCCTCGCATCTAGTCTCATGTCTAGCCTCTATTCTAGTAGGAGTATCAACAAGTTCACTAGTCTCATCTCGAGCCTCTATGCTAGCTAAAAGTGCTAGAACATCTACTAAATTACGCTCTATCAATATATCGATGTACTCTTCTACCCAATACCAAAACTTGCATCCATTCTACTCCCTCCGTTCCACAATACATGCCTTCTATTTGTCAAAATATAGACGTATCTAGACATGTTTTAGTATATAGGTACATCCATTTTTGGACAAATGGAAGTCAAGTATTTTGGAATGGAGAGAGTACACAATAAAAATTTTAAGTTAGCACAACTAGTCTAATCTGAGAGCACAACCGAAGATTTGGTCGGGTTTTTCCTCCTTTTGCCGACACATGGGACATCCAGCATCCAGGTCGTGTCATGCAAGAAAATAGAGTGGTAGTTGAATCCACGTGATGTGCATCTTGGGTTAAACTATAAATAGAATCTTACTACTCTTGAGTAACTCCAAAAGCGACCACCAAAGATCTTTATTGGATTTGTTTTTCATCACCAGCACGTCGAGGTGAAAGATGTGCAGGTTCGGTGGGTCCTCTTGCGTTTTCACTGACATGTGGGACCGCATGTGAGCAAACAGACGATGGGCTCCGCGTGTCCGCTGGCTGGCTGAGAAGAGAGATAGAGGAGGGCTGAGAATGGACTCCAGGAAATTTGTTCTACGTACCTCGATATAGGCTCGATATAGTGGGGTGGCATGGGCCATAACTAGCATTCACATCTAGTAGTACGGCACACGCCACCCACACGAGTCCCATCCGACACCAATTTTCTTGGAGTTTGTGCTACAACCATCTCTTCTCCCTCTTGTTTTCTCAGCCATCGCGCGGTGGGCGGGGTGGGGGTTTGCCGATAGTCGGTTTGCTCAATTGCGGGCCCACTTGTAAGTGAAAATGCAACACCGCATGCATACCCCCTTGAGCGGCGTGCCGTACCAACCGTGTGGGGGTGCGACGCGAAAATGGAAGGCTTTTCCTTTTGAACTCATAACTTGTAAAATTTGGTTCTGCTCCATGGCGCGACCGATAGATAGAAAATAACGATTTTGCCTAGAGTAATGAGAAGTTTGGTTCTGGCGCCATTCATGCATAGAGTACGTACGAAAATTATGAAGTTGATGCGAAAGGTAAGATAATTACTAGTAGTACCATATACTACTACATGGATTTGACGGAAAGATAAAAATACATACGGATCCATCAACGACATCCTCACGCCCTAGTGCGCCGGGTCACCAACCGACGTGTGAGGAGCAGCGGCATTGGCGGCGATCTCAACGTGCTTCTGAACAATGTCGTCCAAGATTGCCCTGTGGTCCAATAAGGCTAGCGTCCTATCGTCCTCCTCTTGCATGTAGTAGTCCTTGTGGACGATTTGCGCGTAGACGTGGGTGATTATGTCGATGGTGTCTTGCTGCGCCAGGCGTTGCGCGGTGAGCGTGACCTCGAGGTGGACATTCTCCGGCGCGACGGCGGGCAGTCACAGGGCCACCAGTGCATCGAAGAGGTTGTCACCATAGTGGCTGTTAAGGGTGGCGGGCATCATAGAGCCTGGGCGCGTGGGCTGGAGGCGTATGTCAAATTCGTCCGCGAGCTTCTTGACGACGGTGAACTTGTCAAGGAAACCGACGAGGACCTCATCGAACAAGGAGACAAAGCTATCATCCAAGCGGCCCCTCGCCCTGGCGGCCTCAAGCAATACCTGGAGACGTTCCTCGGCGCTGGGTCGCAGGCCGGCATCGTGGACCATCTGGCACAACCGGCTGATGCTCGCGCTTAGGGCCTCCATGGGTCTATCTTAGCTTGCAGTCAACTGATCTTGCGATTCGAGTGATCACTCTTTCCCTTGGTTAGCGTGCGTAGGTTCGTAGGATTTCGTACTACTCCTCGGCCCTCTACTGCACCTGCCTTTGGCTGTATCATAGGTGGGCCAGCCACCCCTTGGGCCCACGTGTCATTCACCCAAAGGAAGTTGCAGTAAGTCAATGAAGCTATGTCCCCCTCCATGTCGGTGCAGTATAGTCATCTCACCGGACCTCTAGTTGGGGCCAAATGAGAAGAGTTTGATGTTTACTAGTTTATTGGTCCCCTTTGCATTTTGCGCCAAGTTTTGACCTTTGATTTAACTAATAAAATGTTAATGCATGTAAACAAAAATGTTGTGTAAGTCACCTTACAAAAACCAAATAATCCCAAAACACTTAGCCACGGTGCATTAACTCCCTCCTTGTTTCTTATTTCGTGACATATCAACCAATGAGAGATGTGGGCAGTGCATGCTTTCAATGACTTGAGACTACCAAACATGACATGCAGTGTTTAGTTCATTGCATGTAATCCTATTACTCTAGTTAGCAAAAAAACATTAAGTTCTCTCGCCGATAGGAATAAAACACCATGTATTTATTTATAGAGGGAGTAGTACATTTTTTGTGACATGCATTACTAGATATTGCTAGTCAAATACTAAAATCCAGATGGTCGTGGTAGTACTCCTAAATCCAGACGGTGCTGCTACTAGTACTAGTAGTAGTACTACCAATGTAGTAGGAGTACTAGCACTGTACTACTCGTTGGTCAAATTATTACGTGCTGCTCCTCACAGTGAAGTGACAAGACCCTGCACCGGAGATGACACCTGAGTATAGGCGCTGTGTTTGGCATACCATAGTCAGCCTCACCATCTGCAGTCACTATCATCATGGCTGTAGAGATAGCATGCTTACAACTAGCCCTGTTTGACATAATTTCCTGTGCGTAGATGCCCGTGCATTGCACGGAACACCAAGATTGGGGGTGGATGGCGCCGGCACTGGCCATCACGCCAGATTTTTGCACGGCCTTCTAGATGTGGTGGGGGGATATAAGGCTGATTGTGAGAGACAAGGAGTTGTTTGTAAATAGGGAACAAGTGCGGGCATCTTTTTGCAAAAATGGAGAAGCTTGGTTTGTATGCGTCAAATCTAGATCCGACGGCTATTGGTGAAAGATGGGAGGCACAACATCATCACCAACTCAGGACCTATTTGATTCGTAGGATTCTGAAAACACAGGAATAGGACACGAAAATATTACAAGTTTGAAACTGATATTACAAATGTTAGGAGTAATGCTGCACCTACGAAGAGGAAATTACTAGGAAGTTTACGTAAGAACTTTTGTTACTTTAGGTGGATGCAGCATTATCGTACAAACTAAAATCCACCGCCCTGACAAGTCACTAATGGGCAAATAAGTTTTTGGGTCTCTGGCCACTTGATGTTTTAAAAACAAATTCAGCTTCTGTGGAGACTTTGTCATTTAGGCTTAGACGCTTGCAGTGATCAGCACGCCATTCATTGTTGCGCCAGAGAACTCCAAACCTCATTACCTTGAGCACACTTGTCTGCAGAACAAAGAACCTAGCCAATTTAATTTCAGATGTGCTGCCTTGGTAGTCGATCAAATCAATTTCTGTAAGATGGAGATCAAGGCATTCGATGAGATTGTTATAGTGCAGCACATTTTTCACTTTCGGTTCTTTTTTTATCTGCAAAAGAAGAGAACATATTAGAGCAGCTGGCTGTATAAGATTGCCGTGTCATCAAGAGGTTCCAATATCATTCGCTCATACGATAGGGTTGGCTGGCTAGTGATATTTTTTCACTCTCTCTCTCTCACTTTCTATTTCCTCTCATTTAACTAGGAGCACGTGAAGAGCTTGGGCATTTGTTGCCTTTCACTATGTGGCCGATGCCATATTTCACTAAAGTATGCCACATAATACGCATCGATGTCAAATCAAAAGATTTTGGCACCGCTCTCGTGATGTGAGAGAGTTGGCACCGCTGTGCACACAGACCCACATGTATAAACAATCAATCAAACCAACTACACCAGCCTCTTACTCTCCCAAACAAGTGTTTTTTATTGCCTCAGTTCTCTCTCTCTCCCACGCAGTTTTTTTTCATTGTGTGAGTTAATTTGGCACCGGAGCAAAGTAGGTGATCAAGATTGGGGCACCAAGTGAGCAATGGAGGGGCATCGATGCCAAATGCATCACAAGTGAATTTGGCACGTGTTTTGGCCTACATAGCCCACTTTTGTACTCCCTCCGTCCCAAAATTCTTGTCTTAAATTTGTCTAAATACAGATGTATCTAGTTACATTTTAGTGTTAGATACATCCGTATCTAAACAAATGTAAGACAAGAATTTTGGGACGGAGGGAATACTACCTCGTATTTAGTATAAAATTTTGACCATAGATTTACCTAAGAAAATGCCAATGCATGTCACTAAAAATTACACCATTTGAAATTATGTTCAAATACGAATCCAACGATATAGTTCTTAGTGACATGCATTAACATTTTGTCAGTTAAATCTATGGTCAAATTTTGATACTACAAAATTAAAAGTGTAAACCAGGACGGAGGTAGTACTTGCTCTTAGGGTAACCATAGAGTTACTAGAGTAGTCTAAGTTACTTTCCACTATGACTAGCCTAGGCTACTATAGTAGTACAGCATAAAAACGATGCAGGTGATCACGTGAGAAAAAATACTAAAAACATTTCTTTTGGTGCAGTGCTGTAGGATCTAGAAGTATGTCTAGAGGGGGGGTGATTAGACTACTTGACCAAATAAATACTTAACCTTTTCCCAATTTTAGTCTTTGGCAGATTTTAGCAAACTTAGCACAAGTCAAGCAATCTTAACACAATTCAAGCAAGCATGCAAAGAGTATATGAGCAGTGGAAAATAAAGCATGCAACTTGCAATAATGTAAAGGGAAAGGTTTGGAGATTTCAAACGCAACTTGGAGACACGATGATTTTTGAGCCGTGGTTCCGATAGGTGGTGCTATCATACATCCAGGTTGATGGAGACTTCAACCCATGAAGGGTAATGGCTGCGCGAGTCCACGGAGGGCTCCACCCAAGAAGGGTCCACGAAGAATCAACCTTTTCTATCCCACCCTGGCCGTCGCCCATGAAGGACTTGCCTCACTAGCTGTAGATCTTCACGAAGTAGGCGATCTCCTTGCCCTTACAAACTCCTTGGTTCAACTCCACAATCTTGTCGGAGGCTCCCAAGTGACACCTAGCCAATCTAGGAGACACCACTCTCCAAGAAGTAACAGATGTTGTGTTGATGATGAACTCCTTGCTCTTGTGCTCCAAATCATAGTCTCCCCAACACTCAACTCTCTCTCACAGGATTTGGATTTTGTGGAAAGAAGATTTGAGTGGAAAGCAACTTGGGGAAGGCTAGAGATCAAGATTCATATGGTAGGAATTGAATATCTTGGTCTCAACACATGAGTAGGTGGTTCTCTCTCAGAAATGGTAAGTTGGAAGTGTAGGTTTGTTCTGATGGCTCTCTCCATGAATGAAGAGGAGGTGGAGGGGTATATATAGCCTCCACACAAAATCTAACTGTTACACACAATTTACTAATCTCGGTGGGACCGAATCAACAAACTCGGTCAGACCAATTTAGTAAACCTAGTGACCGTTAGGGTTTTCGGTGGGACCGACATGCAACTCGGTACGACCGATATGGTTAGGGTTAGGGCATAACGTAATCTCGATGAGACTGATTACACAAACTCGGTGAGACCGATTTTGGTAATAAGCTAACTAGATAGTTGGTCAGGTAAACTCGGTGGGACCGATTCGCTTATCTCGGTGGGACTGAAATGTTACGAAAAGGAAACAAAGAGTTTACATTGTAATCTCGGTAGGACTGATTACTCAAACTCGGTGAGACCGATTTTGATAATGGACATACACAGAGAATCTCGGCGAGATCGAGATCCCTATCGGTGAGACCGATTTGCCTAGGGGTTGTGGCAGTGGCTATGACATCTGAACTCGGTGGCGCCGGATAGAAAAAATCGATGGGGCCGAGTTGGACTTTAGGTTTAGGTCATATGTGGATGTGGGAAAGTAGTTGAGGGTTTTGGAGCATATCACTAAGCACTACGAAGCAAGAACCTCATTAAGCAACACCTCATCCCTCCTTGATAGTATTGGCTTTTCCTATAGACTCAATGTGATCTTGGATCACTTAAATACAAAATGTAGAGTCTTGAGCTTGAAGCTTGAGCCAATCCTTTGCCCTTAGCATCTTGAAGGGGTTCCACATCCTTTAGTTTATGCCACTTCATTGTTGAACTTATCTGAAAATATACTAGGTAAAAGTGTTAGTCCAACAAGACATATGTTGACATTAATTACCAAAATAACCTAGGGAGCACTTGTGCTTTCAATCTCCCCCTTTTTGGTAATTGATGACAACATACATCAAAGCTTTATATAGAGGATAAATATATAGTGAATAATAAGTAAAAGCTTTGAAAAGACATCCAACAAGCATAGGCTCCCCCTACATGTGTGCAATCATGTGAATATGGAATACAGGAGCATGTGAATGCATAATCATGACAGAGTAGGCAATGTGTTACATGTATCTTGGCTATATGCATCAGAGCGAAGAATTTTAGGAAATGTACCTTCATGCTCATGAGTCCTTCTTGCAAACAGTATGTACATCAGCAAGAATTTCTCATATACATGATTGTAATGCATATACTTACCTCGTGGTCTTGAGTTGGCTTAGGATGTTGTGAACCTGTGAAAATAAGGTTAGATAACACAAATGCATCTACTAGCTAAAGCAAACGAGAAGAAACCACAGGAATACCAAGACTGGGATGACATGTAGAGAGTGAGTACCAAGTACCACATTGGATTAGACATGTCCCCAAAGATAAAGTTATGCAATGAATTTAAAGAATTTCTTTCCCTTGAGTATCTTGCTCCCTTTGAATCTAGCATGGGATACTGGGAGAAGATAGGGAATAGAAAATCAGAACTCAAGAAAGTAAATGAACAAAGCTTAAGCAATGAAGCACATATGAACATGTTTTTCCCCTCTAGGAGACATGTAACATCTCTCCTCTTGAACACCAAGCATCTGGGATCATTGAAGATTACTCTTTCCTTGAGTATTTTACCCCCTAGAGATATGATAAAGTAGATGTGATCTCTCTCTATAGATAAAGCTTTATGATAAAGTAGATGTGATCTCTCTCTATATATAAAGCTTTTGATGTGATCTCTCTCTCTCCCTTTGACATCAATTTCCAAGAAGGATCTTCTGGATTTGTTGTCACATGGGTTTGGTCCTTGAGTCACAAGTCAAAGCAGCAAGAAAAATGTGATGCTGGTAGAGGACAAGATTCATTGAATGGAGCTGGATCAAAAGAATCATAGAAATAAGTGGCAGGTTGTTTTTCCTGTAGTGAGATCGGTAGCACCGAGTTGTATTCTTTGGTAGCACCGAAAGGTTTCGGTGGTACCGAAAATGACAAACCGGTGGGACCGATTTCATCACAAAGAAAACACTTGTCACCCCAGCTCACTAGGAATGTAAGATCTCACAAGGATTTGCAAGGAATTATGTGAATGATTTGCAATGAATGGGATGCAAGAAATGCAGAACACACAGTAAACGAGAAGAAACTTTAAAAGAAATCTAGATGAAGTTTTTTTGAAAGGGAAACAAATATGCAAGAGACAAATGCAAGAGCACAGAAAGGAACACGAGAGAGAACTTCATCTAGAATTGGTCGGCGACAAAGTCACCTATGTTAGAGTATATTGACTTAGGAGTCAAGTGAGATCACTTGATCATAGGTCATACTCATCGTTTAAGCTCAAAATGGGGTTACCACTTTTCGTTTAAGCATCTTGATGTATTCACATCTTGTCGAGTTGCTTTAACTCATGTCTTGGAGTAAAGCTTCTCTAAGATGGAAAAACATACCTTGGGTGGTGATGTTGATCGTTCATGTAGTTGAATTTGTGTGGGTTGCTCAAGGTTGATGTAGCTCATCAAGAGTTGGGAGCACCACTTGGAATTTGAGTTCATCCTGCTACATGGGTTAGTTGCAAGGAAGAGCACTTGTGTATCCAAGAGGACAATCATGAAACTCAACATAGAATTTGTCAAAGGATATGTGTGGATGGTTTTGTGCTTCCTTGTCATCAACCACCATTATGTAGAGACTTTGGAGATGTAGAGATCGCTCAATATGTGAGTCTGTTGCAATCTCATAGATTTAGATTCCTCCAAGTTCCTACAAAGGTTAGATGACATGCAAGATGCAAATATATCCAAGATGTAAGATTTTCATCATAAAATAAATATCAAGGATTAGTCATAGGCACATGTCTTGCATGTATCAAATGGAGTTCCTACTCCAGGTTTGAAGCATCAATGATATTCAATTCTCCTATCAACCCGCAAAACACTTTCTCATCAAGAGGTTTAGTGCAAATGTCCGCTAATTGTTTTTCGGTGCGAACATGCTTAAGATTAATGTCCCCTTTGGCAACATGATCTCAAATGAAATGATGACGAACTTCAATATGCTTAGTTCGGGAATGTTGCATGGGTTTATGAGCAATCTTGATAGCATTTCATTGTCACAAAGTAATGGAACATGTTTCACATATATCCCATAATCTTTAAGAGTTTGGGTCATCCAAAGTAATTGAGCACAACCTGAACCAGCGGCTATGTATTCTGCTTCGGCGGTGGATAAGGATACCGAGTTTTGTTTCTTGGAAGACCAAGACACAAGAGATCTACCAAGGAATTGACAATTACCCGAAGTGGACTTTCTATCAACCTTGTCTCCCGACATAGTCCGAGTCGGAGTAGCCAACAAGATCGAAAGAGGCCCTCTTAGGATACCAAATGCCAAAATTTGGCGTATGAATTAAGTATCTCACTACCCTTTTCACGGCCTTGAGGTGACATTCTTTAGGTGCAGCTTGATATCATGCACACATGCACACACTTAGCATAATATCGGGATGTGAAGCACATAGGTATCACAATGAACCAATCATAGAGCGATAAACTTTTTGATCAACCGGCTCACCATCTTTGGTCAAGTCAAGATGTCCACTAGTAGGCATGGGTGTAGACATACCTTTGCATTATTGCATATTGAACTTCTTGAATAGGTCCTTAGTGTACTTCGTTTGAGAGACAAAAGTACCTTCCTTAGTTTGTTTGATTTGCAACCCAAGAAAGAATCTGAGTTCACTCATCATTGACATCTCAAACTTCTCCGACATTAGCTTTCCAAACTTCTCACTAAAATGAGGGTTAGTAGATCCAAATATAATATCATCAACATAAATTTGGCATACAAATAATTCTCCATTAATCCTTTTGGTAAAAAGTGTAGAATCAATTTTCCCAATTTCAAACCCTTTTTCAATAAGGAACTTGGTTAAGCATTTGTACCAAGCTCTAGGAGCTTGTTTAAGACCATAAAGAGCTTTGCGAAGTTTGTAGACATGATTGGGTTTCTTAGGATTGATAAAGCCTGGAGGTTGTTTTACATAGACTTCGTCCTCTATTTCACCATTTAGAAAAGAACTTTTGATGTCCATTTCGTACAAGGTGATATCATGGTGATTAGCATAGGCAAGTAATATGCGAATGGATTGAAGTCTAGCAACGGGAGCATAAGTCTCACCATAGTCCATACCTTCGACTTGTGTGTAACCTTGGGCGACGAGACGTGCTTTGTTGCGAACTACTTGTCCATCTTCATCTTGCTTGTTGCGGAACACCCATTTGGTACCGATGATATTGTGGTTGTTGCCGGGCTTCTCAACCAATGTCCAAACTTGATTTCTCTCAAAGTTGTATAGCTCTTCATGCATAACATTTATCCAATCCGGATCTTCCAATGCTTCTTCAACCTTCATAGGTTCAATGCTAGAGATGAATGAATAGTGTTCACAAAAGTTAGCTAAACGAGTTTTAGAGCGAGTGATTCTCCCGGTTTGGATATCATTGTAGATTTGCTCGACGGGATGGTCTTTAGCAATCCTTGCTCGAACTCGTGAAAGCTGTTGCTTGGGTCTTGGTTGAACATATTCTTCATCTTGTTCTTCTTCTTGGCCTTCTTCATTATTGGCGTTGTCGTTCTCTTGTCGTGGTGGAGAAGGAGGTTGTTGACGTTCTTGATGTACTTCCTCGTTTTCTTCATCTTGGTGTGTTCCACTTGTGGATGCTTCCATATCAACTCTTGGTTCACCTTGTCGTGAGGTAGGAGCTTCCACTTGGACAGACGAGTTGCTCTCCTTTATCTCCGTTGGACGAATCTTGCCAATAGACAAGTCTTGGATTGCTTCCAAGGGGTCTTTATCTCCTACATCAATTGGCAATTGTTCTACTTGCGAGCCGTTAGATTCATCAAACTTCACATCTACCGTTTCTTCAACCTTTTGGGTGAAATTGTTGTAGACACGGTAAGTCTGAGAGTTTGAGCCATAACCAAGTAGGAAACCTTAATGATACTTGGGAGCAAATTTAGAACGACGATGCTTATCAAGAATGTAGCACTTTGAGCCGAATACTCGAAAGTATCCAACTTGGAGTTTGTTACCGGTGAGGAGCTCATATGCCGTCTTGCCAAGTAGCTTGTGAAGATACAAGCGATTTGTTGCATGACAAGCTGTCTCAACCGCTTCTGGCCCAAAGTGCTTCGGCGTCTTGTACTCATCAAGCATCGTTCTTGCCATTTTGACGAGCGTCCGGTTCTTCCTCTCAACAACTCCATTTTGTTGAGGTGTGTACGTATCCGAGAACTCATGTGAAATCCCTTCTTCATCAAGAAAGGCGTCCACATTTGCGTTCTTGAACTCCGTTCCGTTGTCGCTGCGAACCTTCTTGATCTTCACTTCAAACTGATTTTGAGCCTTCCTGGCGAAGTTTTTGAAGATCTTTTGAACCTGCGATTTGTCATCGAGAAAGAACACCCACGTAAATCTTGAAAAATCATCAACTATAACTAGACCAAAAGAATTTCCACTGAGACTTTTGTAAGCGTTTGGACCAAAGAGATCCTTGTGAAGTAGCTTAAGTGGCCTCCTTGTGGTCATGATGTTCTTCAAGGGATGCCTTCCTCCAACCTATTTACCCGCTTGACAAGCACTGCAAAGTTTATCCTTATCAAATATGACATCGTTAACACCAATGATATGATTCCCTTTAATAAGCTTGTCAGGATTTCACATCCCAACATGACCTAATCGTCTATGCCATAACCAACCTTTAGAGGATTTAGCAATGAAGCAAGTTCTAGGTTGAGCCTTTTTAGTGAAATCAACAATGTAAAGATCACCTCTACGTATACTGGTAAAGACCATTTTATGATTTTCTCTACGAAACACTTGGCAATCTACTTCAGTAAATAGGACATTGAAACCGAAATCAGCAAGCCTAGATACTGAAAGTAAGTTGTAGCCAAGAGATTCAACGAGCATAACATTTTGAATGGAACTATCATGTGAGATGGCCACCTTACCGAGGCCAACCACCTTACCCTTTGAGTTGTCACCGAAAGTGACATACTTTCGAGGACCATCATTTTCAGCAAGTTCACGAAACATGTCTTTATCTCCGGTCATATGATCGGTACATCCACTGTCAAGAACCCATTCCTTTCCTCCTGCCATATATCCCTGAAGATTTGCCATAAGACCAAAGTGTCTCATTGTATCATCAAGATCAAAGTTATCATCATCATCCTCATCATAGTATCCATGTTCAACATCGTCATGTGGTGGATCAATTCCTAGTGAGGGTGATTCATTAGTATGAGTTTGACAATGATCTCCTTTATGAAGTCTAGTAGCTTTGGAAATAATATTGCTAATAAGTCCAACATTTCCTTTGGCACGCATAAGATTTGTAAGTTCGAATAGACAATTACCAAACATAGGATCATTGGAATTCATCTTACTCAAGGTAATAGACTTATGAAGAATTTCATCCAGATTTTTCAAAGAATAATTAGGAAATCGTTCCTCAAGAAATTTCCATATAGTGTAGGCACACTCAAGAGTAGGAAGTTTTCCAATCAAGTTTCTAGGCAAGCCTCTAGTGATAAGATTAACAGTTCTAACATTCCTAATCATGTCAATCGACTCATCAAGGGTAGGATGCATAGGATCAACATGAGGTGCACAAGGACTAGCAATGTACTTGGTAAAATGATATTGATTGAAAATTACAAGCATCTCATTTTTCCACTCATGAAAATATTCTCCATCAAGTATAGGCACTCTATGTCTAAGATTCCCCAAAGTAGACTCATCCATCTTCCTCCAATGGTGATTAAACCAAAGCAATGGAGACCAAAGCTCTGATACCACTTGTAGGATCTATAAATATGTCTAGATGGGGGGTGATTAGACTACTTGACCAAATAAATACTTAACCTTTTCCCAATTTTAGTCTTTGGCAGATTTTAGCAAACTTAGCACAAGTCAAGCAATCTTAACACAATTCAAGCAACCATGCAAAGAGTATATGAGCAGCGGAAAATAAAGGATGCAACTTGCAAGAATGTAAAGGGAAAGGTTTGCAGATTTCAAACGCAATTTGGAGACACGGTGATTTTTGAGCCATGGTTCCGATAGGTGGTGCTATCGTACATTCACGTTGATGGAGACTTCAACCCACGAAGGGTAACGGCTGCGCGAGTCCATGGAGGGCTCCACCCAAGAAGGGTCCACGAAGAAGCAACCTTGTCTATCCCACCATGGTCGTCGCCCACGAAGGACTTGCCTCACTAGAGGTAGATCTTCACGAAGTAGGCAATCTCCTTTCCCTTACAAACTCCTTGGTCCAACTCCACAATCTTGTCGGAGGCTCCCAAGTGACACCTAGCCAATCTAGGAGACACCACTCTCCAAGAAGTAACAAATGGTGTGTTGATGATGAACTCCTTGCTATTGTGCTTCAAATCATAGTCTCCCCAACACTCAACTCTCTCTCTCTCACAGGATTTGGATTTGGTAGAAAGAAGATTTGAGTGGAAAGCAACTTGGGGAAGGCTAGAGATCAAGATTCATATGGTAGGAATGGAATATCTTGGTCTCAACACATGAGTAGGTGGTTCTCTCTCAGAAATGGTAAGTTGGAAGTGTAGATTTGTTCTGATGGATCTCTCCACGAATGAAGAGGACGTGGAGGGGTATATATACCCTCCACACAAAATCTAACCGTTACACACAATTTACTAATCTCGATGGGATCGAATCAACAAACTCGGTCAGACCGATTTAGTAAACCTAGTGACCGTTAGGGTTTTCGGTGGGACCGACATGCAACTCGGTAGGACCAATATGGTTAGGGTTAGGGCATAACGTAATCTCGGTGAGACCGATTACACAAACTGGGTGAGACCGAGTTTGGTAATAAGCTAACCAGAGAGTTGGTCAGGTAAACTCGGTGGGACCGATTCGCTTATCTCGGTGGGACCGAAATGTTACGAAAAGGAAATAGAGAGTTTACATTGTAATCTCGGTAGGACAGATTACTCAAACTCGGTGAGACCGATTTTGATAATGGACATACATAGAGAGATTACAATCCCACCTCGGCGAGACCGAGATCCCTATCGGTGAGACCGATTTGCCTAGGGTTTGTGGCAGTGGCTATGACATCTGAACTCGGTGGCGCCGGATAGAAAGAATCGGTGGGGCCGAGTTGGACTTTAGGTTTATGTCATATGTGCATGTGGGAAAGTAGTTGAGGGTTTTGGAGCATATCACTAAGCACTATGAAGCAAGAACCTCATTAAGCAACACCTCATCTCTCCTTGATAGTATTGGCTTTTCCTATAGACTCAATGTGATCTTGGATCACTAAAATATAAAATGTAGAGTCTTGATCTTGAAGCTTGAGCCAATCCTTTGTCCTTAGCATCTTGAAGGGGTTCCACATCCTTTAGTTTATGCCACTTCACTGTTGAACTTATCTGAAAATATACTAGGTAAAAGTGTTAGTCCAACAAGAGATATGTTGACATTAATTACCAAAATCACCTAGGGAGCACTGGTGCTTTCAAGTGCGTAGATGCAATTTTGAACACTACACTTTTCATCGTAATTTGGGAAAGTTACGAAAAAAGTTGAGCTACATTGTGATTACCATTTACTTATAGGAAAGAAGTTTCACCTCAATGAATAGCTTCTCCGTGCACAGAAAGCATGTAAGGAATCCAACAACTTGATCCAGATTGGGGCCGATAGATTTTAGTGCCAAGATCTTCACTATGCGCATGGACTGGGTCAAGCTTGTGGGAATCATTTTCTGGAAGATGGTCGTAAATACATCAAGAAGAAATTAAAAAATGTGAATTTCAAGAAGACGAAGAAGAAGATGAGTGATGTACCTAAACGATTACAGATCCAATAAAGAGTTCGGAGAATTTGGCAGACGAGTACACCAATGCTGTCAATTTCGGCGCGTCAATTACCCT
This sequence comes from Triticum dicoccoides, assembly GCF_002162155.2. Lineage (NCBI taxonomy): Eukaryota > Viridiplantae > Streptophyta > Magnoliopsida > Poales > Poaceae > Triticum > Triticum dicoccoides. The sequence continues at coordinate 584,789,386 of NC_041385.1, forward strand.
GATTTTTGTTGGACCTTCTAGATCCGATACAAGTAATCTCTCAAGGAAAGGCGCATTCTCAATGACCATAATGTGGAACAGCTTGAGTGATCTCTCCCCAATTGGTGTCTTGTTGCAGGGCCAGCAAGACACATAAATCCATCGGAGGTTTGTCGAGGCGATGTGGAGGCTAATGAACCCGTTGATCTGCTCAAGACGAAGGTACTCGAGTGCAGTACAGCTGCAGAGTAGGTGCTCCATAGCCTTCTTCGAGATGATAACGTCGAAGAGGTCGAGCTCCTTGAGTTGAGGGAGAAGAAGGGCGGGTGTGACATTAATCTGGGGAAGATAGCAGGAGCTGAAGCTGGCCCGGATCAGCGTTGGCGTGAAGCGGAGCATGGACGGCGGCAGAGAGCGACATTAATCTGGGGAAGATAGCAGGAGCTGAAGCTGGCCCGGCTCAGTGTTGGCGTGAGGTGGAGCACGGACGGTGGCAGAGAGCGACATCATCCAGCTTCAAAGCTGAGCTCCTCGAGCTGATCTAGGGCGGGGGATAAGAACCACTCGTGGAACTTGGGTTGGACATTGCAGTTGGTACTGAACATGCGGATGTCAAGGCGTCTGGCTGGCCCAGGGTGCGATGAAAGGAACTTGGAGACTGCGGCCATGCATTTGCAATCCCCGTTGTAGAGGCAGTTGTCGATGGTGAGGTTGAGGGGGACGCAGCGCCAGAGGGGGCGCCACCGCCGGGAGAGCAGGGCGGTCCGCACGGCAGATTTGGGGGGGAGGAGGCCGATGATGACGAGCAGCATGTCATCGGGGAGGCTTCTGATGAAGTCCAGGCTCGCCGGATGCGGTTTTGGCTCGAGCCGCCTCCGCTTGTTGGCTACCTCGCCATCCATCTCAACCGGCGGCGACACCTATGTACACGTGTGTTGGTGTGTGTTGTGTGCTGGGTGTGCGCGAGTGCGTCCTTCTGTGCATGCCGCCGCGCAGTGCTGAATTGTGCACGAGTGCGTCCTTCACGCGCAAGAAGTGTGTCCTCAATGCGCCCTCAATTTACTAGCGAGCGGGGTGCTACCCTGAGTGGTTTCAACTTTGTTTACTTCACCGCGTGTCAGATGGGCCTCTTGTTTACTTATTTTCACCCACTGCCACATGGGCCAGCACACAAAGATGTAGAACACGAACTGACAAGTCACCATGTGGATTGGTTGACCTGTCAACTAAACAATATACAGAGCTATACGCTGACACATTGAGCGTATAATCCATCGGTATAGAGATTTCGAGTGAGAGGGGAGGCCCGTGAGAGATAGCAGAGAGAGAGAGAGAGAGAGAGAGAGAGAGAGAAAGAGCTACTCCCTCCATCCGATAATGTAGTTCCAACATTTTTTTAAAGTCAAACTTTTGAAACTTTGACCAAGTTTATAAAGAAATTACTTATATCTACAATACCAAAGATAAATGATAGTATGAAGTAAGTACATGTTGTGATGAATCTAATGATCGTTCCAGATGTAAATGTTTTTCTCCACATATACCTGGTCAAACTTTTCTGAGGTTTGACTTTTCAAAACATCCATATGCTTATGGATGTGACAGAGTCCCTAACTAGAGAGAGAGAGAGAGAGTGAAAAAAGTGTGTGTGCGTGTGTGAAAGAGACATGGACAACACACGATAAAGTAGAGAAAAAGCATGCGTGTCTTATGCAAACATATCACACATGCATCTTCGACAACGGAGGCAAGGTGAGGAGATAGTGTGTGGTTGTTTGGAACCGAGAGAGCAAGACCCCTAGCACGTGGCCAAGAGGGGTCTGCCAAACAAGGGAGAGAGGTCGAGAGAGACGTACAGAGAAAATGCAGACATGGGGAGGAGAGAGTGTATGTTTGTCATAGAGAGATCCCCTGGAGATCGTGATGGGACTACATGGGTGGGAGATCGAGTGAAAAGGTGAGTGCGCGATAGAAGATGCCCCGAGAGATATCAAGATAGACGTATGGATGGAAGGAGACAATACGTGTGTTCCTGATGGCTAGTAAGAGATAATCATACTTAGGAGGGGGGAGTGCTTGCGCATATGATGGAGTGAGGGATTATGTTACTTAGCGGGGTGAGTGTCACATGGAGAGAGAACAAGGGCGGAGAGTGTTGGATGGGTCTATATGTATAGCGCGAGTGAGACATGTGTATTTGTGAATCAGGGAGATATAAGGTCAGTTTGGCTTGCGTCGTGAGCATCTTTTGCTTGGCCTGGGGTTGTTGCTGGATTTCATGCAGGCTTGTTTGGTTGCTACCCTGTGAAAAAGAAAGCCCGCCTGGCCTGGGTTCCCTTGCACTTTAATTAGCCTGGCTAGACTCCAGACACTGCAAGTAGCCTGGCCCAGGCGACCGATTTTGAACGCCTGGGCGTGCCTGGTCGTGCGGCCACGAGGCTAACAGCAACATGGATGGATATTAGCATTAAACAATTGCTGCATGGATTGATTGATGGGACGTTGATGCTTTGCCTGGCCCAAGCAAGAACCAAATGCTTCAGTACTGGCCATCAAGGCATGAGTGTCAGGTCACGAACCAAACTTACCAATAAAGTTTGAGAGAGATTGAGGAGCCCCGATAAGGCTGAGTGGTGCGTTAGATAGCTGAGAGGGGGAAAGAGATATTCCATCCGCTCGATAATGCAGTGCATGTAAATTTTTTAGAAGTTAAACTTTGGAAACTTTGATCAGGTTTACGCAAATGTTATTTATATCTACAATACCAAAGATACATCATACAAAACTACATCTTATGGTGAATCCAATGGTATATGTTTGCCGTACTAGATGTCATTGTTTTTCTCCGCGTATATGGTCAAACTTTTTGATGTTTGACTTTTCAATAAATCTATATGCCATGGACCGAGGAGAGTGCCTAAGTAGAGACAGATCAAGTGCGTGTGAAGGAGAATGAGTAAGTGTGCAAAGAGAGTATGTGTGTGAAACAGAAAGTGACAACAAACAATAAATTAGAGAGTGTGTGTGCTTTTTCGTTTCTTATGCGAACATATCACGCATGAATCTCCGAGATAGAAAAGCGAGGAAAGGAGATACACGAAGATAGCTAATGTGTGATTGTTTGCAATGGAGAGAGACACCCCTGTAGCACATGTCCAATAGAGGTCTGGCCAACAAGGAACAAAGGTCAAGAGGGACAGATGGAGGACATGGACGCATGGGAAGGGAGAGAGGGTGTGTTTGTGATAGAGAGATCCCCTCGAGATCGTGAGGGGACTATATCGGTGGGAGATCGAGGGAGGTGCGTGCGCGATAGAAAGATGCCCCGAGAGAAATCGAGATAGACCATGCACATGTTTGTGATGGAGACTAAGATTAGCTAGTCATATACATATAGGGGGAACTGCGTGTGCCTACAATTGAGTGAGTGACCACCATACTTGGCTAGCTAGGCATGAGATTGTGTGTGTGTGTGTGTGCGTGTGAGATGGAGAGAGAACGAGGGAGAGAGATAGAGTTTTACATGGGCCTATCGAGTGCGAGTGAGATATGCAGGTGTATGTGTGACATAGGTGGATGGAGAGTTTGAGAGAGGGGGGAAGAGCTCCGAGATGACAGAGTGGTGCGTGAGAGAGTTACAGGCAAAGAGCCAAGGAATTTGTGTGCGCACGATGGTTGCACCCAAGATATCTAGCTTGGACTAGCTAGAGTATCATACATAGTGTGCGAGAGAGACCTATAGATGGTGTATATAT
>NC_041385.1:584793464-584806351 GCF_002162155.2 Triticum dicoccoides
AAAGACTGATATAAACCATGTTTCAATATAAACTTGCATTCAAATATTTAAATTGGAGAACATGTTGTCTGCAATCCACACATGAACGGATATATGCATATATCAAACAAGTTCATTAATTTGACTTTCAACATGTTCATGGAGTACTATAATACTGTACAACATGCTACTCGATTGAGGTGTTCAATTTTTGATTTAGTTCACTATTTTGACCTAGTGAACGAGCTATTTCATTGAATCGAGATATTTCATTTTGGGTTTGATTCACGTTTTTGAGTGGGTCAACTATTTGTCATATAGTAAATCGCTAGCAACGAGCATGCAAAAACACATTACTCCGGAGCACCATCTCTCCATCTAAAAAAGAAGTGGCAAGCTAATATTTCAAAATTTGATTCGAATGGACTTGGTAAGGTAGACGTGGACGCTCGTTCTCCCAAAATTTGAATGAACTGTTAAACATCCTCTCTGCTCGGTGGAATTCGCCCAAGAAAATAAATGGGAGACGCGAAATTACCGTCCTATGTGGGACACGCATCAATTGGCCCGTTGTGCATCAAGGGTAGGTTTGTAACTTCATCCAAGCGCGCCTTCTCCTCGGCCGAAATGACATGTGCCGAATAATTCATAAACCATGGTCGGCAAAACATGCTCTCCTTGCCCGAAATAGCTCGCGCCCACTATTTCAAAACACTCTCTCCTCGCCCGAAATCACTCGCGCCCACTATAGTTCAAAACACGCCCTCATCGCTCCCGCACACTATTTGGGGAGAAGAAAAGTTACTCTACTATCCCCGACCCTCAGTAGACAGACCCAAGCCTAGAAGCCTAAAGGCAAGGGTAGAACAGTAACTCCCCCTCACATTTCAGACAAATGCGTCCGTAAGACATGGTTCCACTCCCCTCCCAATCCCCCCCCCCATTCATACCTCGTGGGCGCCAAATCACCTTCTCCCCGGGAAGCTCCCTTCTCCCAAGCTGCGAAACCTCAGCCCCACCTCCATGGCCCCCCCACCGCACCAATTTCACAGCCGCCCTCCTCCCTAATGCCGGAGACGCTGTCCATTTGCCGTCATGCACTGGGACGTGTGCCTCTTACTCCGTGCTGCTGGTGATGCCTCGATGACGGCCACGTGAACCGTACCAGAGCCGATTCACCCCCACCGTTGTTCATGCCGTCGGAGCGACTCCAACTTCGGATCCGTCCAGGGTCCTGGCGCTGCTTCCCCGTAGCCGTCGACCATCGCAACATTGCTATTTCCCTGCCGCCGGTCGCCACCGCAACCGCGCCGGCCTCACCGACTCGGCAGCTGGACCTGCCTACTTCACCATGCCACCAGATAGGTCACACCCTCATCTCAAATCACTTTATTTAGGCGTCACTTGTCTGAATTTTTATTCTGGGCCAATCGATTCTCAATGGGAAGCAGCACCCCTCGAGGCAGCGGAGCTCCTAGGCTGTCGGTTGGCTGGTGTCTAACGTAAGGGTGCGGGGCCGCAAGTTCGCCGCGGAAGGAGCTCTTAGATGGCTATCTTTTAGAGTTGCGTGGGTTGAAGGTACTGCGGCTACCGGATCTGGATGACGGGGAGTCTTTGTGGATTGGGCCGGGGGCGGCGCAACCACGACAGTGCGGTGGGGCTGGGAGCGGGGTTTTGGCCGGGGCCACGGATGGTGGAGGCAGGCTGCTCTACTGTCGGTCGCTGGCTCTTCGGGGAAGATTCTGAACAGTGTCAGCCGGGAGGCACAAGATGGCCATCAAGCCATTCGTGTAGATCGGACAGTACCAAAATAAAATAAAATCGTGTGACCCCAATTTAGTCTTCAGTCAACAGACGTGTGACCACTCTCGTACCTTGCTGTTGATCTCTTAGTGTATTTCTTCAGATCAAAGAGATATGTCGTTCTTAACATTATGCGTTATCTGCATCTTCAGACACACCGTCTTCTGACTCACCACAGCTGCTCCAACAAGGGAAGCATACACCAGAAGGGAGCTATAGTCCCCACTCAACAGTTCCCTGCATCGAATGCCCGTGCCCGACATGGACAACCACAACAACTGCAGGGCCATTGAGAAAGTCAGCACATGATGCTCACTCCTATGAATGACAGCCAGATAGGTTGTACCCTCATCTTACTTGTGTGCAACATTTATGGGTTTGTTATTCATCTAAGCATGGAAAATAGATCATCACATTTCACTGTATATTCATGCTGATCTCTTACGAGTCTTGTTCAGGAGTTAACGTTGTTCCATAGTTTAGCTAAGATACTTGTTCTTTAGGTAACACTGTTCCATAGTTATCATCCATCAGCCAATGCTATGCCACAGGCTGGTGATTATAGTATTATACCACTTCTAGTATTACCTATGTTGTTCTTTAATACTTTTGTGTGCCATCTAGTTAATCTCGAGTACAAATGATACATATTCTGTAGCTTTCATCCGTGTTCTCCCTTTAGTTTATGAGACCTGTTGCTGCTAGTTAACCCCTGTCCTACTATTTATGTCGTCTCCTACATGCACTCATTACATAAATCTAACTACTAGTTGTCTTCCATGCATGTCAGATATAATTGCACACACTGATATATCCACAAGAACGTCACGGAGCAATGTAAAGACCAATAAACTTGATGTCAATGTTAACAAATATGATGGAACATGTAAAGGCAGTTCTTCAGAAGACTTGCAGAAAGATGATGAATCCTCTTCACCCCACAAGGTCCTTGCTCTAACTTGGCCTGTGATATGGGTACAACATGCATATAATGTCCTGGAGTGTATCTACTCTGTTGCAATGCCATGTGCTTAGCATGCTGATCATGCATGTAAATATGTCATGCCTTCCTATTTTTCAGTACCTATTCCATTCATGATAACATGTTTTCAAATTCAAGTACTGTCATTCTACTATATCACAATGCCATCTCCTTAATTTGGACATCATGCTTCTGAATATCTTATGCATTGTTATTCATCAGTATGTACTTCATCTGTCTACCATACCATATTTTTTTACATTGAAGTGTTGTTCTAGTGCTCTGTTGCAATGCCATCTTAGTTTCCCAATCATACATGTCTATGTTGCCTTAGTTATTTCTGTACGTATTCCGCTAGCATACAGTTTTACATTCAACTAGTTTTTTTTGCTGTGTTGTCCTGTCGTATCCCTAGCTCTTACACCATACTCCGTCCGTTCGGATTACATGTTGCCGAAATGGATAAAAAAGGATGTATCTAGAACTGAAATACGCCTAGACACATCCATTTTTTCCGGATGGAGGGAATACATGTCAACATGTCATGCCTTTCTATTATTCAGTACCTATTCCATCTCTCCACTGTAGCATGTTTTATAATTAAAGCACCATTCTTCTATACAAGGCATGCAAGGGGAAGACGACTATGTTAGAATCTGAAGGGTTACAAACAAGGCCTTTGCAAAAGATCCAAATGCCAGGAGATAATAAACCAACTCCAGTTTTTATAGATACTACTCCAGCACAGAGAAACCCAACTCCTACTGATAATAAGCAGATTCCAGTGGCCAAAGAACTAATCTGCTCCAGTACAACAAAAATATGTCAACTCCATTCTAAGAAGCGTGTGCGTATCCTTGCATCATGAAATTTTATAGCATGCTGATCATATTTTCTACATGTTTCTTACCCATCTCTCTTTTAGAAAATAAGCTTAACAGATAGAAGAATTTCTGTAATGGTATCGTTTATGAAGAAAGATTCTTGCAGGAATTCTCTGTGCTCCAATGTAGATGTAAGTACCTGTTGTATATCACTATTTTTACATCAGCATGTATTTTGTTAATCGGCGTGAATCCAACCTTTATCTGATCTAGATTTAGTTGTAGCAAAATGTATGATTAAAGGCCACAATGTTGATTTTTGTAAGGAAAACTGCCTAGTAGTTTTGCATCCTGAGCTGCATGAGTGTACTATCTCATATCAGTTGGTTTGAATACTTTGGTTCTGCACTGGGTTTTGAGTGTTTTTTTACTGTGTTGTCCTATCGTATCCCTAGATCTTACATCATACTCCCTCCGTCCGGATTACATGTCGCATAAATGGATAAAACTTGATGTATCTAGAACTGAAATATGCCTAGACCCATCCATTTATTTCTAGATGGAGGGAATACATGTCAATATGTCATGACTTTATATTCTTCAGTACCTATTCCATCTCTGCTGTAGCATGTTTTATAACTGAATCACCATTCTTCTATATAAGGCATGCAAGGGGAAGACGGCTATGTTAGAATCTGAAGGGTTACAAACCAGGTCTTTGCAAAAGATCCAAACGTCAGGAGATAATAAACCAACTCCATTTTTCATAGATACTGCAACAGCACAGAGAAACCCAACTCCCCCTAATAATAAGCAGATTCCAGTGGCCAAAGAACTAGTCCGCTCCAGTCCAGCAAAAGAATGTCAACTCCATTCTAAGAAGCGTGTGTGTATCCTCGCATTATGAAATTTTATAGCATTCTGATCATATTTTCTACATGTTTCTTACCCATCTCTCTTTTAGAAAATAAGGTTAAACGATAGAAGACTTCCTCTATTGGGATCGTATTCAAGGAAAATATCTTTCGGGAATTCTCTGTGCTCCAATGCTGATGTAAGTACCTGTTGTATATGACTATATTTTTACATCAGCATGTATTTTGTTAATCGGCATGAATCTAACCTTTATCTGATCTAAAATTAGTTGTAGCAAAATGTTAAAGGCGCCAATGTTGTTTTTTGTAAGGAAAACTGATTGGTAGTTTTGCATACAGAGCTGCATGAGTGTACTATCTCATAACACGCACATTACTTAATTGTAGTGCTTCTCTGGTTGCCCATTCATTCATTGTGTCAACGTTGCTTTCGTATTACCTTACCAGGCTGATGATAGCTGTGCCATATTGTGTTAATTTGGTGTAAAATAGTTGCCCAAACGTTCGTTGTGTCAATGTTGCTTTCCTATTATCTAACTTGGCCAATGATAGCAATGCTAGTGTGTTTATTTTGTGCAGGCTGCTGAAGATAAGAAGACAAACTCTGAAAACAGCAAGGCAACCCCATTGTTTCTTTCCAGTAAATCTAGGCCAGGTAATATGGCAATAACTCATGATTAATCTGTTTGGTTCCCATTCTAATTTATGTTATGATGCAGTGGTTGAGACACTCTCCACTATCAATAATACAAGCCTGCCAAAATTGCCATCTGAATCTGTTCATTATCCTCTGTCTCGAATGCAATGGAATAAATATATGTTTGCGAACCAATTAATGGCTGAAGCAATGATGGAAATGGTGGATGTATCAAAGGTGCAGAGTCGTGCGACACAACAACTGATCATTTTTTCAGAGACAGTGTAGCAAAGCAGCAAGAACTTGCCCACATGCTTATGGGCATCATCTGTGCTAAGGTTGCAGATTGTAACGTTGTAGATGGTTAGGTTCTACTCATTTATTTGCACTGGCATCAATCTTTGATTGCCCATTGGATGTAATTTCCTGTAATATATGCTGGATGTGCAACATTATTCCCTGTATGACGTACCTTTGCTTGATCGGTTTTGGTCATGTGCATAATTGCTCGTTGTAATGGGCTCAGATTACCTAATTTGGCCTAAAGTCAGGTCGTATTGTAAATGGCCCAACTATGTTGTGGGCCTTTAGTAGGCTGAAAGAGAAACCGGGCTGGTATTGGACCATGAAGGGCATGGGCCGTTAAAAGGCCAAAACTAAGGTCCGACTACAAATGGCCCAACTCATTTATGGTCCGTTAATAGGCCGAAAGGCACACAGGGCCGGGAATTGGCCCAACACTTAAATGGGTCGCTAAAAGACCAAAACTCAGGTCCGACTACAAATGGCCCAACTAATTTATGGGCCGTCAATAGGCTGAAAGTGACACCGGGCCGGAAATTGGCCCAACACTTAAATGGGACGCTAAAAGGCCGAAACTCAGGTCCGACTACCAATGGACCATCAGATTTATGGGCCGTCAACAAGCTGAAAGACACACCGGGCCGAAAATTAGCCCAACATTTAAGTGGGTCGCTAAAAGGCCGAAAGATGTACATACTGAAAATTGGCCCATTCATTGAATGGGCTGTTAACAGGCTTAAATGTTATCGTGCCGATATTGAGCCCAAATATATAGCGGGCTGTTAACGGGCTCGAACTGACGATGGGCTGCAATGATGTCAAATCTTTAATGGGCCGGGCCGAATTGGCACATCTCATATGGGCCGTCGGCTTAAATGGACCTGACACAAGTAGGCCTTATATGGGCCGGCCTGCTAATTTTTACTGGGCCGGCCTTTTTCACCGAAATGGGACACTGTTGGGCCGTGCCACGTGTCGACCTATCATAGGCGCCTCCTGTCCAATGAGTGGATGACATTTGTCCCAGCAGTGAGGCAACACGTGTTTCCTATGGCCAATGATGATTTTACACGTGGAAAATCCCCATTGGTCCGGGCTGTTAATGGGTTATCGGATCCAAAACCGGACCTGATAGCTTAACAGCGTTCCTTTACGGTGGATGCCACGTGTCGGTCACCCTTGATGAAAGCACTTCTATGACGCGCGATTTATCGTCATGGAAGTGGACACTTCTGTGATGATAATTTTGGTAATGTCATGGAACACTTCTACGACAGCACAGGTATGACTATCTTGATTCTGTCATAAAATCGTCATGGATGTACATGCATTACAAAAAACGCAACCTACTGTGACAAACACGTATCATCACGGAAGTGTATTTTTTTGTAGTGTTAGGCCTTGTTTCAACGCATTGCAATACCGTTTACGCTCACTTTTACCACTTGTTACCTTGCTGTTTTTATATTTTCAGATTACAAATACTTATATCTGGTGCACCTATACAATTTACCAGTGTATTGGGTGTGTTGGGGACACAAGAGGCTCTTTGTTATTTGGTTGCAGGGTTGCTTGGGAGAGACCATCTTCATCCTACGCCTGCCACACATTGATAAACCTTAGGTCATCCACTTGAGGGAAATTTGCTACTGTCCTACAAACCTCTGCACTTGGAGGCCCAACAACTTCTACAAGGAGAAGGTTGCGTAGTAGACATCATCCACCCAGGAGGACCTGCTGCAGCAGCCATCCGGATGCAACCATAGGCTGAGGTGCGCACCCGCCACCAGTTCCCCCGCGAAGGAGCCGGGGAGCTCGAGCCATGTGCGGGCGGGCTGTCCATCCGCAGGACGAACTCGCCGGCGAGTGGGCAGAGTGGGGCCATGCCCAAGGCGGCTTGGCAGACGCCCCGTCTCTCCTTCCCCGGCCATGGCTGCCTCGACCCCCACCGCTACTGGAATTGCAGCATTGCGTGCAGAAATATAATGAGACCTGCCGGTTTGTCGGAATTGCAGCATTGCGTGCAGAAATAGTATGAGACCTTGAGAGATTATATCCATAGATGGATCACTCTTCACCACAAAGTGGAGAATGTATCGGATCACCAAGCAGTTTGTGCCTTTAAAGAAGGCGTTCGCTAGAGAGAGCTCAACCTAAAGTTCGGTCAGACCGAAGACATGACTCTGGCTCGGAGATGGAGATTTCCACTAAGTACGCTAATGCCAAAGAAGAGGACCAACTCCGGAGTAGCAAGAACAGACCAGCCGCCTAGGACACCGGAGGAGGAAACCCCATTTGGAAGCATAAGCGAAAGGCTGAGGCGTCGGGCCCCGCCGAAGCAGCAGTTTTGAACCAAGGAAAGTTCAAAGGGAAGCCCAAGGGGCCTTGGACCCCTAAAAAGTGAAAGATCAAGCAGGAAATGATGTACTTGATTTGCCGTGTCATATACACACCACAAAGGATGAAGAGGAGAATCTGATTCTCCCCAAGCATATAACTTGACAGTGTCGACTCCTGATTCAAAGCTTCCGAGAAAGCCAACCCAGTGAAAAGGACAAAGACTCTGATAAGGAGGAATACAAAGAGGAAGATTGTCGTTACCCGAATGTTAATGCCACTTTGGTGATTTTTGCTGACGTTGAGAGCAAAAGGCGACTAAAAGTTATTAACAAAGAGGTGAACATGGTTGCCCCAGCAACGCCAAGATATTTGAAGTGGTCAAAACCCCTATTACATTCGACCAGTACAATCACCCGCCGCATGTTGCTACCCCTGGGCGGCAAGCATTGGTGGTCGACCCAGTCATTGGGGGCACCCGACTGACCATGGTTTTGATGGATGGTGGCAGTGGACTAAATATATTATACGCCGAGGCCCTCCAAGGGATGGGCATTCCGATGTCCAAACTCAGTGAGAGCAACATGAGATTCCATGGTATCATCCCAGGAAAGAAAGCCGATTCACTCTGTCAGATCACTCTTGATGTGGTTTTTGGTGATTCCATGAATTACTGCAAGGAAAACTTGACGTTTGAGGCAGTGGATTTTGACAGTGCCTATCATGCCATTCTAGGCAGACCTGCTGATGCTAGCTTCATGGCCCGACCGTGCTATGTGTAACTCAAGTTGAAGATGCCTCGCCCCAAAGGTGTGATCACGGTCACTGGAAACCGGCAGAGAGCAGAAGATTGTCTCCAGAACGGTTCGAAAATCACCGATGAGCAGATGGCAGCAGTAGAGTTTCAAGAATGCCAAAAAAATGCAGATCCGAGTGATTTGCTGCGTGCCAAGAGGCATGCCTCGGAGTCCGCATCCCAGTCGGTCGGCGAGACAAAGCCAGTTCACATTCACCCGACCGACCCCAATGCTGCTCCGACCCATATCTCAAAGACACTCGACATCAAATAGGAAGAAGCGTTCATCCAGTTCCTTCGTGAGAACTGGGACATCTTTGCATGGAAGCCATCCGACATGCTAGGAGTACCCAGGGGACTGGCTGAGCACCGTTTGCGAGTCGACTCAAAAGCAAAACCCGTTAAAGAGCATCTCCATTGGTCCGCCGCGGAGAAGAGAAAGGCGATTGGCGAGGAGGTGGCTCGGCTTCTGGCTGCTGAGTTCATCCGCGAGATATACCACTCCGAGTGGCTCGCCAATGTCGTTATGGTCCCTGAGGGAGTCCTGGATAAGGGGGTATCCGGACAGCCGGACTATGTACTTTGGCCGGACTGTTGGACTATGAAGATATAAGATTGAAGACTTCGTCCCGTGTCCGAATGGGACTCTCCTTGGCGTGGAAGGCAAGCTTGGCGATTAGGATGTAGATCTCCTTCTCTATAACCGGCTTTGTTTAACCCTAGCCCCCTTCGGTGTCTATATAAACCGGAGGGTTTAGTCCATAGGACACAACAACGACAATCATACCATAGGCTAGCTTCTAGGGTTTAGCCTCTCTGATCTCGTGGTAGATCAACTCTTGTAATACTCACATCATCAAGATCAATCAAGCAGGAAGTAGGGTATTACCTCCATCGAGAGGGCCCGAACCTGGGTAAACATCGTGTCCCCAGTCTCCTGCTACCATTAGCCTTAGACGCACAGTTCGGGACCCCCTACCCGAGATCCGCCGGTTTTGACACCGACAGTCCCCAAGAAAGATAAATCACTTCGAATGTGTATTGATTTCAAGCACATCAATCGGGCCTGCCCCAAAAGATCATTTTCCTCTGCCCCTCATCAACCAGATAGTCGACTCAACTGCGCGATGTGAGCGATTGTCCTTTTTGGACGCTTATTCCAGGTACCATCAGATCCTACTGTATGGACCTGACGAGATAAAGACAGCTTTCATCACCCCATTCAGGTGTTTTTGCTATGTTACTATGCCCTTTGGCGTCAAGAATGCCGGTGCCATAGTCATGCACATGATTCAGAAGTGTCTGCTCATTCAAATCAGTCGGAATGTGGAAGCATACATGGATGACATAGTGGTTAAGTGACACAAAGGTTCTGACCTGCTGACTAACCTCGCTGAAACCTTTGCCAACTTAAGAAGATATGATATCAAGGTCAATCCATCAAAGTGCACATTCAGAGTCCCAGGTGGAAAGTTACTTGGTTTTCTCGTTTCTGAACGGGGGATCGACATAAATCTAGAGAAGATTGGCACAATCCTCTGAATGAAGCACCCTGTGCATGTGCACGATGTTCATAAGCTTACTGGTCGTTTGGCTGCATTGAGTCGATTCATCTCACGCCTCAGTGAAAAGCCACTGCCTCTTTACCGACTGATGAAGAAGTCTGACAAGTTCGAGTGGAATGATGGAGCTGAAGCAGCGTTTGAAGAGCTCAAAGCCCTGCTTTCCACCCAGCCGGTGCTTGCCGCTCCAGTCAGCAAGGAGCCTTTACCGCTTTACATCGCAGTCACTGGACAGGTTGTCAGCATAGTGCTCACGGTCGAGCGGGAAGAAGAAGGCAAAGCCTTCAAAGTTCAGCGCCTTGTGTATTACATTTTAGAAGTCTTGACCCCGTCCATGCAGAGATATCCTCATTATCAGAAGCTGGTTTATGGAATTTACCTGACCATGAAGAAAGTTGCACACTACTTCTCAGACCACTCGGTTTTAGTTGTCAGCGACGCTCCATTATTAGAAATTCTGAATAATAGAGATGCAACTAGTCGAGTGGCAAAATGGGCGATTGAAGTCCTTCCTTTAGATATCATGTTTGAGGCAAAGAAAGCTATCAAGTCCCAAGCAATAGGAGATTTCCTCGTAGAGTGGATTGAACAGCAGCAACCAACTCATATTCAGTCGGAGCGTTGGACTATGTTCTTTGATGGGTCCAAAATGTTGAATGGCTCTGGCGCAGGGGTGGTTTTGGTGTCCCCAAGAGGAGACAAGCTCAGTTATGTCATCCAGATTCACTTTGATTCTTCAAACAATGAAGCTGAGTACGAGGCACTGTTGTATGGGTTTCGTATGGCCATTTCACTCGGCGTCCGGCGCTTGATGGTCTATGGCGACTCAGATTTAGTGGTTAATCAAGTAATGAAGGAATGGGACGTCAGGAGTCCAGCAATGACCAATTATTGCAACGCAGTAAGAAAGTTAGAGAAGAAGCTTGAGGGGTTAGAGCTCCACCACATACCCTGAATCAAGAACCAAGCTGCTGACGATCTGGCGAAGATAGGTTCCACTCGAAAGCCTATCCCCAGCAATGTGTTCTTGGAGCATCTCCACACCCCGTAGGTACAAGAAGATCCCTTCAAGGAAGAGCCCCCGCAACCGATAAGTTCAACCAATCCGACTAAGATTGAAGTCCCAACTGTGGTTGGCCTGATCATGAAAATCCTAGTGATCACGCCCGATTGGACGGTGCCGTACATCGTGTACCTGCTCAGGAAGGAACTCCCAGAGGATGAGGATGAGTCCCGCCAGGTAGTCCATCGATCGAAAGCTTTCACTGTGATGAAAGGGCAGCTTTATAGAGAAAGTGTCACAGGAGTGGCTCAACGCTGCATCACCCCAGAAGATGGTTGAATGATCCTAAATGATATCCACTCGGGGACATGTGGTCACCATGCATCCTCTCGGACCATTGTGGCCAAAGCATACCGAGCGGGATTCTATTGGCCTCGTGCGAACGAGATGGCAAAGGATATAGTCGACAAGTGCGTAGGTTGTTAGTTCTACTCCAACATGTCTCACAAGCCTGCGTATGCCTTGAAGACTATTCTACTCGTCTGGCCGTTTGTAGTCTGGGGGTTGTATATTGTTGGACCCTTCAAGACTGGCTGAAGTGGTTTCACTCATTTGCTCGTGGCAGTCGACAAGTTCACCAAATGGATCGAAGCCAAGCCTATCAAAAACCTTGACTCAAGCACTGCCGTCAGTTTCATCAGGGAGTTGATATTCAGATATGGAGTCCCTCAAAGCATTATCAGATAATGGCTCGAATTTTGATTCTGATGAGTTTAAGGCATTCTGTGCTTCCCAAGGAACTCGGGTCGACTACGTGTCCGTCGCACACCCACAGTCGAATGGGCAGGCAGAAAGGGCAAATGGCTTGATCCTTCAAGGGCTAAAACCCCGAGTGATGCGCGACCTCAAGCACGCTGCCGGAGCTTGGGTGACTGAGTTACCATCCGACCTACGGGGGCTGAGAACAACGCTGAACCGGTTGACTTACCAAACCCCTTTCTTCTTGGTGTATGACGCTGAGGCTGTGCTTCCGAGTGACTTGCTGCACAATGCTTCTCGAATGGAACTCTTCTCAGAAGCTGAAGCAGAACAGGCACGCCAAGACATAGTTAATCTCCTGGAAGAGGAACGTGAGATGGCTCTAATCCGGTCGACCATCTATCAGCAAGATCTGCGTCAATTCCATGCCCAAATTTTTAGAGGTCGAGCATTCCAGGAAGGAGACCTTGTGCTCCGAGTGGATCAGAAACGGCCTCACAAGCTCACTCCGGCCTGGGAAGGTCCCTTCATCATCACCAAGGTGCTTCACAATGGAGCATACCACATCTATAACCTAGCCAAGAAAATGGACGAGCCACACACGTGGAACGCAGAGCTGCTTCGACCTTTCTATACCTAAACCGCTCGGATTGACGAGTTGTAATAAGAGTCCTTCTGTTTGCTTTCCAAAGACAAGATTCGTAGTATCTTAATGATTGATTTCCCATAATCATTTGTGTCCAAATCCCTCAGTGGGTGGCTTAGCTGCGAACCTGATTCGCCTAAGTTAAAAAACACTCGGAGTGGAGAGCAATCCTCCCGCTCGGGGGCTTAGCTGCGACCCCGTACTCTCCTAAGTTAAAAAACTACTCCGAGTGGAGAGCAATACTCCCACTTGGGGGCTTAGCTGCGACCCCGTACTTGCCTAAGTTAAAAAAACACTCCGAGTGTAGAGCAATCCTTCCACTCGGGGGCTTCGCTGCGACCCCGTACTCGCCTAAGTTAAAAAACACTCCGAGTGGAGAGC
>NC_041385.1:584806911-584893185 GCF_002162155.2 Triticum dicoccoides
CCCCGTACTCGCCTAAGTTAAAATCACTCCGAGTGGAGAGCAATCCTCCCAATCGGGGGCTTAGATGCAACCCCCTACTCGCCTATGTTAAAAAACACTCTGAGTGGATAGCAATCCTCCCACTCAGGGGCTTAGCTACGACCCCGTACTCGCCTAAGTTAAATCACTCTAAGTGGAGAGCAATCCTCCCACTCTGGGGCTTAGCTGTGACCCCGTACTCGCCTAAGTTAAAAAACACTCTGAGTGGGGAGCGATCCTCCAACTCGTGGGCTTAGCTACGACACCGTACTCGCCTAAGTTTAAAAACTACTCCGAGTGGAGAGAAACCCTCCCACTCGGAAGCTTAGCTGCAACCCCGCACTCGCCTAACAAACAAAAATCCTCTGAGCTGCGTCACAAGTACAATGTACACACCATCTTGACCCACAAGGATGATGAGGCGCCGACCGAGCGCGTCGTCTAAGCTGCATCACAAGTACAACGTAGTCTCCATCTCGACCCGCAAGGATGACGATGCACCGACCGAGCGCGTTGTTTGAGCTACGTCACAAGTACAACGTGCGCTCCATCATGACCCGCAAGGACGACGAGGTGCCAATCAAGCACATTGTCGAGCCGCGTCACAAGTAAGACGTCTACTCCGAGTGGGTAATGAAGACCGCTCAAAAACTGAAAAAGGTCCGGAAAGTGGTAAAGACAAAGCCGCCATATTCAAAGAAAAATCAAGTTCAGATAAACCCCACAAAAGTTTAGAACCACAGCGGGCAGAAGTGCTCAGGCATCGGGCCTGAAAGAGTTTAACGGTTACAAAACCACTCAGCATTCCGAGGAAAATAAAGGTGGGGCATAATGTTTGTTCACTCGGCGGGAGGAGGAGTTGGTGGCTCGACGAAGCTGTCAAGGTCAATGCTGTCTATGATACGAGTAGCAGTGTCGATGAAGGTGTCCATGAAGGACTAGAAGTTGAGCTTCTTGGTGTTGGCAACCTTGAGAGCCGCCAGCTTGTCTTCTCTGACATCCTTGCAGAGGACTCGGTCCAATGACAGAGCCACAACGGCGCCACAGCGAGCAGACGACTTCTTCCACTCTTGCACTCGACCAGGAATTTCATCCAGTCGAGTCATCAGAGACTCGAGATCATTCTGGAATTCCACTCGGGGCAGAGTTTAGTGTCAACCCGTGATGTAGCCACCATCAAACGAGCAAGACAATCCACAACACTGTCCAGATGAGACTCCAACCGCAGCATGTTCATCGCTATGTCATCTTTGATAGGAGAGTTTATGGGGTCAAGACCTGTCTCAATCCGCCAAGTCTCTGCTTTGAAGTCTTGATAGAGTTCTGCACAGTCGGAAAAGCAGTGAGTTGACAGTTGAATAATGAATCGACAACGGCAAATCAGTTGGGTGGGAGGAAGTACCTTCAAGGTTGAGGACCAGTTTCTGAGCAAGCCGTCCCAGATAATCCTCCAGTTCGCCCTTCTTTGCCGTGAGATTTCCAACCTTGTTGGTCAAGGTATCCTTGTCCTTCTTCAGCCTCGCAACCTCCTTGTTGGCTTCAGTAACAACATTCTTAAGCTTGGAGTTCTCCTCTTCCAACTTGTTGAATGAGGCCAGTTTCTTATCGGCAAGTGATGTTTTCTCTCACGCTTCCTTTTGTGATGTGGCAAGGTCTTGATCCTTCTTCTCCAGAGCCTGCTTCATTTTCTCTAAATAAATAACATTCTTCAGACGAGCTTGGAGTTGACGGTTTTGACTACACACATCTTTTCGATTGGAATCACTCGGTTCAAGAGACTAAAAGGAAAAAAGTCATAAGGTGGACAGTCGACGAATTATTACCTCCCATGGTAGCTGCTTCTTCCTAGGCCTTCTGGAGATTATTCTTGGCCAGCTCCAGGTTGAGGTTGAGGCTGATCTATTTCCTCTCCAATTCAGGAAATTGGGCTCCAAGATCACAGGATTTCTGCTCAGTAAATAAGATGTGTCAGTCGACAGAAACAAAGGTCAATCACAGTGAAAATTGTTCTAACACTATAGCCGAATCAAACATCCAACAGTAATCTTGGGGACTACACCCAGTGGGTGCACTTGGCGTGCCCCCACTGGTCCAGTTTTCCACTCAACGTGGTCTGCCCAACATGAGTATGCAAAAAAGAGAGAGATTCTCAGACTCCAGCCGTCTGCCAGCAGTCAACCGCTGTCTCGAGGACTACACCCAGTGGGTGCACTCTGCGTGCCCCCACTGGTCTAGATTCCACTCGGATAAAGCTATTTAAACGAGTGAAAGAATAATGAAGTGACATTCGACAAAGACCCCCGCCATATCAAACATCCTACGGCGTTCTCGGGGACTACACCCAGTGGGTGCACTTTGCGTGCCCCCACTGGTTCAGAGATACACTCGACTCAACTTGGTCGACTCAAGTAGAAGAACTATTCAACTCTAAGTTAAAGCACCAAGTGGGTGATTGGAGGCAAAATGCAGACTCGTGATAGATGCACATAAAAGGTTAAAAACACTCATCCAGGGACATCTTACGGACAATGAAGCAACAGTTTCAACTACCACATCGTAGCAAGGCAAAAATCAAATTGAGAGATCAGTCGGAAATCAACTGACCTTGACATTGACATGCAGAGCAGAGCTGGCATTGTAGGAAGCCTGGCTGGCCTCGTGCACCACCTTCATCTATTCCATTATAATGTTTGCTTGGAGTATGTCTTCCCTGGCGGCATCTGCCGGGTCATCTGGAGTGTGATCTGCATCAAAGAGCGACGATGGCAGTACAGTCGGAGCAACCACAGGATCTGAAGCATGGAGCTGTGTAGGCGAAGCAGAGATTTGAGCAATTGACACCGAGGGATGGTCATTCGAAACCGGATTGGCAAAAGAAACATTGGCCCAAGCCGGATCTCCGGATCATTGGACCATCGTCTCCAGCGCTGATGTCGCTTGAGGCTCCTAGCCTACAGCTGTCCTCGTGCTCGAAGCCCTGCTCCTCCTTCTCGTATTTTTTAGAGGCACTTATTCATTGTCGTCTGGAAGCTCAACAACGTCCCGCAGAGCTACAACAAAATGCAACCATAAGGGCTCAATCGACCGAAAATGCAGTCAACAAAACAAGTTCAAGATTGTAGGATCATACCAGCTTTGGAAGTGGCCGCATCGTCAGTCTCTTCATCATCTTGAGCCTTGTCAATATCCATAGAGGTCCTAGAAGTTGCAGCATTGAAAACTTCATAATCCACTCGGTCATAACAGAAGTATGAGTTAGTAGGAAAACACAGAAAGACAGAGCACTCACGCAGAAGCAACAGGAACGTCCATCTTGATCTTGGGCAAGGTCTTCCGAGACTTTGAAGGGGCAACCTTGGGCTGCTTGCAACCTTCTCTGACGGCTCTGAAGTAGAAGTCTGAGTGCGCTTAGGCACTTGCGTGCTCGTTACGCCCGCCCGCTAGATCATGAAACTGCTTGGATCGGTGCTCTGTGCGAGGTGGTGAGTTGACCTCCTCTTCTTCTTCGTCCGACTCATCACTCTCTTCCTCATTTTCATCGTGAGGAGATTGTGAGTCGGTGCTCTCTTCTGCACTATCTACTCCCTCCTGGACTTGCTCCTGGGCTTGTTCCCCATTCAGTATCGAATACATCTCAGTATAGACCTGCAAGACAAGAAGTTAATCAAACATCAGTCGGATTCAGAGACAGTTGCAAGACAGAATGAAGTACTGTAAGTGCATATAGTGCCCCTTAGTGATTTTGGTGTATTTAAGACTTATAGGTTAAGGGTCTAATATGTTTGTGGTTGTACACACGCTCTATAAGTCGATGAGGAGTTTGATATTTAGAATGAAAGTCGACCCCTAAAAATGAATGTCTTTAGCTGAAGACTTTGGTTCTCTTGAAGACTTTGAAAGTGAATAAATTGGAGTGACCTTGAAGACTTGGATATTCATGCGAGTATTATGAAGCGTGAAGACTTTTGTTTTCGTAGTTTCTTTTTCTCCTTCTTGAGTCATAGGAAACACCGTATTGTTAAAGGGGGTCGAGGTAATACTAAGGAAACTAATTTCCATGTGATGCTCATCTCAAATCCTACACCTACCCAATCCTTTCGAGTGAAGCCATTGGAAATCTCATATCAGTTCAGTCAATTTCTTCAGTGACAGAGACGAAGATCTTCTGGTCTCTGAGGAATTTGTTCTGACTAAGGAGTTAGGAATTCGCTAGTGCGGATTGCCTACACAGTGAGGAACATGATAGCCCCGAGGAATTCGAACCTCAAATCCGACTGTTGCTGTGCTACGCGCCAGCTGTCCAAAATATCCTACCACCTAACGGTCATATCATTTAAGGGCATTTATGTCTTATCATGTCAGGCTGCTCCCTAGGCTATAAATAGCGCCCCCCTACAACCACTAGCTGGTTGGCTGCTCCGAGGGAAACTGACACTTGTTAATTGAGAGCATCCCATCCTCTGAGGACTTTGATCCAAAATCATCAAGTGAGGAAAACCCAAATCCCAAACCCAAACCTACCAACCCAAAGTGATTGAGAATCACTGAAGAGATTGTTCCTGTGTGCAACCGACGCTTGTTACCTTTTAGGACTGTGTATCTTCCAGACGGTTAGGCATCATGGTCTGAGCATCCAAGAGGAATTGTGGATTACCGAGTGACCAAGTCCGTGAAGGTTTTGAAGTCACCTATGAAGACTTACCACGAGTGTTGGGTGAGGTCTGTGTGATCTTAGCTCAAGGAGAATACGGTGAGAACTGTGTGTCCAGGACTGTGTGTCCTTGAGTTTAAATACTTAGCCGCTCCAACTAGATGTACAATTGTCACAGCAGTTGGAACTGGTCTACCAAATCATTATCTTCACCAAGCCTACTGGTTCTATTTCCTCAACCCTTTCATTTCCTCTTTCATGTGTTGATGAACCTGATCATTACTGTTTGAAGACTTTGACTAAAGACTTTCTTTATTTCCTCAATCCCATTTCTTCAGTCACATTGTCTTCAGCCTGCTTATCCTGTGTTTATGATTCCTGTACTCTGTGTTTGTCTTTCATTTCATCATGATGACTATGCTATTGCTCTGTTATGCTTGTACATGAGTACTTATTCCGCTGCTTGTAGTTTGTGACTTAGGAATTTCCGCACCCTGAAATTCCTCAGTGACGAATTTGTAAAAATCACCTATTCACCGCGCTCTAGTTGACTTAACGCACTTTCAATCGGTATCAGAGCAATGTACTCCCTTGTTCTGTGTGATTTTGGTTTAACCACCTGGAGTTTTAGTTATGTCGACTGAAGGTATGATCAAGGTCGTGGCTGGGTGTCCTACCTTTGATCGGACGGACTACCCCTACTGGAAGAACAAGATGCGCATGCATCTTGAGGCAATTGATAATGATGTCTGGTAATGTCATGGAAAATGGCGTTCCCTCAGTCACTCCGTCAGTGAATGCTGCTGATGTGAAGAGATTCAAGCAACTCGATTCTCAAGCGAAGAATATCATATGTCGCCATCTGAGCAAAGGACAGTACGGCAGAGTGAGTGCCCTGGAAACTGCCAAGCTGATTTGGGATAGGCTGTCCAAGGTCAACGAAGGAGTCTCAACTCAACATGACTCCTGAGTTAATGTTCTTTGCAATCTCTTCAACCGCTTCAAAAGACTCGACAACAAAAATGTCAGCAAACCTTCGATCGCCTCACTGGCATCTCAAATGAGCTTCAAGCACTAGGTGCCACTGACATCACCGATCATGAGGTGGTGAAGAAATTGCTGAGACCACTTGATTCCTCATTCGATACTCTTACACTGATGATTCAAGAGGGAGCTGATTACAAGTCACTTGATCCCTCTGATATCCTCGAGAGGCTAATCACTCATGAGTTCCAGCTTGCTGAGAAGAGAGACCTCTATGGACCGAGCTATGGAAGATCACATGCACTGAAGGCCAAGGAAGTCTCTGAGTCTGAAGCTGAAGACTCTAGTAGCAGCCTTGGTGATCCTGAAGAACTAAGCCAGGAGCTAGCAATGCTTGTGAGGAAATTCCAGAAGTTCTCTCGCCGCGGTCGCTTTGGAAAGTCTTGAAGAAATGATGATTCCTCGTCTCTTGACTACAAAAAGAGAACTTGCCACAAATGCAAGAAACTTGGTCACTACATGTCTGATTGTCCTCTGTGGGAAAAGGGATCAAAGAAGAAGAAGTACAAATATGATGATTCTGATGACTCAAAGAAGAAGAAGAAATCTTCAAAGTCTTCATCATCAAAATCTTCAAAGTCTTCATCTCACAACAAGAGCAGTTCCAAGAAGGCCCGGGCATTCATTGGCAAGGAAATGGACTCTGAAGCTGAACCTGAGGATAATGTGGAAGAGGAGGAATCTGAGGAATCAGACTCTGGTGTGGCAAGCTTAGCCCTTGCTACTGCTTACGTCAGCAAGTCCATCTTCAACACTGAAGAAAATGACCTCCCCAACTCTGCTAACAAGGGCGTCGATGACTATGCTCCCACCTACTGCTTCATCACTGAAGGTGCCAAGGTACTTAAACATTCCCCCTCTGACTCTAGTGGGGATGAATCTGATGACAATCTCAAGCCTAGCTATTCCAAACTTGCTAAAATTGCTGTTAAACAACAGAAGGCTTTAGAAAAGATTCGAAATCAACTAGATAGAAGCGATGACCTGTTGGGTGATGAATTGAATCGAACGAAGACTCTGACAGATAATATTCAGAGACTTGAAACTAAGTTTGACAACCTTCAAAATCATCATAACACTCTCTTAACTGATCATGAGAAGCTTTCTTATGAATTTCTTCAGAGAAAGCAAGATCTTGAGAAGTTAAAAGTTAGTTATGAAGATCTTCAGAAGGAAAACCATTCATTGCTTGCTCAACAGATCTGTTTCGCTCAGGAAGAATTTATTCCACCAGGTATGAAATGCATTGAGCATGAATCTGCTAATTCATCACCTGAATGTTCAAATGCTTATATTGCTGCAATTTCTTCAACTACCTCTGTGGTCACAAATTCCTCATCTGAGGATACCACAAGTATCACTGACAATAATGCAGGGCTGAAGGAATTGTATGTGACGGGCATTTACAAAAGCCCCAAAGGGCATCAAACTCTATGTGATGTGCTCAAAAAGCAGATCTTGAACAGGAACCCTAGGAAAGAGGGTATTGCCTTTGAGAGGAAACTCAATGCTGATGGGACCTACTGGAAACCTGAGCAGTATCCCAAAACCTCATGGGTTGCTACGAAAGGACCTCTTGTAGATCCATGCACTCTATCTGGCTTTACTTGTGATTCTTCATATTCCTCTGATGAGTCATTTTACTCCAACTATAAACTGTTTAAGAATCAGAATGGTGAAGTATTTGCTCGATATGTTGGAACTAACTACAGGAACGGTCCCCCCAATGTTGAGGATATCGCTTATCGTTATCGTCTCGGACAACTAGGGATTAGAGATTAATCGGAAATCGGTCGATTAGTTGATTTTATCGGTCGACTATTAATCGGATATTTTGTTTGCAAATCTCAAGTTCCCAACACTAAAATATGCTATATTCAACACCAAAACAATATTGGACAAAAGTGTTACCTTGATTCCTAGCCTTTTAATCCTCGTATAATGACCAAAAAATAGGACAACATTATATAGTGCGTAACAAGGACCACAAAACATAAATAAACATAGTTTTTACAAACATAGTGCTCTGAATAGGTCTGATTTATCAGTAGATTCCCGATAAATCGCTTGTCAGAGCAATAAATTAGTCCAAAAGAAAAACGGTGAAGATAAGGCATAATCTTATCGGTCACTCCCCGATTAGCGATAAATTGGAAGATTAATCGCTGAATCGGAAGATTTTTTGAACAGTGGGCCCCCTATGAAGAAAATCTGGGTTCCTAAAAGGTGCCTTGAAAATCTTCAGGTGAATGTCATCATGACACCACCCATGAAGAATAGGAACCCCAGATCAAATTCTTCATATGGATCAAATTCCTCACGTGGATCAAAATCCTCATATGAACATCATCGTGCTAACACTTTTATTTCGCAGGGAAAGTCTAAAGGCTATGATTATGAGCATTATTCTTCAAACCATTATGTTCATAAGTCCTCGAAGAATTTCTCTTCTTATTCATATGCTTATCCTAACCACTCTTCTGTGAAACGAAGTGCATTGGCTTCAATGCCATCTTTTTCTTATGGAGCTCGCAGAATGATGAATTCTTTGCCACCCCTTCAGATGTGGGTGGTGAAGAAAAAGAACTAATCTCTCATGCAGGGTCAGGTCTCCAGACAAACTTGATCGTCTGAAGAAATTGCTGGAGACCTGAATGTGCTTGAATGGACGCAAGCTAATCATGAAGAAATGATTCACTCATTTCTCACATCCTCATATTACTATGTCTATTACTGTTGATGAAATTCATATCATATTCTTACCTGATGAAGTATATGGGTTCGTAAGTTGCACTAATTCATCTGCAGGATGAACAACCTAAAGCTACTGAGTGGGTCCTCGACAGTGGATGTACAAATCACATGACCGATGACAGGAACTTGTTGATGGACACTGATTTGTCACCATCTCATCTGAAGCATATCACCTACGCTAACAAAGGCAAAAGCAAGGTATTGGGTCTAGGTAAGGTTGCGATCTCAAAGGATAGATACATGGACAAAGTTATGCTTGTCGAGTCGTTAGGATTCAACCTCATGTCTGTCTCAATGCTTTGTGATCTTGATATGGTTGTCGTCTTTGGCAAATATCGTTGCATTGTGTTGCTGGAATCTGAAATTCCGAAGTCTTCGAAGGCTTTAGGAAAGGAGACTTGTGTATTGTTGATTTCTCTGCAGGACCACAACCTACCACATGTCTACTTGCAAAAGCTTCAGAATGCTGGCTATGGCATCGATGACTTGGTCATGCCGGGATGAGGAACTTGCATACACTTGCGAAGAAGAAGCATGTCATTGGCATCGAGGGTGTCAAATTCCTCAAAGCTCATCCTTGTGGGGCTTGTGAGGCTGGAAAGATCACTAGAGCCAAGCATCCCTCGAAGATTATCAGGACCATTTCTCGTCCCTTTGAATTACTTCATATGGATCTCTTTGGCCCTACTCATTATGCCATGTTCTCTAGTTCTTCATCATTATATGGCTTTGTCATAGTTGATGACTATTCTCATTACACATGGGTGCATATCATAACTTACAAAAATGAAGTGCAGGAAGTATTCAGACGATTTTCCTCAAGAGCTACTACTAACTTCAGTGTGAAGATCAAGCATATCAGGAGTGATAATGGAACGGAGTTCAAGAACACTAGCCTTGATGAATATCTTGATATACTTGGTATTACTCACGAGTTATCTGCTCCCTATGCTCCTCAGCAGAATGGCGTCATGGAGAGCAAGAGCAGAACTCTTGTTGAGATGGCTCGCACCATGCTTGATGAATACAAGACACCTCAGCGCTTCTGGCCTGAAGCCATTGGCACTGCATGCCACATCATCAACAAGGTATATCTTCACAAATTCTTCAAAAATACCTCTTATGAACTCCTCACTGACAAGAAACCCAATGTAAGTTATTTCAAAGTCTTCGGTGCTAAATGCTGGATTAGAGATCCTCACCATCACTCTAAATTTGCACCAAAAGCACATGAGGGTTTTATGCTTGGTTTCGGAAAGGACTCGCACACCTACAGAGTCTTCAACATCAATCATCACAAGATTGTTAAAACTGTAGATGTGCGGTTCGATGAAACTAATGGCTCGCAAAGAGAGCACCTACGTCCTGTGCTAGATGAAATGTCACCTGAGGAATCCATCAAGTTCAAAGCTACTGAGGATATCATCCCTACTGAAGAATCTGCTGAAGAAGTCATTCCGGATTGTGAAGAAAACCACACTGGTGCTGCTAAAGAAACTGTCCTGAAGAAATTGCTAGGCCTAAGAAAAGTCATCAACCCGCACATCCTCGCGTTGCAAACGAAGTGCAGATCGAGAAGATCATCGATGACATCAACGCACCAGGTCCTCTCACGCGCTCAAAAGCTTCACATTTATCTAACTTTTGTGGGCAGTTTGCGTTTGTCTCTATCAGAGAACCCACAAAAGTTGATGAAGCATTCATGGAATCTGAATGGATTCAAGCCATGCAAGATGAATTGCATCAATTCGAGCTCAACAATGTGTGGGAGCTTGTCAAGCGACTAGACCCATGCAAGCACAACATCATTAGCACCAAATGGATCTACCGCAACAAACAAGATGAAAATGGCCTTTTAGTGAGGAATAAGGCTCGTCTTGTTGCTCAAGGCTACACATAGGTTGAAGGAATTGATTTTGATGAAACTATTGCACCTGTTGCTAGACTTGAGGCTATTCGCATATTGCTTGCTTACGCTAACCATCATAATATCATCTTACATGAAATGGATGTGAAAAGTGCATTCCTCAATGGTAAGCTTGAGGAAGAAGTATATGTTGCTGAACCACCAGGTTTTGAGGATCCAAAATTTCCAGATCACGTCTACAGACTCAACAAGGCCCTCTATGGCCTCAAGCAAGCACCTCGGGCGTGGTATGACACACTGAAGGAATTCCTCATGAAGAAAGGCTTCAAACCTGGTTCACTTGATCCAACTCTTTTCACCAAAGCATATGATGATGAATTATTCATGTGCCAAATATATGTTGATGATATTATCTTTGGCTGTACTAACCACATTACAGTGACAGATTTTCCTATATGATGAGTGAAGAATATAAAATGTCTATGATGGGAGAATTGAAATTCTTTTTAGGTCTTCAAATTCGTTAACAATACAATGACATATTCATATCTCAAGAGAAATATCTCAAGGATGTGTTGAGGAAATTCGGCATGCAGGATTGCAAAGGCGTCAAAATACCTATGCCCACAAATGGCCATCTATGCACTGATGAAAGTGGTAAAGACTTTGATCAAAAGGTATACCGCTCCATGATTGGCTCTTTATTGTACCTATGTGCATCTAGGCCAGATATTATGCTTAGTGTTTGCATGTGTGCCCGATTTCAAGCTACACCGAAGGAATCGCACCATAAGGTTGTGAAGCATATTCTTCGATATCTAGATCACACACCAACACTTTGATTATGGTATCCCAAGGGCTCTTCCTTTGATCTCATTGGATATTCAGACTCTGGCTATGCTGGTGATCGGGTGGACCGCAAGTCAATGTCAGGCACATGTCATTTCCTCAGACGATCCTTGGTATGTTGGTCCTCAAAGAAGCAGATCTGCGTATCACTCTCTACTCCTGAAGTTGAGTACATTGCTGCTGGATCTTGGTGTGCTCAATTGCTATGTATGAAGCAAACCCTCAAGGACTATGGCATCAATGTGAAGAATGTGCCACTCTACTGCGACAATGAGAGTGCTATCATGATTGCTCACAACCCAGTTCAGCACTCGAAGAAAAAGCACATCCAGATTCGTCATCATTTTCTTCGTAACCATGTGTTGAAGGGAGACATCTCCATTGACCACACAAATACTGAACACCAGCTAGATGATATCTTCACGAAGCCCTTGGATGAGAAGAGATTTACAAGTTGCGGTGTGAGCTAAGTATCTTAGAAACTTCAAATGTTCTTTGAAAAGGACACACATCCTAACACTTATGCAAACTTGATGACTTAGATGTGCAACACACAAAGTAACATTATTCTTCAACCGATGAAGACTAACCCTCTAAGTCTGAAGAAATTAATGAAGAATTTGATTCTAAGAACCCTACGACAATTGTATGCGGTGTCTAAAATCATCATTCTTATACGGTGGGTTACGCCACCAACCAAAGTTGAAAATCTTCAATTTGAGTTTTTTCTTCATTTTTTGAAATTCCTCAGTTTTTCAAATTCTTCAACTTTGCATTGTCTTCATTTTTTCCGTCATTGTTCCTCATTGACTATATATATATATATATATATATATATATATATATATATACACACACTTGAGTTTGAGTTTATGTCCTCTACATCATTCACTTGTTGCTAATTCTTCAAGTTTTTTTTTGCTAAGTGAATGTGATCGGACCCTTTCCCCCTCTATGCTAAACTCAACCCAGTCTGTTCACAAATTCTTCATGTGCGTTCTATTTGAAACTCGTTCAAAATCTTCACTATGTCCTTGTCAGCTGAAAAATTGCGAACGAAACTTTAAAATATTCTTATCTGAATTTTCGGCTTTTGCCGCTCAAACCATTACACTTCCCACGATAAGAGTTATATATTCACCCATCATACACGATCTCCACCACACTGTACATGGATGACACATGTTGCTAGGATGACAAGGGTCAGGGGCACGTTCGTCCATTCTCCTCGGGCGAGCGGTTTTTCACTGTGGCTATAACTACCTCTCACCCTCCTCAGACTGCATTTACCCCACTCGATCTCACTCCCCTCGCTCGAGATCTCAAGCCCTAGTGCCACTGCTACCTTCATCGTGGCTGGTGAGGAAGAGCTTCACTGCCTCGACCTCGTCGCCGTCGTACTCGCGCCGACCGCAGACATCTTCTCTCCGCCACTGCCGTAGCCGTCTTCGTCTGCCAAGTTAGGGCGTGGAAGATCTGGACTGACAAACTTCTAAATCTACACTCCCAGTTCATCTGTCCTTCGTCAAGGGTAATTAAAAGTTACTTTTACTGCCTTTGTTACTATTGATGATTTTCATCAAATCTTCAAAAGGTGTTTATTCTTCAACTTCCACACTCTAAACACCTCGCACAATCATCTGTTCTTGATCTGTTTCTCTAAGTGACGTTTTTCTTCATGATTCCTCAATTGTGTGAATCTCACAATCCGCACAACTCTGGAACCTAAGTCAAAGAACGCTTAGTGAAATTCTTCAAGACACATCTGGTCAATTTCCTCAAACTTGTTCCGTTTTGCAAAAACTTCTTAGAATGCATATGACCTCTCCAAATTCTTTGCACCTATACTCTATTCATCGATACACATGTCTGCTGCCGAATCACTAGGTTCTCACCAACTTAACTCATTTGCAGCGTTCCTCAAAGAAAAGATGCATACTTCCTCAGAGAACTCAATAGTTTGAATTCCTTAGCTGAAGAAAATAGCAGATGGCAAAAGACCTCAGAAGGGAGGAAAGAAACTGGAAGTCAACACTGCTTTTGAGATCCCTGCTGACATTTATGCAGGGTACTGCACACCTGATGAGGCAACTCATGGGAAGGAAACCAAGAATGAGCACAAGGTGCACATACAGAAAATTGAACAAAGATGGGCACGGGAATGGAGTACAGATATGTTACTCCAAAATATCTGAAGAAATTCGCTCTAAACCCTCCTTTCCCAAGACCTCCGTTGGCACCTGGTCAAAGAGCTGATCCCACAAGCATCAAAAATGGTGAGGATTATGCTGGTGAATGGGCCAAGCAGCACGCCAAGTTGGCCAAGCAGGCCAAAGAAGCAGTGAAAAAATTCAATGAAGATTCTGCTGCTGTCGCTGCTGAGGCTACCGCAAGCAAGAAGGCTATGCCCAAGAAGCCTGACCGCAAACCTCAAACTTCACAATGCCCTCACAGCCAAGCTCATCAGTGCCCTCACGGCAAATACCTCAAGCTGCTCTAGTTCCTCGGGTTGCAAAACCCTCAGCTCCTCCTGCAAAGTCCTCGCCACTTGTGCATCTCGCCACTTCCGAAGAACCACATGCATCTCAATTGCCTCAGGAGCTTCTGCAAGTTCTTTAGCCCCTCATCTGTCTTCAAAAAGCCCCACTTTGCTGAAGACCAAGGCCACTATAGGACGAGGCACTAGACCAAGTCCCCACAAGAAACAAGTTGCCTTCCAAGTACACTACAAAAAAATACACTTCCGTGATGATACGTGTTTGTCATAGTAGGTCGCGTTTTTTGTCATGCATGTACATCCATGACGATTTTATGATAGAATCAAGATAGTCATACCTGTGTTGTCGTAGAAGTGTTCCATGACATTACCAAAATTATCATCACGGAAGTGTCCAGTTCCATGAGGATAAATCACGTGTCACAGAAGTGCTTTCGTAAAGGGTGACCGACACATGGCATCCACCATAACGGAACGCTGTTAAGCTAACGGGTCGGGTTTTGGATCTGATAACCCGTTAACAGCCCCGACCAATGGGGATTTTACATGTGTCGGCTCATCGTTGGGATAGATGTCATCCACTCATTGGACAGAAGGCGCCTATGATACGTCAACACGTGGCACGGCCCAATAGAGGCCCATTCCTAAGAAAAGGCTGGCCCATTTGACTTGGTGAAAAGGTGGCGGGTTGGCCCATGGAAAGCCGGTTAACGGCCTGTTCGCATATAGCCCATTTACAGCCTGCTAACCTAAGGCTTGTTACACCTTATCCGAATTAGGCCTAGTAGCGTCATCTGGGCCATCCAATATGATTCCAGCCCGTTTTCGCTTCTGGCCCATGTATGACCCATGACGTCTTTCGGCCCATATAAGGCCCTTTGTTACTCTTGGCCTATTACCGCCCCGTCGTGAAACTGGCCCGTAATGAACAGTGTATCACTTTACACCTATTAACGGCCCTTGCTGAAACTGGCCCGTAATGAACAGTGTATCACTTTATACCCATTAATGACCTGTTATTTCGTTGGGCCGTCTCCAGCCCATGTTATCTTTCGGCCTTCTCAGAGCCCGTTTATTCTTGGGCTCATTTCCAGCATTCGTTTACTTACGGCCCGTTACTGTCATTTTTTGCTTGTGGGCCAAATTCAGCCCGTGGTTACAGTCAGCCCGTTTGTGGTCCGTTAATACGTTGGGCCATTTTCATAGCGTCATCAAATACAGCCTATTAACGATGGCCCGTTATGGTCGTCCCATGAACGGTCGATTCCAACTCTAGCCCGTTTACGGCCATAATGCGGTCTGTTTGGCCCATGTTTGGCCAATCGATCATACGGCCCGTATAAGGCCCATTGATGATACGACCCGTAGAAGGCCCATTTTTTCTACGGCCCGTAGAAGGCCCATTTTTTCTACGGCCCGTAGAAGGCCCATTTTTTCTACGGCCTGTAGAAGGCCCACTGTTTCTACGGCCCGTAGAAGGCCCACTGTCACTATAGTAAATATTAGCCATGGTTATTGTGGCCTAGTTTTAAAAAATAGGTTATTGCAGCCACTAGCAAACCGCAGAAAAAGAACTGCAATGACTACAAGCAAACAAATAAACAAGTCAACAAGGAAATAAATAAGCAAGCAACTAACACTAGGCTATCACGGATATTACACATATTACATCCACTGGGCATCAAAGTTCGCCACCAGTGCAAATATAGGGAACAAAGCAGCATATCATATACACTGGTTGTCAAAGTTGGCGACCAGCGCAAATAAACACCGCAACAAAACAAATCCAGAACGGAAACCACTTCAGAAGAGCTCAAGAAACAATATCCTGGGTACCCATAATGCTGGCAATATGCTTAGCAAGCTTATTAACGTTCTCTTGTTTGGCGCTTAAGTCCTCCAGCACTTGCTGTTGCACCAGAAAGTATGCATATGACTTATGCAGGGACTTCCTCGGTCCTTCGGCTTCCTGTCGCATAACATCTGATCGATGTCTTTCAACTTGAAGTTGAGACTCAAGAAGCCGAACTGATTCAGGCAACGAGTTCGAAGAGCTGGTGCCAGCAATAGTAGCTAGTAACCCGAACACTACATCAAGACATGACTTCGGGGTTGTCTCAGTGTCTTCAATATAGTTTTTATCAGCTTTCTTGGAGACCAACAGGGATGTCTCACTATGTTGAACCTTATCGGTATTACTTCCTTTACCATTGCATAACGGGGTACTCTTCTCCAATATTTTATCCGTGTTCTAAAAGAGAAACAAACAAACACATCACAGGTTTACAATGTAGTATATGAAACTCATTTTGGTAAACCAGTTCAGTAGTAAGGTGGACAGGATAATAGCATGAAACAAACCTATATATATGTAGTATGGTCACTATATGGTCTATATCATTCTAGTTTATGTTGCCAAATCAAGATAGATACAGTTTGAATCATATCTATTTAAGACAAAGCAACATAGACAGAATATAAGTGTGGGAAACTACACAGCAATAACAACACTTGTAATGTGCATGGCATGAGAACATAAATGTTTATTCAATTGAAACTGAAATCAACATAGAGCAAGTTACAACAGCAAACAGCCAAACACGTTGAAGAAACAGCTTTAAAACATACCT
Source organism: Triticum dicoccoides (assembly GCF_002162155.2). NCBI lineage: Eukaryota > Viridiplantae > Streptophyta > Magnoliopsida > Poales > Poaceae > Triticum > Triticum dicoccoides. The sequence continues at coordinate 584,823,222 of NC_041385.1, forward strand.
GTTGCACCATTGGAGTTTCAATTGCAACCTTCAAATTTGAAATTAGTTGGTATGAGTAAATACAGTGATGCAAGAGCAAAGTAGTATGAACCATAGGTATGGAACCTGACCTAAGAACAATTCTTCTTCTGCTTTAAGCATTGACTTGGGGTTCGGAGTGGTGGTCCTCGTGCTTTGGGCACTGCAGTTGCCTTACTAACTGCTCGTGTTTGGGTGCTCTGTGGTGGAGACGGTGCTATGTCAATGGGAACTGGGTGTCTATCTTCTAGGGTTGGGGTTAGAAGGAGTGTAGCTGGTTCTCTGTCCAACTGGGTAGGGGTACAATCTGCATGAGTGTGGATTATGTGTGGTGGGGCTGGTTCTTGGGCAAGTACAATCGTGGTTCTATCTGCATCGACAGGTAGCACGATCTTTTCTGAAGACCATGTTTTTACTCCCACAGATACTGCCATCACTCCCTCCAATTGAAATGGCTGATAAACAAGCAAAGTAATTGAATGTACAGACATTGTAAGATAGACAGGTGCAATGGATAGTAGGGAAGAAAACAGGTCATGAAATAATTCACATTTATGTTGTCTAACCAAACAGAATAGCAGGACATAATTTCACATATATGATGGCTAACTAAACAAGATAGAATGACATACTTCAAAATATGATGACTATGTAAACAGGATGACATGATATAACTATACGATGTATCTATTAAAGTGGTTGGCATGCCATAAATCACAAACATGCCATGGATGGAAAAATGATGGCATGATATAATTCACGGAAAGAATGACATAATTTGAAATATGATGACTATGTAAACAGGATGAGATGATATAACTATATTATGTCTTTAGAAAATGGGTTGGCATGCCATAATTCAGATACATGCTGTCTATGTAAACATCATGGCATGACATAATTCAAATATATGATTTCTATACTAAGGAAGTGAGCAGAGGGCAATCGCATATATGATGTGTTAACTAAGGAGATGGCATTCAATATTGTGTATATGATGTAAAAACTAAGCATTGCAATACAACATATGGATGATATGAGTAATATAACCCTGCCAAGTTTGAGCATACACCTCAGGGGGATAATAGGACTGGTCATCTGCCTCTGAATCTTCCTCTAAAGATCTATCTGTAACCAGCAAGATATCTGCTTCACCAGGTAGCATTGTCTGCTCTGAAGACCTTGTGTTCACTCCAGATTTCTCCATCACCAATTCAAATGGCTGATGCACAGGAAGAGCAGTTGAATATACAAACATTGTCGACAAAAGCAATGAGAAATACAAAAAAGGACGGCATGATATAATTCACATATATGACGCTTGCCTAAACAGCATGGCATTGCATAATTCACGTGCATAATGCCTTGCAACAAGATAAAATTTCATAATTCACATAGTCTCGCAACAAGATGGCATTGCATAATTCACATATATGGTAATTAGACACTAAACAGGTGGTATTCACACAAAGCATGTCTAAACTAAGCAAATGACATAGCAATGCAAGATACCATACGCATGACATGAGCAATATAACCCTGCCAAGTTAGAGCATGCACCTCGGGGGGGGGGATATGACTGGTCATCTGTCTCTGAATCCTCCTCTAAGGAGCTATCCGTAACCAGCAAGACATGCGCTTCGTCAGATAGCATTGTCTGCTCTGAAGACCTTGTTTCCACTCCAGATTTTTCCATGACCGTGCCGAATGGCTGATGCACGGGAAGAGTAATTGAATGTACTAAAATTGTTAACAAATTTAACACGTAATAAAAAACTGATGGCATGATATAATTCACATATAAGATGACTGGCTAACCAGGGTGGCATTGCAAACTTCACATGTATGATGCCTGGCTAAAAAAGATGGCGTTGCATGATTCACATATACGATAAAGAAACTAAACAGATGGCATTGCCACAAAGCATGTCTAAACTAAGCAGATGACATCTTTAATGTATACAGTAAGCAATGCAAGGCACCATATGCATGATATTACCAACATCATCATGCCAAGTTAGAGTGAAGACCTCATGGGGCAAATAGGAGTGGTCTTCTCCTTCTGAATCCCCCTCAGAATAGTTATGTTCCTCTTGATTACGATCTGAAATGGGTGGACGGGGTGGCTGCCTTTGCACCCACCATGGAACGTCGTCCGCATGAAATTTTAGTGCCACGCAAGGCCCGTCTCTTTTGCTCTACATGATCAGTTCCATTGTGTACAATAACTGGCATGCATAGGAATAAAACATAGTGAGATTATGTAAGGAGTGCCTGCACAAATCCAGAGTGATGGTAGCAAACTGTGGATAGACCCAAAACCAATGATAGCAGGCAGATACTAGCTTTAGTTAAAAAATACAGATAATGGCTCATTTAATGTTTGTTTGCACCCAACATGAAACTCATAGTAGAAACCGGAGATTAACCAGATAGTAGACAGGTAGTACTGATTGCTGCCCCAATATGTACCCCGCAACCATTTAAAAACTCAAGTTTCAGCATTAGTTTGGACCTGACTCGGAGTCTAATAGGTGAACATGACGATAATGTAGCATGTCATCATATTAAGCGATGCATAACGTAAGCAGACACGGAAGAGTGCAACCTCTCTTGCGGACCCGTGTAATCCTCAAGGTCATCTGCTCAGTTGATGATGGTAATGCAGTTGTCGTGGCTGCCGGCGTCGGGGAAGAAGATCTGAGGCGGCGAAAGACAGTCTGGAGAGTGGATCCCTGCTATGGTGAACCCTTCTGTCGTTGGAGCAGCTGAGCTGGGGTGGAACACAGCGCCGCAGGAGCAGGACAAACCACACAAGGTTTTCTTTGACACATATCTGTAACAAAAGTAATTGAGTAAGGGTTGTTTGAATTTGAGGATTCTAACAATGCAGGGATAGGAAATAGATAGGAATAGGATAGGAATGCACGTGCAAAACAAAGAATTTAAAAACACAGGATTTCTACCAATCTGGGTGTTTGATTCACAATAATTGGAAGATCACAGGATGCAAAAAAGCATGGTGAGATTAAGTCAAACCACAAGAAAATGTACGGTTGTAATGCTATTGTGCTACTATCTCTTAGTCTTATGCTTGATGAATAGGAATATGAAAAGGAGGACAAGTGGAAATTAGAATTCCTACGGTTTTTCTTTCAAGGAGACACTAAAGGAACAAATCCTACATTTTTCCTTTGCTCCATTCCTTTGCACCAAATTCATGAAAAGTAGTACCATAGGAAACTTTCCAACTCATATGTTTTCATTCACTTTTCCTTTCAAGCACTGGCGATTCTAGTAGGCAGGCTTGAGCAAGAAAAATCCTACACTAAAAAAATGTTTTTGTGCTACTTCTATTACTTTGGACCAAGGCCACTGCCATACTAGCTCAAATCCCAGGCCCATCAACAAATGCACAGCTCAAACGCGCAGAGATGAATAATGACGGCGTTCAAGAGAGTCCATCACGGATAGCTAAGTTGCCTGGTACCTCACTTCTTGTCATATAGTAGGATAGAATAATCGTATTACCCGTTACTACGAGTGCTCAGTGGACAATATATATAACATGTAGAGTAAAAAAGAGATGCAACAAGTGCACAACCTCTTTGGTGAAGCCATGTCGATCTCAGCGTGATTGGGTTGGCCGGTCAGGATGCTCCATCTGACTTGGCTGTCAGAGGAGGGGAAGAAGATCTTAGGCATCTGGAGATGGAGCCTGAGGTAATGCTCCGCTCTGATGGAGGGTTTTGTCATTGGAGCAGCTCCGGTGAGTTGTACGACACCGAGGCTGAAGCAGGACAAGAGAGACAAAGTTAACCTTAGTGGAATTCTAATAGCATCTCCAATACATGAAGTAAAATACATAACCACAAAGTGCTAGATGTAAAATACATCAGCCGCTCATCTCTGAACTTAACTATCGAAACTGAATTTAACTGTCGAAACTGAACTGAACTGTCGAAACTAAACTTAATTGTCGAAACTGAATTTTGCTGTCGAAACGGAATTTTGCTGTCGAAACTGAACGCACTAGCAAGGTGAGGCTACACGTCGGTCGACTGACTATTTCATCTCTGGTCAGTCGATTTTGTAGCCGTTGGATACGAAATCAAGGGCATGCGGTTCATCTTCAACCTCCACCCCCTGAGCCGCCAGCCACCACCGGCCAAGCAGCAGCCCCTCGCCGCCCGCGGCCGGCAGTGCGCCGCCCCACTCGCCCCGAAAACACTCCCCACCGCTGGTCCTCTGCCGCCCCGGCGATCCCTCTAGCCCCCCCCTCCCCGTGCTGAGCTTTTTCTCCGGCGATCCCCACGCCACCACCCTGCCACCGCCGGCGACCACCGCCCCCACCCTGAACCCTAAGATAGATAGTGGGGTACCTCTCTGGTGAGCCCCCCTCCTTGCTGCGGCTGGTTCTTCCTTCACCCCGGCGATCCCCCCACCCCCTGAAAATCGACTGACCCAAAAGTCGATTCAGTCGACTGAAGTGTAGATAAATCGGAGCAACATCGCAAGCAAGAGCAAGAGCGAGAGCAGCAGCGCGAGCAAGAGCAATAGCAAGAGTAGACCAGGCAGGGGACCGAGAGCAAGAGCAGAGCAGTAGCGCGAGTGAGAGCTAAAGTAGCAGTAGCTCCTACTGATGTGGACGTCGCCGCCGAGGGAGTGACGTCGTGGAGGAAGTGGCCGGCGACGCCGCCGTGGATGGAGCCGCGCTGTGTCGGCTCGGGATCGAGCACCGGCAGCACCGTGAGATCGAATCAAGCAAAAAATGCGGCGATTAGTGTACAACCTCTTTGGTGGCGCCGATTAGGACATAGCTTCATCCGAGGAAGCGGCGATGATGATGCTCTTCCGGTGGTGCAGGTGAAGACGGCGGTGCGGGAATTGAGGTGGCGAAAAATACGAGGGGAACGTCGGGGCAGCTCCTTGGAGGTGGAGGACAGGGTGGCTGAACCGGCGGGACCACGAGATCGACGACGGATCCTCAGCCAGTACGGTGGATGAGGGACGTCGAGGTGTTGCTGTGGACGATGTCGTCGGGGAAGAGGCTCCGGCTGGGTGGCGGACGAAGCAGGGTGTGGGGCTTCGTCGCGGGTTTTCACGGCCTCGGTGTACGAATGGGTGGGAGGATGGGATGGCAGTGGGGAACCATGGCTTAGGGATGCGCCTGTCCGAAATGTGGAGTAAGTTACGAAAGTACCCCCACCTATTTGAGGCGGTTCTTTCTATTCAGGGCTACCACGGGCATTTCGTGTGTCGGGATTTCACAGGAGGTGGGAGTTTTAGAGCGCGTTGTAATTTCGGAATAGGAAGGCGCGGGTTGAGATGGAGGGAGTTGTCGCAGCACGACGAGACAAAGATATATCTTAAATATTTCGGGCTAACAAGCCGCGGGTTGAAGAGGCGGGAGTTTCGCAGCACGATAGACAGAGACACTAGCTTGAATTTTCGGCATAACAAGGCGCGACTTGAAATTTCGGAAGAACAAGCTTAACATGTACAAAAAAAAAGACAATTTGCACCTCAACAGGCACAACACACACACACAAACACCATTTAGACTAGAGTAAGGTACACGTGCATCGCACGCATGAGATTTGGCAACCAAATTATGAATAAACACCACATTATAGCATGTAAGCTTTGAGTCATATATGCATGATGTAGATGTTCATTTAATTCTTATAGTTCATTTCATTCAAAATCATCTATTTTTTATAAGAAAGCTAATCTATTTTAAGATTCATGGAATTGTGCGTTGTAAGACATAAAGTAAAAACAAATAATGGCAAATCACATAGAATAACATTTGGGCAATTCTGATACGGAAGATTCTAGAACGAAGAAGAAGTGGTTGTGTTTTGATGTTTGTGCATTATGCTTAAGTTCAACCATGGAGTCTTCTAGATTATACATGTGGCAAAATCTGGTGGAATCTAGATGATATCCAACGGCCACTAGCGCTTAAATTTGCCATCTTTGGACCATCAAATTCTCCTCATCCAACGACCATCTTTCATAGTTAAAGTTACCCGCACACAATATAAAAAAATATAAAATATAATATATATAGGGGTATAGATATAGATATGTGATGCGAAAGCCACCCATCATCTCCAACTAGAATAGTGTGTCCATGCACGGATGCGACGTGGCCAAATGATGTCTGCCATCAGTATCTCAAATTCAAATTAGTCTGACCTTGTTCAATGTGTATACATTACAACATGCTCGTTTCCAAACCACACCGCGCAGATCTCCATTATATTCATGCATGCATGGGTTTCAAACATCAGGATCTCTTATTCAAATATTTTAATTCAACTTTACATTGATTATGACCTCACCTAGTATTTTACACCCACACAGTCATCTTCTCTTTATAATTGTACCACTAACTTTCTCTCGTGCATGCGTGCACACACACTACCAGTCAGTATTATCCATCGCACACATGCAATCTTTTTCTTCAGGTCGGTCTCCCATGAAGGCACACACCCACACACATCCCCCTCTCCATCATATTGGGCATTCTTTATCTCTCACGCATGCATGCGCAATGATAGTTGTTCCTCTATGTATGTGTGCATATAGCGAGGTCTTTCATAGTTTTCCACACAAACCGATCAATCGATATATCCAGTGAGGTCTCACCCTCTTTCCCACGTCCACATCGATCAATCTATACCTCTCTATATAGGATTAACATATATAGCTAATACACCCACATTAATTATATATCCAACATCCCCCCTCTCATCATCCATGCCTTCCGCTTCATCTCTCAGACGCACGCACAATGGCAAAGACAGGGGGCAGTAAGGGCCCTGCCCCCCATAACATCACTATATATCGAGGCTAATATGAATGTGATCATTAGACAATTGCTGCTAAAAATGGTTTAAGTTCATGAATTGGCCCTCCTCGTAAAGGATTAGCAATGCTTGGCCCCCTAGATCATTTATTTTTCATGGCTCCGCCACTGCGTGCAACAGCGCACGTTCTTGCCCCCTCTCTCTAAATATCGATCTCGCACTTGTGCATTCCTTCATAGTCTCCCTCCACTCGGCCCCTCGCACAATCTTCTAGCCCCCCACCGGATTTTTCCACATGTAGAATCTAGCAGACTCCATGGTTGAACTTCAGCATAATGCACAAACCTCAAAACAACAGTGGTTCTCTTTTGTTCTAGAATTTTCCGTATCATAACTGCCCAAACTTTTTTGCTAGTTGAATTGCCATTATTTGTTTTTCCTTTATGCTTTACAACACACAATTTCATGAATCATAAAATAGATTAAGGGCTTCTTTGATTCAAAGGATTCTCAAACGAATTTTGGAGGATTCTAATCATTAGGAATTTTTCCTATCTTGGTTTTTTTGATTCGTAGGATTGTAAACCATAGGAATTTTTCCATATGATTCATTTGCACTAGATTTCATAGGAAACATCCCATCCACTCAAACCTCTTTGAAAGAATTCTGCGTTTTTTCTATGCACAACCAAACACTCGTACAATCCTGTAGGATTCAAGACGACATTCCACTATAATCCCATGTTTTTCCTATTCCCGCGTTTTGGAAATCCTACAAATCCAAGAGGCCCTAGCTTTTTTATAAAAAACTAATTGATTTTGAATGAGATGAACTATAAGAATTAAACGAAGGGCTACATCAGGCATATATGACTCAGACCTTACATGCTATAGTGTGGTATTTATTCATAATTTGGTTGCAAAATCTGATGCGTGCAATGCACGTGTACCTTACTAGTACTTCGAGTATGTGCAAAACATGTAAATTAGAATTCCAGTGGCACACTATACAATGTCTCTCTTACAGTTCATGAAGCCACATGGCACATGTGGAGGCGTTGTTGCGACCTCCTTGCGTGGATTTATCACAGTGACATGATGTTGGTTCCAGAAGAATGTACTCATCCTCCCTGAGCCATACTGGCGGTACATGCACAAAGCAAAGATGTGCACGCACGCCATGCACGCACTCATTCCCTCGCACGCACACGCGGGTACATGGGCAGATGCAATTTTGTACAAAGATCCACCCCATGTGATAATTTGATGCGTGTAAAGTTGTTCACTTGATTGATGGTAAATTAATACAGCGCATGCAAATTGAGTGGACGTGAGGGCGGAAGAAAGACATTATTACTCCACTGTGTGCATGCGAGTAGTTAAATCATGGGTTGCTAGTAGTACTTCCATTGGTCTCCTTCGTATTTTGTGCCAATTTTTGTCACTAACATAATATTTACGCATTTGAGCAGTGTAGTCTACTTGAAATTTATGTTCCGCTAAACTCATAGGGAGCCGTTTTGGGCCTCGAAAACAAAACCATGAATTAATCTTTACCTTGTCCCCATCACATACGAAAGCCTGCTCACACCTACTAGTACGTACAAAACCTGAACGTGTTCCCACTATGCAGGTATTAGTACTATTGCTAGTACTTAGGTTATAAAAAGGGGAACTACCTAACCGAAAATTACTCTACCTTTCCTCCTCATAAGTGCTTCTTCTTCATCCGTCCTTGCCATGGCCAGTAAGCAGAGCTCTAGGTCGAGAACTACTCGTAACAAGGGAGCGGCAACCAAGGCTGCGGAAAAAAAAGAGGGCTCGCCGCCATGTAGAGACCTCGAAAGATCTCTCACGGGCAGGCGATGGATCCCAGGAGCACCCTAGCCGCGAAGGCGAACATGCTGAGCCGGCGGCGCTGGAGTCGTTATCCCTTTACGGCATTCCCGATCAGCTCAATAAGCACCTCAATAAGCAGAAGGAGTTCATCCAAGGCTTGGTGGAGCTGCTGAAGGAGAGCGTCGACGACATGCCCACTGAGCTCAATAAGTAGGGGGAGTTGACCGCCGGCTTGGTGATGCTGCTGAAGAATAGCATTGCCTCGGAGAAGAAGGCGACCGGCAAAATCCTGCGACTTCAGGAGGACAAGGCGAAGCTCTGCCACGAGATCGACCTGTTGAAGGAGAAGAACGCCGGCTGGAAGAAGCTGCATGAGAATAGTAGTTCCTCGATGAAGATGCTGCAGGCCCTCTTCATGGAACAGAAGGAGGAGTTGGTGAAGCTCCGCATCGAGCACCCGGCTTCTGTCAAGGTACATAATGCGGCTGTGGAACAGATGATGAAGGCTCGCGTCGAGAAATCCCGCATCATGGACAAAATGAAGAAGATGGCGGAGGAGATGCGCAAGGAGATGGAGGTTGTGGAGGCGATGAAGAAGCAATTACGACTCCGCGGCGAACTAGATCATTTGGGGTGATAATCTTCCTTCTTCTTTTGCTCCTGTGTTTCATCTTTTGCTTCGGGTGTTTCACCGCACGTGTGACGTTCTCTGCGAGGCATGAATAGAACAATGTGTTTTTGAGGGAATGAATAGAACAATGCTAACAATGATATGACTAGCAAATTAGATCATTTTTTATCGCCATATGGCACTGGGCTGCTGTGTTTCGTGCTCCTCCATCGTAGTACTACTCCAGTGGAAAACTTGAGTATACCGCACAGTTCTTTGCTCCTCCTCAGGTCGTCAGCTCATTTATACGAGTATTCAAATCACAAGGCCCCGCCTTACAACAGTAATGAGCCGTCAAATCACAAAGGCCCTCGCCTCTCGTGAAACTGACCATGCTAGACTGCCCCACCCTCTAGCCTTTTAAAAAATCTATACTTTTGAACAGTTGTAGTATCGATGGATTGCACCATGGAGCAAAACTTGAAATTTTAAAAAAGGTGGTACATATAGAGAGCGCTCGTCGCCAAATTATGCATATAGTACTATTAAAAAAGGCTAGTCACAATAATGGTGTCCAGCACAACCCACCCCTCAAATAAAACTAAGCATCTTGGAATTCTTTGACAAAACTACGCACCCTAAAATTCTTTGACAACTAAACTGCTGGCTATATGATGTTGGCCATATATATTGTACGTATATAATGTGAAGAAACGAGTGGTAGTACTGTACCAACTAAAAGATGAAATGTAAGAAATACTAGTAGTATGTACGTACTGAAGAGTTAAAGTAACAAGAAGAAACATAACATACTTCTGCTGGGGGCTCAGCACAACACACCCCTCAAATTAAATTAAGCACACCTGAAATTAAACTTTGCAACTATTCTGGTAGACACTGAATTAGAACCACCATGAACAACAACACTGCCACCTTACTCGGAGTCCTCGTCCACGTCCTAGACTTCGTCCTTGTCCCTCTTCCTCTTGGCCGATACTTCTTTGCTTAAATCGCACACTTGGCTCTTACTCTTCATCCAACCCTTGTATATATTGAAACAAAGGTAGCCATCCATTGCAACGTAGTGGATGTGGTCTATATGTAGTACATTCCGCTGCCATGCATAACGATGAAACGTGTATGGAGGTTTCTCCAGTTTAGCGTACGAAGGATGAACCATGGCTCCTGCCAGGGTCAACATTGAAGGCTGACGAGAGGACACCAGCCGATTCTTCTAGAGGTCGAAGGGGTTGCCTACAATGAGGCCTATCCGACCCAGGACTTCTTTGTCGTTTCCAAAGTCTACAGTAACGAATTTGACTAGGTTGCTCTCGAGGACGTCCTTAAAATCTAGGCATTCAACGTCGGCATGGCATATGTGGTAGACCAAGCATAAGTCATGCACGCAAACCTGGATCATGCTGGGCTTCTTCCTCTCTTTGTCCTTTAGATCCTTCTCTCGTCCCAGGACTGTGGTGTACTCAACATCTAGCCCAGTGACCCACTCATCATCTGAGTTTTCGAACATGCGTCTGAAGCGAGAAAGGCATCCTTTCACCATCGCGGAAGAACGGGTGTAGATGACGCCGAGCTCATCCCCGGTGATGGTTCTAACCTTGTACTCACCGCTGATCGTGAAGATTTGGGACGCCATGGATTTGGGAGGAGGGTTAGGATTAGTGGAACTGCCATAGTGTGAAAGGGCGGGACGACTAGGAGCGAACCGCCGTATTATTAAAGGATGTGTGGGGACGAGTAGAGCGAACTGCCAGCGTGCGAACGGCAGGGTAGTGGCTTTCCAGTCTCCCATGGTACATGTTTTTGAGAGCCCTCGGATCTGAGATCGAACGGTTGCATGGCGTGATTCTAGACCTATGGGTGAATATCCTATCCTGGAGGGTTATTCTGAAAATTTTCAGCAACTTAGCATGCGATCGTTTGATCTCAGATCCAAGGGCTGCCAGCAGCCCATATCATGGTCGCGCCTACCACGACCGTCGCGTCGCTCATGCGGTCGCCCCCTTGGAGATTTAACATGGTGCGTTAGGCTATCAGATATTGGCATGTCATACATAGTCATCACTTAGTCACTCATACTACAACAAGGTTGGCTATAAGGTTGGCTATAAGTGTATTTTTTTTTACTTTTCTCTATCTCTTTCTTCGTACTCCCTCCGTCCCATAATATAAGAACGTTTTTGACACTATTGTAGTGCCAAAAACGTTCTTATATTATGGGACACAAGGAGTACTAGTATTTATTGCATTTGCCAAGGAGTGACCTCTTCCAATGAAATGGTGTGCTTATTAGTTTTTTTTGCTAAGTTTGCTTCATTTAATTATCTATAGACACAAAATTGTCTTTTCACCTACGTACACGCGCTTAGCACCGTTTCTTACTTGGGTCACCGCACTAGTCTCTCTCATCTTGATTAACTTTCCACATCAGACTTTATGCCTATGTGGCAAGCTTAGCACCTGTAGGAGCAAGTAAGTACAATAGTGTGCTTTACATGGCATTTTTGCATATGTGGAGGAAAGAGAGGCAAGGAAAAAGTGGAAAAGTGGGCTCTCATGAAAGAGCCAGCCTCTACTATAGTCTAAATGGTGGAGCATTGGGAGAGGCACCTATATGGAGGTGGTCAGGAATCGGGAGACTCACGCCGGTCATAGCGCCGCAGTTAAAATGATAATGGAAAGTCAAATCACGGGGCCCCACCTGTCCAGCAATAACTCGCTGTCAACACAGCCCTACGTTTGCAGCAGCCTACTCCCTCGTCTTCTCGCGTCTCTGTCGAACCGACTAGGCGGAACTGCCCCGCCTACCGCACAGGAAAAGCGCTGCTCTCGACTTTTAAATAGTACAATATACTAATTTTGTATCCATGGATTGCGCCATGTAGCAAAGCCTCTAGAAGACGGCGGTACACATGTACGGAGTATACAGCACGCCCATCGCATTCATGTCGCACACCAGATGATCGGTCGGTCTGGCATATCGTCTACATATCGTGCAGGCTGTGTTGTACATGGTTGTAGTTGTGGTGAGAAATCTAAAAAAAGGTTTCTTGTCATCTCGCAAAATTAGGTGTCATGTGCTTCGGATCACTGCGAGGCTTTAACAGCGACAACTGAGTTGGGCTAGTCATTGGACGCACGTGCACGAAGACTACTCGGCTGCCATCTCGGTCAAGCCAACCATGTTAATTAGGACATCTATCGACGGACCCCTTTTCTACGAGTTTATCTTTAATTTGAGCATTGTTCCTCGTCTAGTTTGTCCATCGGGATTCATGTTGTCTCCTTTTGGCAGTGAGGTTATGATTTCTTGTTAGGTGGCATTTTTTCGTGTTATATGTTATAATCCGGCGCTTCAGATCAAAATGATGACAACTACGTCTCCGGGCCACGTGCATGAAGACTTCTTGACAGTCATTGACGAGGTCAAGCTAGCTCCAGTAGACAAAAGAAAACTAGTACTACTTCACTATATAGGCAGGAGCCTCCGCGCTTGCTTGCTAGTGTTGCTCTCTTCACACTGTCTCGTCCTCTCCATATCTAAACACGACAGCGGTGGCCACTCTCTCTCTCTCTCTCTCTCTCTCTCTCTCTCTCTCTGCTCACCGCTGGTCACAGATCCAGCCAGATCCTCTCCGCCGGGGAAGGTGAGAAGGTGCAACATTCACGCGGTCGTCCTCGGCGATGGCTCTTACCCACTGCTGGCGCGTCCCGATCATCCTGCCTTGCTGTTCTCTCCCAAGCACTGCTGGCGAGGGAGGGCCTCCTACCCCTTCTTCCTTGCTACCGTAGTGTGGGCAAATCCGGCCTCCCGCCGCCCACCTAGCGACATCCCGACGACCATCAGGTATAACTTCCTTCGAAACTGGCCTTGCTCTACTTCCCGAGCTCCTGACGTCGCTGCATTTGTATCTTTTACTATTTATCAGCCCCCTCGTAGATAGGATCGATTGGCTATTCGAAAACCACCTAATTTTTTTACGTTTAAGAGGTAAAACTAGTTCATGCACTCGAATCTAGTACTACTTGGTTCAAACAAGGAAGAAAGGGGGTGGGGGTGGGGGAGGATTTGTTACCTGAATCTAAGACTTGGTCGAAAGAGGAAATAATGGGGGCGAAAAGTAGCAGAGACTGGCTATCCAACTAGTCTCTAGGTCTAATAGGGAAATAAAGGGAAACGCAGTACAAACTCAATATAAACCCGATCTATTGGTTGAAAAAGGAAAGAAAGTGGGAACTGGGGGACAAGTCAACATAGTAAGTCCAGCACTAGATTTGCTAGCCTCACACAGTATAAGGTGGCTATACCGAACAAAAATGGGACCAACCGAGATATCATGTTCTGATGTTTGTTGCCCCGAGCCACTCTTATGTAATGCCACTGTTAAAATTAGCAGTCGCACTGTTAAAAGTAAGGACACGTTAAACCAATGTTGTTTTCTATGTAATGCCTCCAGTAATATGAATCAATGGCACTTTTTTACATGTCCTGCTAAATTTCCCATTAAGATAAGTTGGTTCTTTTCGTTAGAAATGCAACTGTCCTGGTCCGCTTACTCTCCCGTGCCCAAAGTAATGTTGTATTTAACGGTTGTCATAGTTAATCCTAATGCCCACACTAATATCTAACAATGCCACTGCTTTAGAAATTGCTACTGTCCTTGTAGGATTGATGCATGTTTCTTTTCATCTGATGCATGTTTCGTCACTTGTTAGTCACCCTCCTTTCCACCTTTTTTGTGCAAACAGAGATATACATTTCATGCTCGATCTTAGTTGAACTGCTCAAATGATATCCAAATTATAGTTGAGCATTCCAGGAGCTTCACAACCAACCTTGATTTTGCTCAATTTTATTGCAACTAATGAAGAAGAAGCTCTGTCGGTTTCATTTTCGGATGGAAATGGAACCGGGGCTGGATCCCTTTTCTTAATAAAAATTTGAAGAAGAAGCTGCTAGCTCACGCGACATTGCTTCATTTTAGGTGAACTGCACCAAAAGGTCCCATGAATTGAATCATCCATGTTAGTGACTGAAAGAGCCAGCATCAGCATCCCAGTCTAAGCACCCCCGGCCTCCGTCCTTGTGACGCATGGTACACCTCGTTCGCCACCTGCTCGACCCTATTGTCACTGATAAAATGAAGTAATAATATAGTTAAAATAGAGCGAGTGTCCTCTCTATCATTTCATTTCCAATGTAGATAAAGAAAGTGCTTCTCTTTGTTAATGTATGTTTCATCAACTTGTCCCATTGTTAATGTTTAAGTGTTTCTGCAAACTGGGTGCTTAATTTTAGTTGATCTGTAGAAAAATAGAGATTTGAATGTCTCAAGGCGCCTCCTTTTACTACGGCTATACACTGATGTTCATCACTGGTAGAAGATGTATCTGGGAGACTTGGGACGATGTCCAGTATGAGCCGTACTGTCGTGGAAATATCATGTCAGATGTCCTAACGGAAGGACTTAGTCGTGGAGCCATCGCAACGAGATTAACTTGAAGGGGTTAAACCAGACAAGGGACACGAGAGTTTTATACTAGTTCGGCCCCTTACAATGAAGGTAAAAGCCTACGTCTAGTTGTGATGGGATTGCTTGGGTTTCGATGACCAGGGAGCGAATATGCTTTGCCTGAGTCTCGAGTTGTTGTTTTTTGTCCCTGAACCGCCACCGGGTCGTCCCTTTATATACACAGGTTGACGTCCGGCCGGTTTACAGAGTCCCGAGGCCGGCTCATACAAGTGTCCGGCTCGGTCTCTTCCTTTTCCCTAACTTACAATACAAGTTATACAACTATGGCGGTTTACAATTATGGGCCCTAATCGGCCTTTGGGCTCTGGGCCTCTGAGCTTTATTAGTAAAGCGCCATCTTCTTTGTCTTCATGGGCTTCAGTATAGTTGAGGGTGAACCGGCCCCTCCTGGGCAGTTTACACCAAGTGGTTATATCCTCAACATTAGGCCCGAGATTGATTTGAACCTATTCATGTCAATCTTCAATACTTAGAAAAATTTTGTGAACATTTTCTTATGATCCTCGTAAACCACCATGATGTCTTCTCCCTGTAGACTTTGGTAAACCGCCATGACGTCATCTTCTGAAACTGCAGTGAATCGTCATGACGTCATCTCTGTATAAAAAGATAATAAATATTCCCTTCATTAATGAACTTCCAAAGATCGAGGCAATAGCTGCGCCCCATTTTACCGCTTCGGCTCCTCGATTCACGCGCTCGCCTACTTTATCCATCCGTCTTATAAATAGGCTCCGGGGTCCTCCACTTTTCCCCTTCCGCGCTTCTTCTTCTTCCTCTTACCGCTCAAGCCCGACAGCTCCGCCGCCGCCATCGACCTTGAAGCTCTGCCTCATCCCTGGCCGCTGCATCAACCTGAACGCACCAGAGATCCATGGCTCTCCTCTACTAGTCCTGACAATCCGGTAAGCCCTTCTCCCTCAACCCTAGATCTGCATTAGGATTTCAGTACTCGGCTGTGTTCATCAGTGTTCGTCTGTGTTTTATTACTTTGCCCTTGCTTTCTTTTACTGTCTTGTTGAATCCAGACCAACCTAAACTTTTCCTTTTGCGGCCGAAGCTACAATCTTGTTTTGCCTCACCGCAGTATCTTTTAGAACCACGAACAGATCCCATCTGGATCCTCTTTATTCTGCTATCGCCATTTTAGGGTTTAGAAAATTTTCTTTACTAGGCCGCGATAGATCCAAAATTATAATACCATCTTGTGAAACCTGTTTCCACAGCACTTAATGAATTTCAGCTCTGCTTCTTCCACTATAGGCGGTTTAACTTTGTAGAAAATCATAATTCGCTAGGTACCATTAGCCCTCACTTAAACCGCCATCTTGACTCGAGTAGCAGTATCCGGTTTAACTTCCATATATGCCCTGATTAAATCCCCCGGTTTAATACCGGTTTATGTATATCAATCTTGAACCGTGAACTGGCATCTGAACTTCCTTTACAGCTTGTCATAAAAAATGGCCAAACAATTTGCTTCTTGCAATTGGGTTCCTTCCCGGATCAAAGAAGAACAGCTGACTGGTTACACTGTGAATGGCGCTTTAGCCAAGAAGGATGTCATTCATTGGTGAGTCCCTGGCCTTGAGTGCCCTCCTGCACCTCAAGATGGAGAAGTGGTCGTATTTATGCAGCATCTGGACCGGGGATTTAGTCCTCCCGGATCAAAATTCTTCTGGGATGTGCTTGCAAGCTTCCAACTCCACCCTCAAGATATTGGACCGAACTCCGTGTCCAATATTTGCAACTTTCAAGTCTTCTGTGAAGTCTATCTGCAAGGGGAGCCAACAGTTGAACTTTTTAGAGATTTCTTCCAGTTGAACCGCCGTACAGAATTTTGTGATGGCCCCAATACTGAACTTGGTGGTGTATCGATTCAAAAAAGGAAAGAAGTAGATTTTCCTCATGCCAAACATCACAACCACCCCAAAGATTGGAATCAAACATGGTTCTATTGCTGGAACGCCACTTCGGCCAATGAAAATCCTCTGCCGGGTTACCATCCTCACCGACTCAGCAATGGACATCCACTGCCTCAACGGCTTACTGCCAAAGAATGACAGACTTATGCGCCTCAGCTTGCTAAGCTTCAGGCTCTTGTAGCCAACAGTTTGACTGGCATTGATCTTGTCCGTTGCTGGGTTTCCTAGGGTATTCTGCCCTTAAGCCGCTGTACCAGATTGATGCATGAATATACTGGGGATGTCAAAGATCCTCAACGGCACACTGACATACTAATGACTGACGAGGAAGTCATTGAGTCTGTTAAGAAGATGCTCGACGAACCGATCTCGAAATGTAGCAAGACCAGACTGCCCCCTTTTACGCCTCCAACAAACCGCCGTCTGTAAGAATTTATCCTTCTGCTTTTGTAATCCATCTATCCTTTAATTTTTTTCTAACAACCTTTTGTTCATTCTTACAGGCCAAAGATCCATTCTGGAAGAGAAAATCTCAAGACAAACCGGCAAAAGCTCAAGACAAACCGGCAAGGGCTCTTCGTTCCAAGAGCAAGGTCACAAAGAGGCCAGCCAAGAAGAAAACCGCCGAGTCCTCTGACCCGCCCGAAGATGTCGATGATTCGGAACAAGAGGTACAACTTGACTCCCTTGGTTCATTTTTCATACACCTTATTTATAATGACTATTACCAAGATGATGCGGAAGCCAGTCGTGCTGACCATGTAGAGGTAATCTCGCTTTCCTCCGATTCAGATCATGTGCCAGTTCAAAAACTTCGCCGTGCAGTTCGGAAAGTAAAATACTCACATCCTCTTGCTCATTTGGATCCACAATTTTCTTTGAAGACACAGCAACATGAAGGTCATCGTACAACCCGGCACAGTGGCCAGCAAGTCACTTCCTCCGGTTTACCAGACACCCCAAATCGGAAGCGTCGTCCAGAGGTCTCTTGCTCTTCTAATAAACCTTATCCTTTGGCGGGTTGCTTCCGATACCCACTTAATCCTTCTGATTCGAATTAACAGGTGACTTCCAATTCTTCATCTGGCGACTCATCAACCACCCAAATGCCTCCCCTCAAGACCGTCTCTGGGTAAGTATACTGACTTTTTAGCTTTGCCTTCTTGCGCCGGTTTACCAACTAACCTCTGTTTAATATTGCAGCGCCAAAGCCCGACTGAGCAACAAAGCAAAAACCAATGTCCCTACTGATGAGGTTGAACTGAAGAGGACCTCCGAAGGTGCTGGTGGAGATGCTGACATCGCTATGGATGACCCTGTCCCACAAGGTCAGAACACTGATGTTGATCCGCCTGAAGCTGACCCGGCTACTCATGTTGATCCATCAAGCCCGCAAGCCATTCCTCCAAGTCCAGCTGCTGTTCCACCTAGCCCGGCCAAAACTTCAGATAAACCGGCGAGCCCAAATGCAGCAACTGATGATGTTGTGATTACTGGGTTTGGCCACACTTCTCCTGGCAATCATGTCGCTTTGTCCAAGCATAGTGCCAAAGTGGAAGCTACTGCTATCGAGAAAGGCAAATGGAAGACTGACTTGACAAGCTATGATCATCTCAGTGCTCAGGAGCTCCATTCCAGATTACTAAACCGCCTGTTTACAAGCCGTGACTATGAGGCCGGCTTAGTCAACAAGATGAAGGAGCGCTATGAGGTAACTTCCAAATACTGTAAATTTTCTTGTACTGTATGTCAACTCCATTGTAGCCCCCAAGGGTCGGTTTGTCTCTTCAAGATGAATCGGGACTTTGAGATAAAAAAGACTTCAACTTTGTAGCCCCCAAGGGCCGGTTTATCTTATCAAGATGAACCGGGACTTTTGTATTCAACACTTTGTCCTTGTTGAATTCCTTTGCTTTTGATTTTCTGATCAAATACACATTAGCCCCCAAGTGCCGAGATTAATACTTGTATTGAGCCTTGGGACTTTAAATAGTAGTCAGAAAAGAAGCAATCCGCATTAGCCCGCAAGTGCCAAGTGTATAACTGGTTATATGCTTGGTACTTTGAGAAAAATATTAACATCTTCATCATCTGACTTTAGCAGGCTGATATAAGCAACAAAGATTCCCAAATTGCCGATCTTCAAGAGAATATGAAGTCCCAGCAAGCAGAGACCTCTAAGGCCAAAGATGAACTAAAAGGCTCTTTGACAGCCATGGAAGAACTGAAGGATGGCTTCAAGAATGAGTGTGCCAGCTGGCAAACTGAAAAGGCTGTTTGTTGAAGCGGGCTGAAGACGCCGAGGCGGCTCTTAAACCGGTGGTGGAAGAGCTAACTGGGTTAAAGCATCAAGTAAATGCTATGACCTCTGTGATATTAGGTAAGTACCCTTTGTAAAAAGCTTGAATAACCATCTTTGAAATTGCCGGTTTAACAGCAAATTCTTAAACCGTTATAGGTAGCCGTGTTGCTCATCTGGGCTCGGATATGCGGATGAAGCTGAAGGCAGTATATACGTTGATGCAACTATATAACGGTGCCCAACGAGTTATCTATGCGGCCTTGTACAACAAACCGGCACCAACTTTGATCAAGGATACATTGGCCAAATTGTCGATGACACCGGCCCAGATAGAAGAAATAAAGCGATCTGCACCAGCCCAGACCCGGCTCGCGAGGGGCTCACGAGGGGAGGCTGCTGAGGCGAGGTCGTAACCGAAACGCAAGAGATTGCTCGAACGAGACTAAGCACCCCTTCCCCAAACACACGCAAATCTCAAATTCGAATCCAACTTAAATCCAGCGGGGGAAAGCAACAACCAAGGAAAAGCAATGAAGGCAGAAAAGGCCGCGTCCGGCACCTAGTCTAGTCTTGGACGTCTTCTCACCAGCACGGAGCTAAGTGCTTCCACTGGGCGTGGGAGGGAGCCCCAGGGCCTGAGGCTGGCACCCCTGAGACTCCGGGGCGTGTACAGCCCCACTCATTATTACGTGAGAGTGTCACGAGGCAGCGAGCTTCACAGGCGCTGGGCCTTCTTCACAGGTACCAGCCTTGCTTCATATCGCCAGACGAGGGCCCCGCCTTGCGCCACACTCTAGTGCCATCAACGACGACCGGAAACCAGGACGCCGCCGATGGGGTAGAGCGGTCGCCAGCGGTTCCCCCGATGACCACGGGTCCTCCGCCAGGGGCAGGCCCTGAGGCGCCTCCCCAGTGGAGGGCCTACCTCCTAGGAACGCCTTGCTCCGAACGCCGCAGTGGTGATGTCGGATCTCGGCCCCTCCCCTACAGCCCCCGATGCCCTCCTCCTGAGGGGTGGGAGGCTGCGGGAGCGGGGCAGCTGCTCGTTGGAGCGACCTGCATCTCCTGCGACCCATGATTAGCATATGCCTGCTCCTGAGGAATTAGCGGTACCCGATAGTCGTCGCTTTCGGTGCGGCCGGTGGAGCCGCCCCAGGGCTCCTGGAAGAGCTCAGCTTCTGGTGCCTCGTCCCCCAGCTTGGGCTGAGGAGCGAGCCTTGTTCGCCCTCGCGCGGGTGCCCTTGGTCCAACATGCGGGGCACGTACTCTTCAGGGGCCGCCACCCCGAAGGCCACGTCATAATGCTCCGCACGCCATGCAGCTCTGCTTGATGTGCTAACCTGGGGTGGTAACGCGGCGGCCCACTAGGGCCGTGGGTTGTGATGAGTCCTTCTTCGCCAGCGCGGAATCAGTGCAGCCGCTGGCCCGGTGCCGACGGCTTAATTGGTGCGCGGGCTGCTCTGGGCCTGAGATGGGAGTTGAGTGGAGAAGGGGTGAGCCCCCGAGGCGGCAAAGCTCAGGAGCTCTGCCACCCGCTCTAGCAGAACGTCGCGACCGCCTTCCATCAGCCTGCACTACAGCAGCTCTCGGGCCACCCTGAGCGTGGCCCTTGAGTTCGCCTGCTCCCGGCGAGTGTACGGCGTCGTGGTCGCGGCGTGGTTGGAGGCTCTTGCTACCGACCGCGTCTGTCGCGGTGTGAGAGCTGTCAGGGTCTACCCGCATCACCCACGGCCCGCAGCGTCTTGCGGGCCGCGAGCTGCCTGGGGCGTTGGGTCGCCTGGGGCGAGCGGCTCTGCGTCGGCAGGCCAAGCTGTCCAGGGGGCAGGGTTGCCCGCTTGGTCGCCGGACATGGTGATGATGATGCGGCGGGACACGAAGTGGCGGAAGGTGGATCCCGACGCACCCCTACCTGGCGCGCCAAATGTGGGATTTAGGGTTCTGGCAGACCCTTGAGGTTCGAACACTGGGGTGCGCGCGGAGGTTTCGGCTTCTACCTACCTGTTCCTCGCCGAATCGCTAGGACCTAAACTACGAGAAGAACAACACAAGAGACACAGGGTGTATGCTGGTTCGGGCCACCATTGTGGTGTAATACCCTACTCCAGTGTGTGGCGTGGTGGATTGCCTCTTGGGCTGATGATGAACAATACAAGGAAGAACAGCCTCGCGAGGGTCTGTTCTTGTGGTGGTGTTGTCCCTTTGGAAGGGTTGATTCTAGATGCCTATCTTATCTCCAGATTCCCGTTTCTCGTTCTCCCTCCCTCCTCCTACCCTGTGGGTGTCTAGTCCTATTTATAGGCAAAGGCCCTGGGCCTCTTCCCAAATATTGAACGAGAAGGGCGCCAACAATTGGCCATTTTGAAGGGGAACATCTAGTACACTTATCCTAACTAAAGTTGGTCCTCGCCTGTCAAAGGCTCTGGTGGTGATGCCGACTTGGGATCCACGGTGACCTCCATCCTGCCATTGGACTGGTCTTGGTCTTGTTGCACCTAAATGGATGCCTTTGCTTGATGCTCTTGTCTGCGCTTGCTCCCCTTGCACCAAAGAGGAAAGAAGGACACTGCGCGGGCTGGCGCCCGTCCGACGCCCTTGGTCGTCATGGCTTGCGTCATGGGCACCTCGCGAGGTACCCCGCCTTGAACTCTCCGCCTCCTCGTGAGCTAACCTGACGAGGCCGTGCCTGAGGAAGCTCCTTGTCGTCCGCCCCGCGAGGCTTGGCCCCTCGCGAGGGTCTTGAGCTTGTGTTGATGAAGATGGGCCGTGCTGGGGCCCCCTTTGAGCCACGCCGCAGGCCGCAGGCAGGCAAGTCTGGGGACCCCCGTTCCCAGAACGCCGACAGTACTACACCGTGAAAAACAGTGTTCAACGGTTTAAGATTCTTATCCGTCAACCCCATGCGGCAGAAGGTTTCATAATACAGGATGTTGATATTGCTCCCTCCATCCATGAGCACCTTGGTGAATTTATAACCTCCCACCTGAGGTGCCACCAATAAAGCCAGATGACCCGGATTGTCAACCCGGGGCGGATGATCCTCTCTGCTCCACACAATGGGCTGCTCGGACCAACGGAAGTAACGGGGTACTGTCGGTTCAACATCATTAACTGCCCTCTTGTGAAGCTTTTGATCATGCTTACACAAGCTAGTGGTGAAAACATGATACTGCCCGCCATTCAAGTGCTTTGGGTGACTCTGAAAACCTGATTGCCGCTGATTCCCCTGATTGTTCTGTTGGTTGTTAGCACCTTGGTTGTTCTGGTTGCCCTAATTATTCTGAAATCCAGTGTTTGAACCGCCGCCAAAATGAAAACCTGGACCTGAACCGCCCGACGGACCCTGATCACACCGGAAGAGATCAGAGTTTTTGAGCTCCTTCATAATGAAACAGTCCTTCCAGAGATGTGTTGCTGGAACCTCCTTTGTCCCGTGCTTTGGGCAGGGCTGGTTTAACAGACGCTCCAGATTCATACCTCCACCACGCTGGGGCAGTTTACCCTTACGACGCTGCATATTACCCTACACATTGGTGTTAGCCACAAAATCCGAATTATCCGCTTTGCGCTTACCATTATTCCCATGGCTCCCTTGGTTGTGTTGCTGTCCCTTCACACCGCCGTTCTTCTTTCCCTTCTCCAGTTTCTCATTGTCAGAATTGAGATCCTTGGTATTGTTAGAATCGGCATACTTAAACAAGGCTGCCATAAGCGTTCCCATGTCATTGAAGTGGCACTTGGGCCGTCCCAACTTCATCTTCAGTGACTTAAACTGGCAATTACGCTCCAACGTTACGATCGCCGTGTCAGCATTGTCGCGGTCCGACGAATGCAAGACTTCTGAAACCCGGCGCACCCAATGAGTTGTTGACTCGTTCTCTCCTTGAACACACGCATCTAGATCCACAATGGACATAGGTTGTTTGCATGTATCCTTGAAGTTTGCTATAAACCGGGCCTTCAATTGGTCCCATGATCCGATGTAGTTGGCGGGCAGGCTCTTTAACCAAGTGCGGGCTGTCCCTTCCAACATCATGGTGAAGTATTTTGCACATGCCACTTCATGCACATCCTGCATCTCCATTGCCATTTCATAACTTTCAACCCACGCCTCGGGAGGTTGATCGGCGGTATAATTAGGCACTTTACGCGGACCCTTGAAATGCTTGGGCAGTCACACATTATAGAGAGCCGGGATGAGACACGACACTCCCCAGGAGCTGAAGGCAAACCTGGTACCTCGCTCTATTGACGCCGCTGGCTGAACCGAGGTGGGTTGATGATGACTCACATATTGTGCCGTTAATGCAGCCTCCCTTCATGCTCTGCCATTATCCACCATGTCTTGAGCATTTGCCCCACCGCACGCCGGATTAGGCCTTTGAGGGGCATTACGGTGCCGCACACTGCTTGACACCTCCGGTTCATCCATGTGCCTACTATAACTTTTGCTCATACAGGGGGTTGAATGGATTCTGTCTCGGCTATAGGAATAAGCATGCTGTTGTACAACAATGGTTTGAAGAAGATCCCTGGCCCGTCGCGTCTCAACCGCCGCCAGTGAATCACCCTCCATAGGAATAGCTGCCAGGCGAGATGCCGCAGCAATCATGTTATCCAAAGAGCTAGAAAAATGACCCAACAATGTTGATACGTATTGCGGCTGGTTATCCGTTCGTCGAGGTGGGTCCGTTATCCGTGGTTCATCCGGAGTTGCCCCAGGTGCCACGGTCCAGTTTACCGCTGCCGGATTACTTGGCCCGGCCCCCGGCGTATTGAAGAGATACAGTCCTTCATAGACCGGCGGCAGACAAGACCGGTACTTCCTTCGCAACACTTCGTTTGACGCGTTCTGATCCAACATAAGCCGGTAATTCTGTGCCTAGATCTGCTGTGATTAGGCATCTAAAGCGGCCCGTTCCTCAGCCATCCTAACTTCCTCAGCTGCCAGGTTCTCCTTGGTTTGTGTTATCTGGTCCTTTAGCTTGGTAACCTCCGCATTATGCCAATCCTGCATCTCTGGGGTGACTACCGTGGTTAACAAGGTCGCCTAGGCATCCAACAAACCAGAAAGAACTTGAGCCGGTCAGCGCGCAGGAACTCCTGCCACGGCTGCTGACCCGGACGTCATTGCTGCTGTGGATGAAGACTGCAAGGTGGGCTATGTTCCGGCCATGAAGACCGTAACCCGGTTTGGCGGTTCAAAGGGGTCCGCAATAATGTTGCCATCGGAATAGCCCCCAATCAAGCCGTCTTGCAATTGGTACAGCGACTCGGTTTCACCAGTGGATGACTCGCCATTTGAGTAGATGGCCGTCTCACCATCGGACACCGGTTCAGATCCCGCACCATGGATGAATCATACGAACGCATGCCTCATGGCAGGCTGAACCCGGGCAGGACTCGCACGCTAAGCCATCTTGACGAGGTCGGTGGAGATGTCCGGCTCAGGGCCCGGTTCGACAATCTTGCCGATGAAAATGTGAATTCCACCAAAGGGGACCCGGTACCCGTACTCGATTGAGCCGGCCTTGGGGCCCCATCCTGCATTGTCGATGTAGAGCTTCCCACGACGACTCTTGGTCATCCGGCCAACCGCGTACCCCTTGAATCCTTCAAAGCTGCCCTTCAAGAACTCGAAACCATCATGCGATAGCCCCACGGTGGGCGCCAACTGTCGTGGAAATATCACGTCAGATGTCCTAACAGAAGGACTTAGTCGTGGAGCCATCGCAACGTGATTAACTTGAAGGGGTTAAACCAGACAAGGGACACGAGAGTTTTATACTAGTTCGGCCCCTTACGATGAAGGTAAAAGCCTACGTCTAGTTGTGATGGGATTGCTTGGGTTTTGATGACCAGGGAGCGAATATGCTTTGCCTGAGTCTCGAGTTGTTGTTTTTTGTCCCTAAACCACCACCGGGTCGTCCCTTTATATACACAGGTTGACGCCCGGCCGGTTTACAGAGTGCCGAGGCTGGCTCATACAAGTGTCCGGCTCGGTCTCTTCCTTTTCCCTAACTTACAATATAAGTTATACAACTATGGCAATTTACAATTATGGGCCCTAATCCGCCTTTGGGCTCTGGGCCTCTAAGATTTATTAGTAAAGCGCCATCTTCTTTGTCTTCATGGGCTTCAGTATAGTTGAGGGTGAACCGGCCCCTCCTAGGCGGTTTACACTCAGTGGTTATATCCTCAACACGTACCGTATGAGGAGTCGCAGGGCCAATCTCGCCCTCGCAGCATGGCATACTATGATACTATCACAATATTTTCTTCTATTTATTTTGTGTGTTTCATCAACTAGTGCCACTATAATGTAATCACGCTTTTTCATTATCTGTGCAAACAGGGTTATTCAGCTGCATTTTGGTGGAACTGCACAAATGTACGTATGGAACCGGCATATATGTAGAGTGTGAGGTGTGCCAAGTAAAAATTACCGACACCAACCATGCTGCATGCACGCATTGGCATCCACCACCACCAGTGGGATGTGTGTCACTCTCTGTGGATGGATCTTTCTCGGCAGCAAATCCTCTAACCAAATACTAGTAGCTTATATTGGCAGTTTTCTAGGGAGTACTCTTTTCTGAAAGAAGCACCAATCTATTTTTCTTTATTTGTACATGTGTCACAACTTTGACCAAAAGGTCCAGAGCTATTTTAGGGTGATTGGCGTAGTACTCGAAGACTGATTGTAAGCATGATTTTCATTAGCTGTCACACTGATTGTAAGCATGAGCAGGTGGAAGATTAGGTTAGTGGGAAGCTTACCTTAAACCCTACCACCGCCGTTGAAATGAGGCGAGCGTCGAGGGAACCGTGGAGAACGGCGGGGAAGCGATGTCGCGCCATCCGTCCTCCTCTTGCGGTGGGAGAACGAATACTCCTATGGCTCCGGCTAGCTCTACACCCTCACGGACGGCACACCATACTCGATCGATTCGTTATCCTCTGGGTGCTCGACCTTCGACATGTACGCCCACCACCTCCGTCTGACTGTCGTCTCGGGCGGATCTGTCTGGTCCATCGCCAGAGGAGATACTCGATGAACTCGGAGGACTGCGGCGTGACTGTCGCCAAGGAATACATATACATCGCCGCCCTCATCACCGTCATCTCGCTCTTTCGCATACATTGCCACATGGCCCGCACCGTCCTTGAAATCTCCCACTCATTGTTAAACCAAGTAAGGATCTCCTTCAACCTAGCTAACTTTGCCTGGTCGCCGCCGGTGATCTGCCTAATTCGCTGCTGCATCCTCTCCATAGATGTCCTTCTTAGTGTTCCGGTGCTAGCTTTGGAAGATGGGAGGAGAGACGGTGGTCATGCAATAGAGAAGAGGGAGATGCGAGACGGTTGTTTTGGAATGGAGACGATGGAGAGGAGGAGGTGGTTTTGCAATGGAGAAGATCAGGAGAGGGAGAGGCGAGACAGTGGTTTTGGAATGGAGATGATGGAGAGGAGAGGAGGTGGTTTTGCAATGGAGAAGAGGGAGAGGAGTGTGCGACAGTGATTTAGGATTGGACGAGAGGGCCAGCACGCTGTGACTGGATCAAAATCAAAATCAATTTACCCTTCAATTAAGAAAGCGACCCCACATTAACTAGCCTCCCTTTTATTCTGGGTCATAATTGACCATGATTTTCGCACATAAAATATATGTTATATGTTGCAAAAATAATATAATTTGAAAGTACATTCAGATACGAACCAAACGATACAATTTTTGGTGACATGCATTCACATTTTGCTTGTCAAATACATTACGTGGTCAAACTTTGACCCAAAATATGCAAAACAACAAAAAAATACTTCCAAGACCGGCGCCGCTCTTCCGCTCTTCTCCTGTTCCAATCTAAATCCAGCGCCGCTCCTCTCCTCTTCCATTTCAAAACCACCTCCCCTCCTCTCCTGTTCCAGTCCAAAACCAGCGTCGCTCCTCTCCCATTCTAATCCAAAACCAGCGCTGCTCCCCTCCTATTCCATTCAAAAACCACTGCCAGCGAGTGAAGGTGTTGTGGAGAAGTAGATCGATGGAGGAGTACAACCGATACGTGAGGATCGCAGATGGCGACCCTGTGAAGCTAGCTAGGATGTTGGAGACACAGTCTTGGTTTGACAACACGGACCAACTAGCGGCGACGGCGACATCCATGGCCAAATTTCTGCAACAGAGCGAAAAGGCGGCGATACACCTGGAGGGAGTCACGCAGGAGTACATAGATCTGCTCCTCTGGGCCATGGAGCAAACAGATTCACCGAATTCGATCGTGAGGGAGCGGTGGTGGGAGTATCAATCCCAGATGGAGCATCCACCAGAGATTGAAGGATTGAGCATCTAAAGGGTGCCGTTTGTGAGGGTGTCCTGCCAGAGCGAGCCGGTGGAGTCTTCCTCGACCGAACCCAACTACAAGAGGAGAAAAGGAGTTGGCCCGACGACGCTTCCCCGCCATCCTCTCCCTCGCCGTTCACATCGTTGCACGGGGGGGCTGTTTGCCGCCGAGGAATAGGAGGGGACTACCCCCCCCCCTAGCCCAATAGTCGGGCAGGTTGTGAATTGTTAGGAGGAGCTTAGGGTTGTCAGTATTTGCAGGTTGTGAATTGTGTTTTGGGTTGTGTATTTTGAGAGTACTTTTAGATATGAATGTCTTTTGAATTTCAGATTTGCAGTATTGAGCATATGAAGTATTTTATGAATTCTAGAGATCTATTTTTAGCACTTTAAAATGTAGTTTGATAGGAGTATAAAAGTGCAGACAATGTGATTCTCAGAGAAGAAACTGCAAGTTTCAGTTTCAGATAAGAAACTGCAAGTTCAGTTTCAGATAAGAAACTGCAACTTTCAGAGGCAGAGCATTTATATTAACACAGCCTTTTCAAACAGGGTTAACATCATGTTGGAAGTTTTATTCATGGTCGAAAATGGAACTACCAGCTAGTTAACATCATGTTGATCAACATTCATGCATAGAACATCTTCATATGATGCACAGTCAAAATGCCCACACAATGTCGAGTGTGCGAAACACACAGAAAACGAGGGACGAAGTTTTGGCAAGTGTTGGACGTGGTGTGCGTAGATGACAATGGGGACCCACATGTCAAAAAAGGCAGAGGCAAAAAATTTGGAGATATTTTCCCTCCACATGTGTGAGGTGGAATCGAACCCGGGCGGAACATCTGTTGCGTAGTGTCACTAGGCCACTAGGCTAGTTCAGTAGTTTCGTTAATAATAAGGCACTTCCTCAGGTGGTTGGATCCCCTCCTGCGCCTTTGTGCGCTCGCCGCGACGCTACTGTCTACCATTGTGAACATGCTGAACAAACGAGAGGAATCTAGAGAGGACTGTACGTGGAGAGGCAGACAGTCGGTACCCACCAGGTCTATGGCCGTACGCAAGCAAGTGCCTTATCGAAAAAATACTTCCTCCTAATGCTATACTGACATTGGGGCCCACGGGTTTGTCAACATAGTTACATTTTTTTAGGTGCTTCAACTTAGTTACTATAGGAGATAAATTCACAACGAAGCCGGGGAGCTAGGAGGTATCATTTATTATCACTGGGGCAGCAAGTATCAGCTGGGTTTTGTGCTGCCCCGTCTAGGCTTTCATTTTTAACATGCGCAGCCCACGACCTCGGATGGGAGGTCCATAGGCCTATTTGTATTTTCTTGAGGGCCGTCATGTATCGACCGGCCTATGGACCTCCCATCCAAGGTTTTATTTCCTGAATATCGGCAGCCCAATTTATGTATTTTTTTGAAGAAAACGCAGAGGTTTGTTCTATTTTTCTATATAAGAATAGGAACGCCAGGTCCAACTTATGTTTCCCTTCTAACTATATTATATATATTTAAACTATTTTATATGTTATTATATATTATTTTTATTGTCATCATATATTTAACAGATACTTACATATGTAAGAAAACAATATCCAACATCTTATTAACTTATAAAAATAATTTCTTAACAATAAAATCCTGGATTGTTTTGGCACGAAAATCCTAGTGATTGTGTACAAAAGATTGGTAAGATTTAAGGACAAATGTAATAACATCACTTATTATTTAAATATATTTATAACAAAATTCTCAGCCCCTTTTTATTTTTTCATAACATTGCTGGCCCAACCCAACATTATAATTAGAATCTGCCCAGCAAAATCATGTATTTCAAGAAAGTGCAAATGGCCTATAATTTTTTAGGAAATAAAGTAAATGGGCCGCATGGACGCTACATTATTTGTTCGCCCAGCCCAGCTAATAGCTATAATTCAAAAAAAGATCAAATTGACTGAAAAAATGGGTTGAATACGTGCCACATTTTTGGAGGCTGAAATGTGGGCCAATAGGTCGAAGCCAACGCAAGTCGTTGTCAATTTAGTCAACAAATGATTCTGACATGTTAGCCGTTGGATTTACATCCAACGACCGGCATCCATCTTCAATCTCTCGTCTTCTTCCTCCAGCGCCGCCGGGACCACCTCCCGCCTCCTGCTGCTAGCAGCTCTGTTTAGCACGCTTCGCTATGAAGCGCTACTCCACCGTTGGCCAGGCCATCCCTCCACCCCTCCACACCTCCTATTCTTCTCGACCGACTGCCGAACAACACCGCACTAGAACCAGTTAACCCTCGTACACCTCTCCGTCTGCGACTCTACTCCCGTGTATTCCCATCTCCGATTTGTTGCTGTCCGGGGCCTCGCCGTCGTCCACCACCTTGGATGCGCTTGACGCGGCGTGGTCAACATGGTCAACGAACGACCCCATCAGAAGTAGACGGGGCGTGGAGAGGCTAACAGCTGGGTCCACGTCCACACACAAGGAAATGCCTCCTTATTATGCGCAAAATAATGATTCCTCCACCTGACATCAGGGAACCACCGGAAGGGCCTCTGTATTTCGCGAAAAAACGTGTCCCTCGCTGACAGGTCGAACCCACCAGCTATCTTCGCACGCAAGGAAGTGCCTCCTTATTACTGTCGGATTTCGGGTTCCGACAGACCCTCTAGATTCGAACACTGGGGTGCATGTGGAGATCTCACCCTCTACCTACCTGCACCTCGCCGCCTCGCTAGGATCTAAGCTATGAAAGGAACAACACAAGAGACACAGAGTTTATACTGGTTCGGGCCACCATTGTGGTGTAATACCCTACTCCAGTGTGTGGTGTGGTGGATTGCCTCTTGGGTTGATGATGAACAATACAAGGAAGAACAGCCTCGCGAGGGGAGGGGTTATTGCGTTGGTGGTTCTGGCTAAGGTTCGATTGGTCGATCTCAAGATGCCTCTACCCTGGGGGTGACTAGTCCTATATATAGGCGGAGGCCCTGGGCCTCTTCCCAAATATTGAGCGGGAAGGGCGCCAACAATTGGCCATTTTGAAGGGGAACATCTAGTACACTTATCGTGACTAAATTTTGTCCTCGCCTGCCAAAGACCCTGACGATGACGCCCTCTGGGCTCCATGATGACTTCCTTCCTACCGTTGCGACGGTCTTGGTCTTGTTGCACTGAAACGGATGCCTTTGCTTGATGCTCTCGCCCGCGCTTGCTCCCTTTGCACCAAAGGGGAAAGAAGGACACTGCGCGGGCTGGCGCCCGCCTGGCGCCCTTGGTCGTCATGGCTTGCATCATGGGCACCTCATGAGGTACCCCCGCCTTGATCTCTCCGCCTCCTCGCGAGCCAACCTGACAAGGCCGTGCCTGAGGAAGCTCCCTGTCGTCCACCCCGCGAGGCTTGGCCCCTCGCGAGGGTCTTGAGCTCGTGCTGATGAAGATGGGCCATTCTGGGCCGCCCCTTGAGCCACGCCGCAGGCCGCAGGAGGCAAGTCTTGGGACCCCCGTTCCCAGAACACCGACAGTAGCCCCCGGGCCCAAGGCGCGCCCGGACTTGGCTGAGCAGAGAAGCGAAGGGGCAAGTGCAAAGCGTCACGGGCGCTAATAGCCTGCGGCCTCGGGCACCGCGTGGTGGTTGGTTGGTCGTGGGTGGCCCTGCTCCCCCACGACGCCTCGGCAACTGCATGAATTGACAAGTCCCTGCATGCAAAGCGGGTCATGATTACCTGCGGTCGTGGAGGCCGGCGGTTGGCCTCCTCCAGCTATAAGTACGGAACGGCGTGCGCCCTTCTAGTCTATCTCTTCTTGTTCTCCTTCTTCTCCATCCCTGCTCCACCTTGCCACTATGGCTCCGATCCGCCAGTTCTCTGTGGAAGAGAAAGGAAAGGCTCCCCGAGAGGGTCCCCACCCGCTTCCGCCGAAGAAACCACTAGCCCTATGCTGTCGAGGTGAGGGCACCCGGCAGGAGGTGTCGAGGCCTTGGTGCGAGCGACCACCGCCAGGGTTCCCGCTGCCCTTGTATGCACACCTTGAGGGCCCTGCAGGAGTTGATGTCGAGCGCCATGGACGATGCCGCCGTCGGCGTCGGCGGGTCATGGTGGTGCGTGTTGTCCCTCCTGGAGTTCACGCCGAGGGCTCCTCCCGAGAGTTTGTGCGCCACGCCGCCATGCCTCCTCGATCTTGGATTCGTCTTCCTCCTTCCTTCGCCTTCGAGATTCCGCCAAGGGGGCCTTTCAGGCTCTGGCCGCAGCATGCCGACTGCCAGACTCCTGCGACCGAAGCGGATGTCGAGGTCATCGCTCCAGGCAAGGTCTTCATGACCCGGGGTTGGGGCGAGATTGCCCGGGTCTGCAGATCGGAGGGGCCCCTCGTGATCCACCTGGATTATGATGGCGCCTCCTTGATGCTCTTCGAGGTCTTCGACGAAGGTGGGCGTCGGCTGGAGTGCTGCTCTGAGAGAGGTGGTCGGGGCCCTACCGCGGCGAGGACCAGGCTTGCTGTCCGCTCCCTCAGCGGCTCCTCAGGCGATGGGGGCGCCGGAGGATCCAGCGACTCCGCCGAGCTCTTCGCGACTCCGGAGACGAGCGACGATAGCTACGAGCCCCCGAGCCTGCGCCGCTCTCGGAGCAGGATGGGCTCGTTAGGCTGTCGCTGCCTCTGATCTGGATGAGGTTGGCGCCTGTGCCTAACAGCCCACTGTTGATGATGGCGTCTCTTGCTGTGGCACGTGTAGTTAGCGTTCTCTAGGACCTATTCCCTCTGTTCCCTGCGAGGATTCGGAAAGGGCGCACCGTGGGGGCTTGTAAGGTGTCTGTAGTTCCTTTTGTTAATATGATCCTTATCATGAAGCAGTGTGAGATGCTCATCCCGCCTTAGCTTAGATTCTCCTTTCGAACCTCGCGAGGGCTCAATGGTCTGCGCCGACAGGTCCCGGTCCCAAAGCAAGCTTCAGCCGTCGCTGGTATGCCAGGTCGCGATGCCGTCGTCAAGGCCAGGAGGTGAGGGGGCCGGGGTCCAGTAAGATCCCCTAAGTCGCGATGCTCAGGAGGTCCCCTTTAGCGCTCAAGCAGCCATCGTTCGGTGAGAAAGGAGCGCGACGTTGCTAACACGGGATTGCATTGGATGCGGGGACGGTGCTGCGATAGCTAGTGGTTCCGTAGGATGACTTATCTCGAGAGTCAGGAACCGCTTCCTGGTGCGGCGTTAGGTCCGCGCATCAACCGGCAAGGGGTTGCCTGGCAAGGTCCCCGCGTGCCTCTTCCCTCTCGCCTTTGCTCCCCTTTTTGCTCTACGTCCTCGGGTCCTGGCCCTCGAGCGGGTCTCAGCTGTCGCTGGTATGCCAGGTCGCGATGCCATGGACAAGGCCAGAGGGTGAGGGCTGGAGAGCCAGTAGGATCCCATGAGTCGCGATGCTCAGGTACCCCCCCCTTAACATGCAAGCAGTTCGCACGTACGAGAGTGAAGAAGACGTCGTGAGGGCTCGCCTGGCGCTGCTCCTTGAAGGGATCCTACAGGCCCACCACAAGAAGAACAAGAGTCCTCTATGACAAGCGGCGGTCAACTGTTGGTTGCTTTGGAGAGGTGACGAGGCACTGAAGGCCTGAAGAGGTGGCGCTGTGCGGGGCTGCCGCGGCCAGAGCTCAGCCATTCAAGTTTTTCAGTGTTGCAGGGATGGACCCATGCGCAAGCGTCGTGCCGTTGGGGAGCAGCTCCATCGGTTGGTGTCAGTTGAGCGGGCAACTAGGTCAAGCACATTAATCACGAAGAAGCGAGTTCATTTAGATAGATGCAGGGAATGGAGACATCGCTGGGTCTGGCCCGAGTGACTTGGGGATGATGCAGCCCGAGGGGCGCCCCCAACAAAGCAAGCTAGGAACATAAAGTAAAAAGGGGAAACATGCCGCAGGGACGGACCCACGCAGCCTGGGAATAATGCAGCCCTGGGGGCGCTCCCAACTGGAAACGACACTTGAAGGATGTCACCTGATAGCATTGAAGACGAAGGGGTGTTGAAGTAGCAGACGTCGTGGGCTACAGAAGTCGATCTTCATGAGCCCCTAGGCCCAGGAGCCTCGGGAGGCTCTGGAGGCGCTGGTGGCTCCTCGTGGGCCATTTCCATCCCCGTCAGGGCTGCGGAACGCTTGGCCTCCTGAGCCTCCAGGATGCTTCCCATGAGGCGCTAGTATGCATCGGTCGCGTTCGGCAAGCCGTAGGGCATGCGAACGTAGCTGTGGGGTGGGCCTTCGCAGCACCCCACGTGTGAGGGCCAGAAGCGCTCCTGAGAGGCCGCTCGGTTGAGCCCTGGGATGTCGATGCAGACGCACAGCCCACCATCCTCGCCTGGATGGGGAGCTGCGGCGGGTAAGCGTCGGCTGCCACTCATACCTCTTGACTCCTGCAACTCCTGCGTGATCTGACTGACAAACTCCTGAGGGTTTGGCCCTCCCTGCCTTGCTCCTTCCTGAGGGAAACGTGCTTTGAAACACGCATCCAAGTGGTGCCCAAGCGCCTCCCTCGTGACCTTAGCAAGGTCGGTTGCCCTCCAGGAGGGAGCCCCTGAGCCTTGCTTGAGGAGGGTGCCGGGCGCGCCTTCCTATGTGACAGGAGGAGGTGCCCCCTGGGCAGGCGCAGACCCTGAGGGACCTGCCTCCTGAGGGGTCGGGCCTGGCGATGTCTTCTTCTTCTTGGGAGCAGTCTCAGGGAGCTTCCCGCTCCCGCGATCTGGGTCTTCGAGTGATGCGGCCTGAAAAGCTCGCTCTAGGGAGAACACTGCGTCTCTTTCTTCACAAGGCACCGTGATGACTCCCCCGCTTCCTGGCATCTTGAGGACGTTGTAGCCGTGATGATTCAGGGCCATGAACTTGGCGAGAGCTGGGTACTCGAGGATGGCGTTGTATGGCAGGTGAATGTGGGCGATGTCGAAGTCGATGAGCTCGGTGCGGTAGTTGTTGCGCGCCCCGAAGGTGACAGGGAGGTGGACCTGCCCAATCGGAACCGTGGAGCCATCGGTGACTCCGGAGAAAGGCTTGGTTGGCTGCAGCTGATTGTAAGGCACTTGGAGATTGTTGAATGTCTCTACGGACAGGATGTTGAGCCCTGCCCCGCCGTCGATGAGGGCCCTGGTGACTTGCACGTTGCTGATGACTGGGGAGCAAAGCATCGGGAGGACTCCGGCTGTGGCTGCGCACTTGAGCTGATCCGCTGATCTGAACATGATGGCGCACGCTGACCACCTGAGGAGGCGCATGGCTTCGAGCTCGGGGAGGACTGCATTCACTTCGCGGGCGAATTGCTTGTAGATGCGTTGAGAGGCTGGGGCTTGAGCTCCGCCCAGGATGCAGGCGATCGCGCGCGGCTCCTGGAAGCCCCCAGCCCTCTCGTCCTGATGATGGTCCTTGTTTCTCCTTGGCTGTGGCGGCACAGGAGGGAGGCCTGCGTTTCCTTGCGGACGATCCTCGCAAGGCTGATCCCTCCAGTCTCCCTCGCGAGGCTAGTCCTGCCAGCGATCCTCGCGAGGTCGGTCGCGCCACCCTTGGCGAGGGCCGCGGTCTTCCCAACGTCCTGTGTTCCTTCCTCCTCCTCGGTCGTAGCCTCGATCGTTGCGGTCGGGGCGTCGGTCGATCCTCCCTTCTTGCACGGCTCAGAGATCTTGACATTCGTTGGTGTTGTGGGTGTGGAGGTCGTGGTACACACAGTACCGGCTGCCTTTGAAAGACTCAGGCTGATCTCTGCCCTGCTTGGTGTCTGGTTCTTCCACAAGCATGGCAGCCCCCTTGGGCTTCATGTCCTTGTCCTTGGATTTCTTCTCTTCTAGGTCTACGACTGGCAGCTCGAGGAGGGAAAGGTGCCCTTCCTCAACCCTGGCGCACTTGGTCGCCAAGTTGAACAGCTCCAAGGAAGTGCACAAATCTTCATGCATCGCCAGCTCCTCCTTCGTCTTGACGTCACACACACCGTCGGAGAAGGTTGAGATGATGGCCTCCTCGGTCACCTTGGGAATCTTGAGGCGTGCATTGTTGAAGCACTGGATGTACTTCTGCAGGGTCTCCCCTGGTTGCTGCTTGATGTGGCGCATGTCGCTCACGGCAGGCGGCCGGTCGCGAGTACCTTGGAAGTTGGCGATGAAACGGGTGCGCATCTCGTCCTAGGAGGAGATCGTGCCAGGAGCCAGGTTCAGGAGCCAGGTGCGGGCCCCGTCCATGAGTGGCATGGGAAACCAGTTCGCCATGACCTTCTCGTCCTTGTTGGCTGCTTCGATGCCCAGCTTGTAGAGCTCGAGAAACTCCAGGGGGTCGGCCGTTCCGTCGTAGCGAGGAGGCAGGCCTGGCTTGAACTTGCCGGGCCATGCGACGCTGCGCAGCTCGGTGGTGAAGGCGAGGTAGCCCGCTGTGGCCACGGGAGGCCTTTGGTGACGAAAAGCTCGGTCTTGCTGGTCCCCATGTGCTGCAGCTGGGAGTAGTGCGGGGTCTTGGCATGCTGGAACAGGAGCATGGTCGCGACGGGCCGGAGCAGGGAGCACTCGGGCAGCTTCTTGGGGGCGAGGGACCTCTTGGCAGCTCCGCTCTTGCTGCGCTGGCACCGGACGGAGTGGGTTCCGCCCAGGGGCCACGCGCCTTGGGGCCAGGGTGCCTTCTTGAGGGGGAGGCGGCTGAGGCGCCCGCAGAGCTTCATCGCCCGCGCCGGGCAGGGCGCGGTGCAGCGAGAAGGATGGCGCGGGGGAGCCCCCTGCGGCGCGGATGAGCTCGGCGACACGGTCGAGCCATTCTTCGTAGACGTCTTCGACTGGGCAGTAGCGCACGAGCTCGTTTACTGCGATGAGCGCAGCTCGAGCCTCCATGGCCGCGCAGGGTGCGCGGGACGATGAACCAGCTGGGGCGAGCGAGGGAGTAGCAGTGCGGCCGTATTGCCTCATGAACGGATGCTGGGACGATGCTTGCTGATCGTTCCCCGCCGGGTTGGTGGCCGCGCTGACGGCAGGCGACGTGGAATGGCGGGGGTGGCCGCCGATGGGGGGCTTCTGGGCGATGCGGGAAGCGAGAGCGGCTTGGTGCTTGGCGTGGGCCCAACGAGCGTCTGACATGGATGCGATGGTTGGTGAATAACAGCTTGGCGGAAGACAAATTCCGGCGCACCCCTACCTGGCGCGCCAAATGTCGGATTTCGGGTTCCGGTAGACCCTCTAGATTCGAACACTGGGGTGCACGCAGAGATCTCGCCCTCTACCTACCTGCACCTCGCCGCCTCGCTAGGATCTAAGCTACGAAAGGAACAACACAAGAGACACAGAGTTTATACTGGTTCGGGCCACCATTGTGGTGTAATACCCTACTCCAGTGTGTGGTGTGGTGGATTGCCTCTTGGGCTGATGATGAACAATACAAGGAAGAACAACCTTGCGAGGGGAGGGGTTCTTGCGTTGGTGGTTCTGGCTAAGGTTCGATTGGTCGATCTCCAGATGCCTCTACCCTGGGGGTGGCTAGTCCTATTTATAGGCGGAGGCCCTGGGCCTCTTCCCAAATATTGAGCGGGAAGGGCGCCAACAATTGGCCATTTTGAAGGGGAACATCTAGTACACTTATCCTGACTAAAGTTGGTCCTCGCCTGCCAAAGACCCTGACGATGACGCCCTCCTGGGCTCCACGATGACTTCCTTCCTGCCGTTGCTACGGTCTTGGTCTTGTTGCACCAAAACGGATGCCTTTGCTTGATGCTCTCACCCGCGCTTGTTCCCTTTGCACCAAAGGGGAAAGAAGGACACTGCATGGGCCGGCGCCCGCCTGGCGCCCTTGGTCGTCATGGCTTGCGTCATGGGCACCTCGTGAGGTACCCCGCCTTGATCTCTCCGCCTCCTCGCGAGCCAGCCTGACGAGGCCATGCCTGAGGAAGCTCCCTGTCGTCCACCCCGCGAGGTTTGGCCCCTTGCAAGGGTCTTGAGCTCGTGCTGATGAAGATGGGCCATGCTGGGCTGCCACTTGAGCCACGCCGCAGGCCGCAGGCAGGCAAGTCTGGGGACCCCCGTTCCCAGAACGCCGACAATTACGCACAAAAAATGAATACTCCCCCTGCCAGCTGGAACCCAGCATTGTGGGAGGCTGACTTGTGGGCCTACCAAGTTGACGGGGATGGAGGGCTTTGTCAACTTAGTCAATATGAATGATTCTAGCTCATGTTACCGTATGATGTTCATCCAACGGTCGTAGTGCTTCTTCAACCTCTGGTCTTCTTGCTCCAGCCGCCCAAACCAGCGCCGACCATGTCGCATGCTCCTGCCTCCCGTGGCAGACTGTGATGCCGCGGAGGCCTCACCACCCCCTACTACGCCAACCGCTGGCCAGGCCCCCTATTATTCTGTGGCAACGGTAGCCTCACACCGCAGACGAACCAGTGAACCCTTGTACTTCTCTTCCCGTGGGCATCCACTGTTGCGTCTTCCCCGGCTCCGCGTCGTCCCCTTCCTAGCCCTTACCATCGTCCACCGCCGTGGTGCTCTCGGCGCGGCGTGGTCAATGTGGTCCACGACCGACTTCCATCGGAAGAGTACTGTGCGTGGAGAGGCTGACAACTGGGTCCACGGCGGCCGCAAGGAAGTGCCTCCTTATTACGCGCAAAATAATTATTCCTCCACCTAACAGCAGGGACCCACCATACGGGCCACCGTATTTCGCGAAAAAATGTTTCCCCCCTGACTGCTGGGACCCACCAGCTACACCTTCGCACGCAAGGAAGTGTGTCCGGGCAAAAAAACGATTCGCCCCCCTGACTGCTGGGACCCACCATCTACATCTTTGCACGCAAGGAAGTGCCTGACAGTTGGGACCCACCTGGTCGAAGCGTATGTAGCGATGTCATTCTGGTCGCGAACGTGTACATACATACTGGTGGATGTAGAGGCGCGCACGTGTCATAGTAGAGGCGTGCACATAGCATGTACACGGTACAACGGCCAGTGTACAAGAAAGAAAATATGGCCACGTATGTGTACATACGGGTGGGGTCTCGAGCGCCTACTCGCGCATACGTACGGCCAAGGCTCATGTACATGGCTGGGTCAGAACGGAGAAACAGCATCATCGTTGTGTTCATGGGGAGCCAACCGGCTGGGTCGGAATGGAATGCGTCGTCGTGTTCATTGGGAGGGCTTGGACGGAACAAGCAATGGAAATGAGGCCTGGCATACCATAGAATGGAGGAAACGGCCTTGTGTTTGACCGGCCATGTTCGAAATGGGATCCTGTTCATCGGGAGGGGTCTGGCGTACCGCAAAACGGAAGAAACGGACCTCCTACGGTCGAAACGGGGGTCCTTATGATCGGGAGGGGTGTGGCGTACCGCAAAACGGTCGAAACGGACTTGTGTTGGAGCGCTACGGTCGAAACGAGGGACCTGTTCATCAGGAGAGGTGTGGCGTAGCAAAAAACGAGACTCCACGGTATGTTGTTCATCTCCACCGTCGACCTCCTCTAGCCTCCACGGGCTACTGTTCATCTACCGTCGACCTCCTCCAGCCTCCACGGGCTCCTGTTCATCCAGCCTCCACCGCGTGCTACTCCATCGACTACTGTTCAACCACACGTCTCCATGGGCTCCTGTTCAACCACCCCTCCACGGGCTACTGTTCATCCACCCCTCCACCTTCTACTGTTCATCCAGCCCTCCACGGGGTCGTATTGTTCGTCCAATCCTCCACGGGGTCTTGTTCATACTGCCCCAACCGGCTCGATCGATCGGGGTCCTGTTCATCCAGAGGCAACGCCAAGGGTCCTGTTCATCCACTCCCAACGCTCACTGTTCATCCAAACCCCCCTGCAACACTCACTATTCATCTAGAGGCAGCTGAGGGAGTCCTGGATAAGGGGGTATCCGAACAGCCGGACTATATACTTTGGCCAGACTATTGGACTATGAAGATACAAGATAGAAGACTCCATCCTGTGTCCGGATGGGACTCTCCTTGGCGTGGAAGGCAAGCTTGGCGATCCGGATGTAGATCTCCTCCTCTGTAAACCGACTCTGTGTAACCCTAGCCCCCTTCGGTATCTATATGAACCGGAGGGTTTAGTCCGTACAAGGACATCAATCATAGCATAGGCTAGCTTCTAGGGTTTAGCCTCTCTGATCTCGTTGTAGATCCACTCTTGTAATACTCATATCATCAAGATCAATCAAGCAGGAAGTAGGGTATTACCTCCATCGAGAGAGACCGAACCTGGGTAGACATCGTGTCCCCAGCCTCCTATTAACATTAGCCTTAGACGCACAGTTCGGGACCCCCTACCCGAGATCCGCCGGTTTTGACACCGACATTGGTGCTTTCATTGAGAGTTCCACTGTATCGTCGCGATAAGGCTTAATGGCTTGTCTCGTTGTCAAAGACAACATCACCTCCGGGGGAGCCCTGGCTTGAGGCCAAACTCTCCGGCTGGGCGGCTTTGTTATGACCGCCCGATCGGCTGTTGCACCGACGATGACTTCTCAGGTCATTAAAAATAGCCTCCACGTTGATTCGGAATTTGCCGAACAGATGGAACCAATGGAGCTCTTCTCCCTCAACGAGCTCTTGGATCGCATCGCCGCCCTGGGCGTCGCTACGGACTATGACCGGATTGGGCTTAAACCTGATCAAAGGGAGCTTCACTCTCCACCGGCCACCCATGAGATAGCGGTAGTGGAAGAGCATCATCCTAATTCTCCCTCCACTTTGAGGACGAACTATGTCCAGATTTCCGAGCTCTCCGAGCCGGACACCCGCTCGCGGGAGGACATGACCCCGGTCCCAGACTCAGGATCGGGGGGCGGGCCGAAGAAATCGGGCAACGCCCCAGAACCCGAGCCGTTAAGCTCGGAAGCTTCTTTGCCCCTGGGTCCCAGATCGGGTCAGGATTCAGATTCAAATCCGCCCACCCACCCAGATTTATCCAATCTTTCACATATCAGACAAGAGCCCCAAGAAACAGTACATCACTACTGGGCCAGATTCCTCATTGTGATAAACAGGGTCCAGGACTGTCGCGAG
The DNA here is from genome assembly GCF_002162155.2 of Triticum dicoccoides. Classification (NCBI taxonomy): domain Eukaryota; kingdom Viridiplantae; phylum Streptophyta; class Magnoliopsida; order Poales; family Poaceae; genus Triticum; species Triticum dicoccoides. The sequence continues at coordinate 584,863,647 of NC_041385.1, forward strand.
GCAGATGCAATCTCCCTCTTTTGCAAAAATTGCACGGACAAAGGGATTATCAACGGTATAAGTCGTCGTCACATAGTACACTTCGCTGACTTAGCGGCCATAGTGCAAAAGTACTGCATGATGGAAAGCGCCTGGAAAACCCAAACAAGTTTCTGGGACAATCTGGGTCTAGCCAAATCCTCTATCCGAACTAAACGGGTAAACTCTCGTAAGTTACCCGATTCAAGTACCAAAAAAATAAAGCCTTCCGCAAGGCGCGGAACCGTATTGGAAGAATGGCTAAACGGGCCGTGCAAGATTCACAGCACACCGTATAGTACGCCAACGCATAGCCTTACAGCATGTTGGATACTCCGGCAGGTAGCGGAGAGCAGCAAGGATCTCCTCACAAAACATACAGCAGAGCAACATCCCGTCGGAGACAACCATATGATATTTACAGTCTTTGAGGCGAAATAGATGCAAGCGAGCTCAGCGAAGCCTCGCAGATGTTTGCCACGTGGCAACAGTAAACCCATGGAACGACATGGCTATAACTTACAATGCTAGTGACGAACCTCAATTCCGAACAATCCGAGCACCAGCCGCTTTGGTCCTTAGCCCAATCGTGGATGGCTTCAGGCTCACTAAAGTGCTCATGGACGGCGGAAGCGGACTAAACCTCATCTATGAGGAAACCCTTAACAAGATGGAAATTGACAAGAGCCGCATTGAACGAAGCAGCACGACCTTCAGGGGAATCATCCCTAGTCGAGAGGCACAATGCGCGGGAAAAATCACACTGGATGTGGTATTCGGCACGCCGGAAAATTACAGGTCCGAAGAAATTCCATTCCAAGTGGCCCCATTCAGCAGCGGATACCACGCCCTCTTGGGGCTGGACGCATTCACGAGTTTTCAGGTTATACCCCATTACGGGTACATGAAGCTCAAAATGCCCGGGCCCAGTGGAATCATCACTCTGGCTAGTTATCCAGATGTCGCACTCCGTGCCGAAAATAAAACTGCCGCCCTCGCCCTGGAGGCATTATCAGAAGCCCTCGCGGCCCAAGAACTGACAACACTATGATCAACAGTGGACAGAGATGACGTGATACTCGACAAGTGACCTAAATCCACCTCCTTCAAGCGAGCGGACGATATAGTCAAATTCCAGGTCCACCCAACGGACCCTTTGAAGACAGTTTCCATCGGGACATAGCTGAACCCCACAATAGACATCGCACTGTGAGACTTTCTGCGTGAAAATTGGGATATTTTTGCCTGGCATCCTTCAGACATGCCGGGCATCCCACGCAGGCTGGCCGAACACAGCCTCAATATACTAAAAGGATACAAGCCAGTCAGGCACACTCTTAGACGCTTCTCAGAGTCTAAGTGGCAAGCCATGGGGGAAGAGCTAGCCAAGCTACTTGAGGCCGGATTCATCAGAGACATCAAACATCCGGATTGGCTAGCAAACTTGGTAATGGTACCAAAAAAGGACAAATCCTGGTGTTTGTATGTCGATTTCAAAGACTTCAATAAAGCTTGCCCTCAGGATCCCTTCCCCCTCCCCCGCATTGATCAAATAATCGATGCCACCGCAGGACATGACTCATTGTGTTTCCTCGACGCATACTCCGGATACCATCAAATAAAGATGGCGGAGTCCGACCAGGCCGCAACGGCCTTCATCACTCCGTACGACCCCTTCTGTTTCAACACCATGCCCTTCGGGCTCAAAACACCGGCGCAACCTATCAACGCATGATTCAGACATGCCTGGAAAAACAAATCGGCAAGACAGTAGAAGCCTACGTAGACGACGTGGTCATCAAAACAAGACACGTTGAAACTTTAATAGATGACTTGAGGCTTACGTTCGATAATCTCCGAATATACGACATCAAGCTCAACCCGGAAAGTGTGTCTTCGGAGTACCCTCCGGAAAATTTCTCGGCTTCATCGTTTCCAATAGAGGAATTGAAGCCAATCTGGCAAAAATCAGAGCTCTGTCACAGTTGGCTATCCCAACAGACCTCAAGCAGATCCAGAAACTAACTGGATGTGTGGCTGCCTTAAGCCGCTTCATCTCCCGATTAGGTGAAAAGGCACTACCCTTGTATCGCCTTCTTCGATGCACCAAACACTTCGAGTGGACAGATGCGGCCACGGTCGGACTGGAAGAAATAAAGGCACTTTTGGCTAGCAACCCAGTCCTGACCGCGCCAAACATTGGCGAACCCATTCTATTATACATAGCCGCAACAAACCAAGTTGTGAACGCAGTGCTCGTCGTTGAACGATAAGCAGACGGACACAAGCTCCCGCTCCAAAAGCCGGTATATTAAGTGTCCACTGTCCTCACTCCATGCAAATCTCGATACCCGCACTATCAAAAGATAGCGTATGCGGTCTTCATGGCATCCCGGAAACTACGACATTACTTTCAAGAGTGTTCGATCACGGTGGCCTCTGAAGTACCACTCAATGACATAATAAATAACCGTGATGCCACAGGCCGGATTTCTAAATGGGATATTGAGATCCTGCCGTTCGACATAACATACAAACCACGGCGGGCCATTAAGTCGCAAGTGCTGGCGGACTTCGTCGCCAAATGGACAGAGGCCGAACTCCCTAAAGAGTACGGCGCGTACTCAAATTGGATCATGCATTTCGACGGCTCTAAAATGCTGGCCGGATTGGGAGCAGGTGTCATCCTGACATCCCCCATCGGAGACACGATGCAGTACGTCCTCCAAATATTATACACAGAGTCCAACAATGCAGCCGAATACGAGGCTCTGTTGCATGGTCTTCGGATGACAGTCTCCATGGGCATTCAATGCCTCGAAGTGCGCGGGGACTCGAACCTCGCAATATCTCAGGTAAATGGAGACTTTGACACCAAGGACCCGAAAATGGTGGCTTATCGCAATGCCATCCTCAAAATGTTAGCTCGGTTCGAAGGGCTCAAATTCCACCATGTGGTCAGAGAAAATAACCAAGCGGCCGATATCCTTGCCTGCATCGGCGCTAGACGCGACCCCGTCCCACCTAATATCTTCTTAGAAAGGTTGTTCAAGCCGTTCGTGGCATGGGAAGGGGAGTCCGGCACTATTAGTCTGGCTCCGAACACAACCCTAGATTCTGAACCTTCTGACGTAATCGGAGGCTCTGCCACCGAAATAACATCTTCGGCCCACGAAATAATGGCTATCATCGCCCCGTGGACCGAGCTCATCTTGTCCTACCTTAATAGGCAAGAGCTCCCCGAGGACCAAATTGAGGCACGTTGTATTGTGCGACGCTCTAAAGCCTACAAAGTCCATGAAGGAGAGCTCTAAAAGAAGAGCGCCACTGGAGTGCTCAAACGATGCATCTCTGAAGAGGAAGGGAAGCAGCTCTTAGCCGAAATCCATTGCGGACTAGGCGGGCACCATGCGGCAGCCCGAGCTCTCGTGAGCAAGGCCTTTCAGACAGGATTCTACTGGCCGACAGCCCGGGCGGACGCACAGCACCTCGTCCAACATTGCGTTGGTTGTCAACAATTCGCCAATCAGAGCCATATGCCCCCTACCACTCTCCAAACAATCCCCATAAATTGGCCCTTCGCGGTCTGGGGGCTGGATATGGTGGGACCTCTTAAAGGGGGAAGCCATAAGAAAAAACAGTTATTGGTCATGGTGGACAAGTTCACCAAATGGAGAGAAGCCAAACCATTTAAAATGGCCGAATCCGGACCAGTGATAGACTTCATATCGGAGGTTGTACACCGCTACGGTGTCCCCCATAGTATCATCACTGACAATGGCTTGAATTTTACAGCCGAAGAGGTAAAAGCCTGGTGCGGAAAAATGGGCATTAAGCTCGACTACGCCTCTGTCTATTACCCCCAAACAAACGGTCAAGTCGAACATGCAAATGATCTTATTATGAGAAGCATCAAACCCAGACTAGTGCGATCCTTGGAGGAATCAGACACGCATTGGGTCGAGGAACTCGACTCCGTACTCTGGGGGCTGCGGACCACGCCAAATCGCACCACCGGATACACACCATTTTTTATGGTGTACGGTGCAGAAGCAGTGTTGCCCTGCGATATAAACAGTCACCTCGCGTGCGCATCTATGAAGAGAAGGAAGCCGAGCTAGACCGGCAGGACAACTTAGATGCTTTGGAGGAGGAGCGTGATGTCGCTAAAGCCCGTTCCGCATTCTATCAGCAACAGGCTCGGGGGTATCAAAGGAGAGAAGTACGGGCCAAAACTTATAACATTGGCGAACGCGTTCTACGCCTACCTGAGAAGAAGAAGGACAAGCTCAAGCCCAAGTGGGAGGGTCCCTTCATCGTTGATAAAGTTCTCACCGGAGGAGCGTACCGTCTGTGCAGTGCATCTGATAACAGACTCAAGCTGAACCCATGGAATGCGGCCAGACTCTGGAGATTCTACTCCTACCACCGAACCCAGTGTTTGTCTCCTCAACTCCGCCCCCTCAATTATGTTCTCTTTCCTCATTTCTCGCCCCTTTTTCCTTTTTTTACAGCTGTAAAACTGTACGGATGCCCTGAGCACTCCGGCCGCATTATGCGTGCACACTATACCTAGGGGCTTCCTATTCGGAAGCTAAATATAACCACTTTAATGGCTTCTTGCCAGCCACATATGCATTTCTCTTTCCATATGTGCCTTTTCTTCACCATTATATGCATCGATATGACTTAAGTTTTGGCCATGCTGGGTTGCCTGGCTCTTGTATTTATGCCCTATGTTCCCATTAATTCGGCTAGGGCATAAGGGGAGCACCTCTGCGATTGTTACTGCCGGTTGAGCCGGATGTGTACCTCAGACTGGGTGAAGCTGAAAGCTAGCGTTCTTAAGGGAATATTCGGTCGGTGAACAAAAGATGTTCTCGTTCATAACAACGAAAATACCCAGATGTTTTGTTTCTTGCGCTTCTGTTCGCAGTTTGGACATGCACATCGATGCATGCGTACCCAGAGAAAGGAACCCCGAATGGAACTATTCTCTCTGGAAGATGTTTCTGACTATCAATGTAATATAACATAACTAGTTGGGTACTTGTCTGTTCAAGCACTTATGACCCCTACGCCTGGATTCCATGCATACCTCGGTTTTTTAAAACTATGTGGGTATTCGGATACACCCCGGACTGTCGGATCCGGGGGCTGAAGCGAAAAGGTCCGCCATGACAAATGATTTTCAATCCGGCTAGGGAGTACATGAGCCCGTTCAAATTACGTAATCATATCGACTGGTTGTACTCTTCCTCTATACCATCCAATAGGATGTCTAGCTTACAATACTACTGGGAATACTTTGCAGCTAACGCTACTTGATCATATACCAAACTAACGGGTATCTCTTATCCATCTTGCCCAGCCGGTCCGACTTCGGCCATATGGTTCGGGTCAGCCTTGGCGTATCGCCTCTTCACCATGGCCCAAGCTTCTCTCGCACCTTGTCGGCAAGCTGATATCTTCCATAATCGGAAGCGCCACCGTGATCCTTTGAGCATCTCTACAAGTTCGCTCATGCCTCCTGGCAGGGAAGCGGACGGCCACAAAGCCTGGGAAATACCCTGCATCACCTGCCGAGCTTGTTCGTGCAGTTGTGAAAACTCTTGCAGCATATCGCCTGCGGAACCGGGCATCTCCTCTTCAGGGCGTCCTGTCAATATACCTGCAGACATAACTCTATCAATACACCTCCTCGCTGAACTATACCACAGTTCGTTCAAGCACTTACTATAAATGCCACGTCGAAGCCTCCGGTTCTCCTTCACGGAGTCCGCGAGCTGAGCCCGAACATCTTTCAATTCGACGCTTAGTTGGAGATTAGCATCTTGCAGGTTATTCCTCTCCTGAATAGACTGCATCAGCACACGTTCGCCCGCCTTCAGCTGACTTCGCAGATGCAGCTCATTATCTCCCACAGTCACTGGATTTCCTTCGGGATTGTCTGCCGAATATTTCTTCAGATTTATAAACCATGTCGAACACACAAACTGGTAGAAGGAAATTATTACCATAAGAGATCTTTTTGGATCCCTCTTGTTCGGCTACATTAGCCTTCATCTAGGCCTTACACTCCTCCAGCTCTTGAGACAACTGGGCATTCTTCTCTACAAGAAGCTATGCATTTAATAATCCTTAAATTAGTTGTGCCAACTGTCTCAAGTCTTAGGGGCTACTACTACACATACTTATGAAATTCTCTTACCCGTATGTCCTTCACATACTGGTCTGTTGCTCTGGCAAGTCCATCTTGAGCACCGCGGATATAGGCGTGTCCGGAATTGAAGGCATTGAACGCCTCTTCGGAAAAAATACCACCGTGGAGTACGGCCCGTCGGCGCCGGTGATTCATGGCGCTCTCCACTTCTGAATTTGTGGCGGAAAGCATATCCGTATCCTCCGCACGAGGACAGTTTGGCACTGTCCCAACATCAGCCTCCGCCTCTAAATCCGGTCCAGGAATCCAGCTGCTGGAGGCGTGGCTGGTAGGGTCCCCGGACATAGTCCGGCGCTTCCTGATAGGACATAATTAAAGCTGCCACGCCTCGACAAATAGACCAAATAGACCACGGGGCAAGTTCAATGAATACCTCTGCGCCTGCGTACCGCTCCTAACTGCCTTCCATTTAAGCCTACCTTGTCTAGGCGCCTCTTGCTGAGAGGCCCCCGCGGGTTCCGCACGGCGTCCCGACCGCCGTTTCTATAAAAAGACGGCGTGTGATCATAAGGTGCGGCAAAACGAAGGAATCCTTTCGGAAGGTTGGAACCCCAAAATTACTTACACGCGACATGGGAAGAAGTTCGGGATAATCTGCGATGATGGCCACTAGAGGGCCGCCACTGCTTGCCTGATAGAAAGTCCCGTCGACGAATTCCATGGATATGTCCGGATCTTCTTCAAGTTCGGGGTCGAGAGCCCGGTCGGGATCCTTTGGCTGTGGAGAGGGGCTGTTGAACTCTTTTACGGCCTTCCTTAGTTCCCATTTTGAGACAGTAAGGTAAATAATTGTGGTCAAGAAGGTAAGAACGAATAGAGTCGAGTAACAAATAACAACTTACCCAGCTTCGGGGGTTGTACATGGAAAATCCATCCCGCGGTTTAATGCGGAGGAACTTCTCTTCTTCTTCCTTGTACAATTCGGATAGTATCCTCGCCAAAGATGTGGCGGAGTCTGGACCTTTGCGACCGCAACGGGAGGCATCGTCTTGTCCATTGAAGTGCCACATGGGTTTCCCCCTATATTGAAGTGGCTGCACTCCCCTTATTATGCATATTGGCATAACTTCGATTATCGTCAATCCTGATTTGGCCAGCGTTTGTATCCGGCTCATCAGATAGAAGACTTCCCTGTTTTGTTCCTCCTGGAGGCTCCGAGGGCGCCAGCTTTGGCGTTTCTTTAACGGAGTATTGGTAAACTCAGGAAGGCCCGTCCGGACTGGGTCCGAAAGGGGAACGTCATCAACATAAAACCACTCTGAGGGCCAGTCTTCGGACGCCTTCTTTGGAGTACCGGACAGGTATCCGGTTTGGGCGATGCGCCATATTTCGTCTCTGCCCACTTGATATATAGATCCTTCCTGGTTGCGGGGGATGTGGCGAAATAACCTCTTCCATAGCTCGAAATGAGCTTCGCAGCCCAGGAACAGCTCGCAGAGGGTGACGTAGCCTGCGATGTGCAGTATGGAGGCGGGGGGGTAAGATTATGCAACTGGAGGCCGTAGAACTCCAGGAGCCCGCGGAGGAATGGGTGCATTGGATGTTGGGGAACGTAGCAGAAATTCAAAATTTTCCTACGTGTCACCAAGATCTATCTATGGAGAAACTAGCAACGAGGGAAGGAGAGTGCATCTACATACCCTTGTAGATCGTTAAGCGGAAGCGTTCATGTGAACGGGGTTGAAGGAGTCGTACTCGTCGTGATCCAAATCACCGGAGATCCTAGTGCCGAACGGATGGCACCTCCGCGTTCAATACACATACAGCCCGGTGACGTCTCCCACGCCTTGATCCAGCAAGGAGAGAGGGAGAGGTTGAGGAAGACTCCATCCAGCAGCAGCACAACGGCGTGGTGGTGGTGGAGGAGCGTGGCAATCCAGCAGGGCTTCGCCAAGCACTACGGGAGAGGAGGAGGAGGAGAGGCAGGGCTGCACCAATAGAGGGAGAAAACTCATGTGTTGGCAGCCCCAAAACCTCAAGTATATATAGGGGGGAAGGGGGCTGCGCCCCCTTTAGGGTTTCCCACCCCAAGGGGTGCGGCCAGCCCTAGATCCCATCTAGGGGGGCGGCCAAGGTGGGAGGAGTGCCTCCCAAGTCAAGTGGAGGCCTCCCCCTTTAGGGTTTTCCCCTTCACATGCGCATGGGCCTTGGGGGGCTGGTGCCCCTGGCCCATTAAGGCTAGGGCGCCCCCTACAGCCCATGCTACTGTATTGGACATGGTGGAACAATTTCCGGACCTCCGGACCCCTCCGGAATCCTCCCGAACCTTCTGGAAGCTTCCCGGTACAATACCGAAAAAACCCGAACTTTTTCCGGAACCCGAACAACAACTTTCCATATATAAATCTTTACCTCCGGACCATTCCGGAACTCCTCGTGACGTCCGGGATCTCATCCGGGACTCCGAACAACATTCGGTAACCACATACAAACTTCCTTTATAACCCTAGCGTCATCGAACCTTAAGTGTGTAGACCCTACGGGTTCGGGAGACATGCAGACACGACCGAGACGTTCTCCGGTCAATAACCAACAGCGGGATCTGGATACCCATGTTGGCTCCCACATGTTCCACGATGATCTCATCGGATGAACCACGATGTCAAGGACTCAATCGATCCCGTATACAATTCCCTTTGTCTAGCGGTATTGTACTTGCCCGAGATTCGATCGTTGGTATCCCGATACCTTGTTCAATCTCGTTACCGGCAAGTCTCTTTACTCGTTCCGTAACACATCATCCCGTGATCAACCCCTTGGTCACATTGTGCACATTATGATGATGTCCTACCAAGTGGGCCCAGAGATACCTCTCCGTTTACACGGAGTGACAAATCCCAGTCTCGATTCGTGCCAACCCAACACACACTTTCGGAGATACCTGTAGTGCACCTTTATAGCCACCCAGTTACGTTGTGACGTTTGGTACACCCAAAGCATTCCTACGGTATCCGGGAGTTGCACAATCTCATGGTCTAAGGAAAAGATACTTGACATTAGAAAAGCTTTAGCATACGAACTACACGATCTCTGTGCTAGGCTTAGGATTGGGTCTTGTCCATCACATCATTCTCCTAATGATGTGATCCCGTTATCAATGACATCCAATGTCCATGATCAGGAAACCGTGACCATCTATTGATCAACGAGCTAGTTAACTAGAGGCTTACTAGGGACATGGTGTTGTCTATGTACCCACACATGTATCTGAGTTTCCTATCAATACAATTATAGCATGGATAATAAACGATTATCGTGAACAAGGAAATATAATAATAACTAATTTATTATTGCCTCTAGGGCATATTTCCAATAGTCTCCCACTTGCACTAGAGTCAATAATCTAGTTCACATCGCCATGTGATTAACACTCACAGGTCACATCGCCATGTGACCAACATCCAAAGAGTTTACTAGTGTCATTAAACTAGTTCACATCATCATGTGATTAAGACTCAATGAGTTATGGGGTTTGATCATGTTTTGCTTGTGAGAGAGGTTTTAGTCAACGGGTCTGCAACATTCAAATCCGTATGTACTTCGCAATTCTCTATGTCATATTGTAAATGCTACTTCCACACTCCACTTGGAGCTATTCCAAATGGTTGTTCCACTATACGTATCCGGTTTGCTACTCAGAGTCACTCGGATTGGTGTTAAAGCTTGCATCGACGTAACCCTTTATGTCGAACTCTTTATCACCTCCATAATCGAGAAACATATCCTTATTCCTCTAAGGATAACTTTGACTGCTATCTAGTGATCCATCCTTGATCACCTTTGTACCCTCTTGCCAGACAAGCGGCAAGGCACACATCAGGTGCGGTACTTAGCATGGCATACTGCAGAGCTTACGTCTAAAGCATAGGGGACGACTTTCGTCCTTTCTCTCTTTTCTGCCGTGGTCGAGCTTTAAGTCTTAACTTCATACCTTACATCTCAGGCAAGAACTCCTTCTTTGACTGATCCATCTTGAACACCTTCAAGATCATGTCAAGGTATATGCTCATTTGAAAGTATTATTAAGCATTTTGATCTATCCTCATAGATCTCGATGCTCAATGTTCAAGTAGCTTAATCCAGGTTTTCTATTGAAAAACACTTTTCAATTAACCCTATATGCTTTCCAGAAATTCTACATCATTTCTGATCAACAATATGTCAACAACATATACTCATCAGAAATTCTATAGTCCTCCCACTCACTTCTTTGGAAATACAAGTTTCTCATAAACTTTGTATAAACCTAAAATCTTTGATCATCTTATCAAAGTATACATTCCAACTCCGAGATGCTTACTCCAGTCCATGGAAGGATCGCTAGAGCTAGCATACCTTTTAGCATCCTTAGGATCGACAAAAACTTTTCTGATTGTATCACATACAACCTTTCATTACGAAAACTGGTAAGGAAACTCGTTTTGACTTCCATCTGCCAGATTTCATAAATGCAGCTAATGCTAACATGATTCCGACGGACTTAAGCATCGCTACGGATGAGAAAATCTCATCATAGTCAACTCCTTGAACTTGTGAAAAACTCTTCGCCGCAAGGCGAGCTTCATAGACGGTGACATTACCGTCCACGTTCGTCTTCTTCTTAAAGATCCATTTATCTCAATGGCTTTCCTATCATCGGGAAAGTCCACCAAAGTCCATGCTTTGTTCTGATACATGGATCCTATCTCGGATTTCATGGCTTCTAACCATTTGTCAGAATCCGGGCCCACCATCGCTTCTCCATAGCTCGTAGGTTCATTGTTGTCTAGCAACATGACCTTCAAGACATGATTACTGTACCACTCTGAAGTAGTACGCATCCTTGTCACCCTACGAGGTACGGTGGTGACTTGATCCGAAACTTCATGATCACTATCATAAGCTTCTACTTCAATTGGTGTAGGTGCCATGCGAACAACTTCCTGTGCCCTGCTACACACTAGTTGAAGTGACGGTTCATTAACCTCATCAAGTCTCCACCATCCTCCCACTCAATTCTTTCGAGAGAAACTTTTCCTCGAGAAAGGACCTGTTTCTAGAAACAATTACTTTTGCTTCCGGATCTGAGACAGGAGGTATACTCAACCATTTTGGGTATCCTATGAAGATGTATTTATCCGTTTTGGGTTCGAGCTTATCACGATGAAACCTTTTCACATAAGCATCGCAGCACCAAACTTTTAAGAAACGACAACTTAGGTTTCTCCAAACGGTGTCGTCTCAACGGAATTACGTGGTGCCCTATTACAGTGAGTGTGGTTGTCTCTAATGCCTAACCCATGAACGATAGTGGTAATTCGATAAGAGACATCATGGTACGCACCATATCCAATAGGGTGCAACTATGATGTTCGGACACACCATCACACTATGGTGTTCCAGGCGGTATTAATTGTGAAACAATTTCCACGGTGTCTTAATTGCGTGCCAAAGCTCGTAACTCAGATACTCATCTCTATGATCATATCATAGACATTTTATCCTCTTGTCACCATGATCTTCAACTTCACTCTGAAATTACTTGAACCATTCAATAATTCAGACTTGTGTTTCATCAAGTAAATATACTCAACATCTACTCGAATCATCTGTGAAGTAAGAACATAAGAATATTCACTGCATGCCTCAGCACTCATTGGACTGCACACATCAAAATGTGTTGCTTCCAACAAGTTGCTATCTTGTTCCACTTTACTGAAACCGAGGCTTTTCAGTCATCTTGCCTATGTGGTATGATTTGCATATCTCAAGTGATTCAAAATCAAGTGAGTCCAAACGATCCATCTGCATGGAGTTTCTTCATGCGTATACACCAATAGACATGGTTCGCATGTCTCAAACTTTTCAAAAAACGAGTGAGTCCAAAGATCCATCAACATGGAGCTTCTTCATGCGTTTTATACCAATATGACTTATATGGCAGTGCCACAAGTAGGTGGTACTATCATTACTATCTTATATCTTTTTGGCATGAAAATGTGTATCACTACGATCGAGATTCAATAAACCATTCCATTAGGTGCAAGACCACTGAAGGTATTATTCACATAAATAGAGTAACTATTATTCTCCTTAAATGAATAACCGTATTGCAATGGACATAATCCAATCATGTCTATGCTCAACGCAAACACCAAATGACAATTATTCAGGTTTAATACTAATCTTGATGGTAGAGGGAGCGTGCGATGTTTGATCACATCAAACTTGGAAACACTTCCAACATATATCGTCAGCTCACCTTTAGCTAGTCTCCGTTTATTCCGTAGCTCTTTTATTTCGAGTTACTAACACTTAGCAACTGAACCGGTATCTTAATACCCTGGTGCTACTAGGAGTACTAGTAAAGTACACATTAACATAATGTATATCCAATATACTTCTATTGACCTTGCCAGCCTTCTCATCTACCAAGTATCTAGGGTAATGCTGCTCCAGTGGTTGTCTCCTTTATTACAGAAGCACTTAGTCTCGGGTTTGGGTTCAACCTTGGGTTTCTTCACTAGAGCAGCAGCTGATTTGCCGTTTCATGAAGTATCCCTTCTTGCCCTTGCCCTTCTTGAAACTAGTGGTTCCACCAACCATCAACAATTGATGCTCCTTCTTGATTTCTACTTTTGCGGTGTCAAACATCACGAATATCTCAAGGATCATCATATCTATCCCTGATTTGTTATAGTTCATCACAAAGCTCTAGCAGCTTGGTGGCAATGACTTTGGAGAAACATCGCTATCTCATCTGGAAGATCAACTCCCACTCGATTCAAGTGATTGTTGCACTCAGACAATCTGAGCACAAGCTCAACGATTGAGATTTTCTCCCTTAGTTTGCAGGCTAAGAAAATCGTCGGAGGTCTCATACCTCTTGACATCGGCACGAGCCTGAAATCCCAATTTCAGCCCTTGAAACATCTCATATGTTCCGCGATGTTTCAAAAACGTCTTTGGTGCCTCAACTCTAAACCGTTTAACTGAACTATCATGTAGTTATCAAAACGTGTATGTTCGATGTTCGCAACATCCACAAACGACGTTTGGGGTTCAGCACACTGAGCGGTGCATTAAGGACATAAGCTTTCTACTGTCCGCATAATCGCTACTGTCAACTTTCAACTATATTTTCTCTAGGAACATATCTAAACAGTGGAACTAAAGCGCGAGCTTACGACATAATTTGCAAAAGGTATTTTGACTATGTTCATGATAATTAAGTCCATCTTATGAACTCCCACTCAGATAGACATCCCTCTGGTCATCTAAGTGATTACATGATCCGAGTCAACTAGGCCGTGTCCGATCATCACGTGAGACGGACTAGTCATCATCGGTGAACATCTTCATGTTGATCGTATCTACTATACGACTCATGCTCGACCTTTCGGTCTCTGTGTTCCGAGGCCATGTCTGTACATGCTAGGCTCGTCAAGTTAACCCTAAGTGTATTGCATGTGTAAATCTGTCTTACACCCGTTGTATGTGAACGTAAGGATCTATCACACCCGATCATCATGTGGTGCTTCGAAACGACGAACTGTAGCAACGGTGCACAGTTAGGGGAGAACACTTCTTGAAATTGTTGTAAGGGATCATCTTATTTACTACCGTCGTTCTAAGTAAACAAGATGCATAAACATGATAAACATCACATGCAATCAAATAGTGACATGATATGGCCAATATCATTTTGCTCCTTTTGATCTCCATCTTCGGGGCTCCATGATCATCATTGTCACCGACATGACACCATGATCTCCATCATCATGATCTCCATCATCGTGTCTTCATGAAGTTGTCTCGCCAACTATTACTTCTACTACTATGGCTACCGGTTAGCAATAAAGTAAAGTAATTACATGGCGTTGTTCAATGACACGCAGGTCATACAATAAATTTAAGACAACTCCTATGGCTCCTGCCGGTTGTCATACTCATCGACATGCAAGTCGTGAATCCTATTACAAGAACATGATCAATCTCATACATCACATATATTCATCACATTCTTCTTGGCCATATCACATCACATAGCATACCCTGCAAAAACAAGTTAGACGTCCTCTAATTGTTGTTTGCATGTTTTACGTGGCTGCTATGGGTTTCTAGCAAGAACGTTTCTTACCTACGCAAAACCACAACGTGATATGACAATTGCTATTTACCCTTCATAAGGACCCTTTTCATCAAATCTGTTCCGACTAAAGTGGGAGAGACTAGCACCCGCTAGCCACCTTATGCACCAAGTGGATGTCAGTCGGTGGAACCTGTCTCACCTAAGAGTACGTGTAAGGTCGGTCCGGACCGCTTCATCCCACAATACCGTCGAAACAAGATTGCACTAGTAACGGTAAGCATATTGTACAAAATCAATGCCCACAACTACTTTGTGTTCTACTCGTGCAAAGAATCTACGCAATAGACCTAGCTCATGATGCCACTGTTGGGGAACATAGCAGAAATTCAAAATTTTCTTACGTGTCACCAAGATCTATCTATGGAGAAACTAGCAACGAGGGAAGGAGACTGCATCTACATACCCTTGTAGATCGTTAAGCGGAAGCATTCATGTGAACGGGGTTGAAGGAGTCATACTCGTCGTGATCCAAATCACCGGAGATCCTAGTGCCGAACGGACGGCATGCACCTCCGCGTTCAATACACGTACAGCCCGGTGACGTCTCCCACGCCTTGATCCAGCAAGGAGAGAGGGAGAGGTTGAGGAAGACTCCATCCAGCAGCAGCACAACGGCGTGGTGGTGGTGGAGGAGCGTGGCAATCCAGCAGGGCTCCGCCAAGCACCACGGGAGAGGAGGAGGAGGAGAGGCAGGGCTGCACCAATAGAGGGAGAAAACTCATGTGTTGGCAGCCCCAAAACCTCAAGTATATATAGGGGGAAGGGGGCTGCGCCCCCTTTAGGGTTTCCCACCCCAAGGAGTGCGGCCAGCCCTAGATCCCATCTAGGGGGGAGGCCAAGGGGGGAGGAGTGCCTCCCAAGTCAAGTGGAGGCCTCCCCCTTTAGGGTTTTCCCCTTCCCATGCGCATGGGCCTTGGGGGGCTGGTGCCCCTGGCCCATTAAGGCTAGGGCGCCCCCCTACAGCCCATGCTACTGTATTGGACGTGGTGGAACAATTTCCGGACCTCCGGACACCTCCGGAATCCTCCGGAACCTTCTGGAAGCTTCCCGGTACAATACCGAAAAAACCCGAACTTTTTCTGGAACCCGAACAACAACTTTCCATATATAAATCTTTACCTCCGGACCATTCCGGAACTCCTCGTGACATCCGTCATCTCATCCGGGACTCCGAACAACATTCGGTAACCACATACAAACTTCCTTTATAACCCTAGCATCATCGAACCTTAAGTGTGTAGACCCTACGGGTTCGGGAGACATGCAGACATGACCGAGACGTTCTCCGGTCAATAACCAACAGCGGGATTTGGATACCCATGTTGGCTCCCACATGTTCCACGATGATCTCATCGGATGAACCACGATGTCAAGGACTCAATCGATCCCGTATACAATTCCCTTTGTCTAGCGGTATTGTACTTGCCCGAGATTCGATCGTCGGTATCCCGATACCTTGTTCAATCTCGTTACCGGCAAGTCTCTTTACTTGTTCCGTAACACATCATCCCGTGATCAACCCCTTGGTCACATTGTGCACATTATGATGATGTCCTACCGAGTGGGCCCTGAGATACCTCTCCGTTTACACGGAGTGACAAATCCCAGTCTCGATTCGTGCCAACCCAACAGACACTTTCGGAGATACCTGTAGTGCACCTTTATAGCCACCCAGTTACGTTGTGATGTTTGGTACACCCAAAGCATTCCTACGGTATCCGGGAGTTGCACAATCTCATGGTCTAAGGAAAAGATACTTGACATTAGAAAAGCTTTAGCATACGAACTACACGATCTCTGTGCTAGGCTTAGGATTGGGTCTTGTCCATCACATCATTCTCCTACTGATGTGATCCCGTTATCAATGACATCCAATGTCGATGGTCAGGAAACCGTGACCATCTATTGATCAACGAGCTAGTTAACTAGAGGCTTACTAGGGACATGGTGTTGTCTATGTACCCACACATGTATCTGAGTTTCCTATCAATACAATTATAGCATGGATAATAAACGATTATCGTGAACAAGGAAATATAATAATAACTAATTTATTATTGCCTCTAGGGCATATTTCCAACATTGAAAACCTGACGCCTCTTAGCAGATATGGGACAAGGCATACCCGCTCCTCCCGAGATGGGTTAGGGAATCTCTCCACTTGCTCCCCGCCATTATAGGTGGCTAGTCCGGATCGAATGGGGACCATGTATGCGGGCGGAAGGAACCCTTTGGTCTACAGCTCTATTAGGCGATTGTGAGGGATGGAACACTTTTCCCATTCCCCTGGCTTCAAGCTGGGGGAACGGCAAGCAGGGCTGCGGCGACCGGTCATGATGGGATGGCCTCTTTTGGGCGCGCTCTACAGAATGCTTGCTTGGGGGAAGATAGTGTGACTTGGATCTGAAGATCCCTATCTGCTCAAATAGACGGCTCACCTGCAGGATTAGGGTGGCAAATGACAAAATGCCCCAGCCCCTCGTCTTCGATCGACACATGGAGGTGGCCATTTTTGAAGCACAGAAGCCAAGGAGTACAACCTTACTTGGAGGCCAGACACTATTCGCTACAACGGGTGCACCGGATTTGGAGAAGAACCCGCCTTGCAATGCCGAAGACAATCTGCGTGCCAGACTCATTGTCATTGAAGCCTGGTTCTGGGGCTACTGAGGGAGTCCTGGATAAGGGGGTATCCGGACAGCCAGACTATATACTTTGGCCGGACTATTGGACTATGAAGATACAAGACAGAAGACTCCGTCCCGTGTCCGGATGGGACTCTCCTTGGCGTGGAAGGCAAGCTTGGCGATCCGGATGTAGATCTCCTCCTCTGTAAACCGACTCTGTGTAACCCTAGCCCCCTCCGGTGTCTATATAAACCGGATGGTTTAGTCCATACAAGGACAACAATCATACCATAGGCTAGCTTCTAGGGTTTAGCCTCTCTGATCTCGTGGTAGATCAACTCTTGTAATACTCATATCATCAAGATCAATCAAGCTGGAAGTAGGGTATTACCTCCATTGAGAGGGCCCGAACCTGGGTAAACATCGTGTCCCCAGCCTCCTGTTACCATTAGCCTTAGACGCACAGTTCGGGACCCCCTACCCGAGATCCGCCGGTTTTGACACCCACAGCAGCATCGATCGGCTTTAGTTAGCAGGAGTAGCGAAGGAATCGCTCGATCGCTCGGGTTTAGTAATGAGTAGCCTGCAGTGCAATCGCTTGGGTTCAGTTAGGAGACGCCTCGCTCGGGTTCAGTTAGAGCCCAACACCTCGCACACACGAGCGTACGTGTACAAGAGAAACGCACATCGCTCGGCCCCCGACCACCCACCGTAACCGGGAACTCCCCGAAATTTTCCTCGCCCTCGCTTCTACCATGGTTTTTTCCGTCATGGACGGCCCAAAGAATGTCATGCAGCTGCGTCTCCGGCCCGCCCAGGACGAAAACCCATTTTCTGTCATGATTTTTTGTCATAGAAGTAGGATCCCACCACATCTATGATGATACCGAGTTTTGTTACAATTACGTCACAGAAGTGTCATAAGTATGACAATTTTTTTTTCGTTCGGCCCAAAATATCACAGATGTGTATTTTTTTTGTAGTGGTACCATCTGATGATGATGAGGTTGATGATGAAGAATTAGCCGAACTCATCAAAGATAGACAACAAAGGGCCGCTAGAGCCAAGGGAAGTGTTGTGCCTCTTCTATTGGATCCGAAGAAGATCCTGGATTTCATTGACCTCTAGCACAAAGATCCAAACACTCCTTTGCCAGAGTAAGACCTCACTCTTGATCAAAGTCACATGTTGACGACTTTCATCTTTGAAGAGAAATGGAAATATGAACAAACCAGGACTGTGAAGAAAGCTCAGTACAAGAAACAGCGTTATCTGAAGGACAACATGCTCACACTATCGCTTGAACAACTCATTGCTCTGCAATCTGAGATCAAAAAGCTCAGTGATGAATTTGATGCCTACAAGGCAGAATGCCGGAGTCAAAGTCAGATTTGTCCAATGGCGAAGAAATTCACTCCCAATATTGCTGATCCAATGCACCATGAAATTCCTCCGGCTGAAGCATCTGCACAGCCGACTGAAGAACATGCCAGCACAGTTGACAAAAATCAGGCTGGTGATGAAACTGCAAGCACCAGGGCTGACGAAATTCCGACGCTGAAGAAACTGTCAGGGCAACCACTAGTGTTGCGCCTGAAGAACATTTCAGGCCAGCTGAAGCATCTGAAGCTGCGCCTAAAGAAACTGAACAAGACAGGACAACTGCATCAGTTGTGCCTGAAGAAATTGCTCCAAATTCCTCTGCTCCTCCTACACCAACACCAAGCGATGTTCTTCCGTCTGCTCTGGAAGTGAAAAACAAAGGTTGCAGAGCAAGCTACTCTGAAGAAAAGGAAAGTATCCACTTCCTCAGAATCTTCAGCACTCAAGAAGGCGAAGATTTTGACAAGCTGACTTGAGAATCCAATTGATGTTGTTCCTCTCTCAAGCATGCCATCAAAGGAACTCATTTCTTTTGGTGAAGATTATGAGATTCCAAATGAATCTGATGAGGAAATTCCCTCTGCTGCTTCGACAAAGCAGATGGATGAAGAAATTGAACTGGACACTATTACTTCAACTCCCCTGGTATCATCGCCAATGCCTCAGTTCATAGCTGAAGAGGCAGGCGTTGAAGAAATGGAAGAATATGAAGATGTGGACATTGGGAGCACCACACCTGTGATGAACGATGACTTTTGGGACAGTTAGCACCCCAACTCTCCTCTGTTCACACCACTTTAACAAATTCCTCAGTCCCCAGTCTCTACCGAAGTTTAGATGGGCTCTGATGAAATTCATACTGCCCCTTCCATTCCTGAAGAAATTCCAGCCACTAGCGCTGATGACAAAGTTGCTCAAGAAATGGAGACCCAGGCTGCTACTGAAGCAGAAACTGAAATTCCTCAGCCTACGGCTCCAAAGATTGAGATTCCTGAGTTTGTGCTACAATTAACTGATACTCATCTGCCAAAGCCGAAGAATCCATTCTCGAAAACGCCAAAATTCAAGGCTCATGACTTCTTCCATGAGCATGTGTTCTTCACTGACTACAACCCTTGTGACACTGCTCGTCTTAGAAGGAAGCGTTTTTGGACTGCCAGCCAAGCAAACTTCTATTCTTCACTGCTTTTCAATAAGGACAAAGTCTTCGACCATGCGCATATTCCTCATGTGGATATCGAATCGCTGTCGTGCTTCACACCTGTCCTCAGTGTTCTTCATGACGCTGGATTCCCCAACTTCTGCATCGACATCTGTGATTGGAATGAAGAATTCATTCTTCAGTTCTATGCGATGCTGCACATCACTAGAAATACTGACGATGTGAACTCTTGGGTGTTGGACTGGATGACAGAAAACCTCACTTTAAAGCACCAGCCTCTGAATTGCTTCATGCTTTGCATATCGGTCCTCCCCTAAAAGGTGCTCATCTTATCTATCATGAACTTGAGCTAGCTGATCCTTTTCATGCAAGTGTTGATGAAGCCACTAAAGCCTGGTCAAGCCTCAAGAACCAAATCCCTCGTGAAGGAATTGCTATATGTGCCTCATACTGTCTATCACATTTTGACCAAGACTTCGAGTCCAATCAAAGGCCACGACTCGAATGATGAAGAAGTTGTTGGCATCATGAAGAATTTGCTATTCAATATAATGCATGGTATTCCAGTAAATTACCATGACTTCTTCATGAGGACTCTGGCAAACGTTGCACTGACTCCCTTTGAATTGAAGCCTTACGTTCCCTGGATTATGAGATTCCTCAGATCAAGGTCTTCAATCAACTACAAGGCTGACACACTCAACCATGGCAGTTACTTGCCCCCTATTGAAGTCCTCAAACGGACATTTTCCTTAGCTGGTGAAAAGGGCAAGGCCACTGCAATTATTGATGAGGGCATTCGTCCATTGGATGGATAGTTCCACCAATGATGACTCTGCCACTCATGACTCTGCGCCAATGCCTCAAAGCATAGTCCTCAAGCCACAACTCCAAGGGCGATGACTGATCGTGAGCTTCTCCTCAGTCTTCATCAGAAGGTAGATCGCAACCATAAATGGGTCAAGCGTCAATTTGGTTCAATTCTTCACAACATGACTACTATGTATAATTCAGTGAAGAAGACATTACTACCTCATTGAAGTTTTTGATCGCACCTGGGCTGTTCTGACTCATCTCTACGGTGATGAGGATCTCAAGCAGATGGGCTTCAAGCAGGACTTCAGCCGGTCTAATCCTCCGGCGAAGAAATTCAAGAAAGTCGAACTTCCTCCCTTGGTGCCAAGCTCTTATTCTTCATCACGCGAGACTGATGAAAATGAAGACTTAGACGACACTGCGGCAGGCCCTACTCCAACAACCGACCCCAACAACACCGGCGCTCCTCCATCAACTTCGTGATGAAATTCATCAGGGGCGTTAGTCCTCACTTTTCGTCCCTTTTGGTCATTTCATGACAATGGGGGAGAAATTTGAGTTAGTATTCAAGCGGGTCTATGTATATAAACGTTTTTTTGTTAATTAAGTTGCAACTCTCGCTCTTTTTAAGTGTTTGTTGATTGAGTTGTAAACTTAAGTCCGGTGGTGACCTGATACTTTTGCTTTGTTTTCTGCATGCTATTTCCTCATATATGTTATGCACGCATGCTGAATTACATCAGTCACCATATTTTATCATGCATTTCAAATTCTTCATTCGATATGTTAAATGCGTGTATGAATTACAAGATATTGGGGGAGATCTCCATGATTATACTCTTCTTATGTGCATTGCTTCAAAAGCAAATTCCTTACTATGCACATCTTCAAGGGGAGTTCTTCTATATCTTGCAATCAAATTCCTCATTATCAGGCACTTCCAATTCATATGTTTATCCTGTTGAAAACTTAACCTATATTGTCATCAATAACCAAAAAGGCGGAGATTGTAAGTGCATCTAGTGCCCCTTAGTGATTTTGGTGTATTGAAGACTTATAGGTTAAGGGACTAATATGTTTGTGAGTGTACACAGGCTCTATAAGTTGATGAGAAGTTTTATATTTACAGTGAAAGTCGACCCCTAAAAATGAATGTCTTTAGCTGAGGACTTTGGTTCTCCTGAAGACTTTGAAAGTGAAGAAATTGGTGTGACCTTGAAGACTTGGATATCCATGCAAGGATTATGAAGCGTGAAGAATTTTGTTTTCGTAGTTTCTTTTTCTCCTTCTCGAGTCATAGGAAACACCATACTGTTAAAGGGGGTCGCGGTAATACTAAGGAAACTAATTTCCAAGTTATGCTCATCTCAAATCCTACACCTACCCAATCCTTTCGAGTGAAGCCATTGGAAATCTCATATCAGTTCAGTCAATTTCCTTAGTGACAGAGACAAAGATCTTTTGGTCTCTGAGGAATTTGTTCTAACTGACGAGTTAGGAATTCGCAAGTGCGGATTGCCTACACAATGAGTAACATGATAGCCCTGAGGAATTCGAACCTCAAATCTGACCGTTGTTGTGCTACGTGTGAGCTGTCCAAAATATCCTACCACCTAACGGTCATATCCTAGGGAATTTATGTCTTATCATGTCGGGCTGCTCCCTAGGCTATAAATACCCCCCCACCCTACAACCACTAGCTGGTTGGCTGCTCCGAGAGAAAATGACACTTGTCAATTGAGAGCATCCCATCCTCCAAGGACTTTGAGCGAAAATCATCAAGTGAGGAAACCCAAATCCCAAATCCCAAACCTACAAACCCAAAGTGATTGAGCATCACTAAAGAGATTGTTCCTGTGTGGAACCGACGCTTGTTACCTTTGAGGATTGTGTATCCTCCAAACGGTTAGGCGTCATGGTCTGAGCATCCAAGAGGAATTGTGGATCACCGAGTGACCAAGTCTATGAAGGTTTGGAAGTCACATGTGAAGGCTTACCACGAGTGTTGGGCGAGGTTTGTGTGATCTTAGCTCAAGGAGAATATGATGAGGACTATGTGTCCGGGACTGTGTGTCCTCGAGTTTAAATACTCAGCCGCTCCAACTAGACGTACAATTGTCACATCAGTTGGAACTGGTCTACCAAATCCTTGTCTTCACCAAGCCTACTGGTTCTATTTCATCAACCCTTTCATTTCCTCATTCATTTGTTGATGAACCTGATCATTACTGTTAGAAGACTTTGACTGAAGACTTTCTTTATTTCCTCAATCCTATTTCTTCAGTCACATTGTCTTCAGCCTGCTTATCCTATGTTTACGCTTCCTATACTCTGTGTCTGTCTTTCATTTCATCATGATGACTATGCTATTGCTCTATTATGCTTATACATGAGTACTTATTCCGCTGCTTGTAGTTCATGAATTAGGAATTTCCTCACCTTGAAATCCCTCAGTGACGAATTTGTAAAAAATCGCCTATTCACCCCCCTCTAGTCGACTTAACGCACTTTCAAGTACACTCGGTAACAAGGACGGGACCTTCTCCGGCTGGTTGTCATCGTCGAATGGATCGACTCTTCTGGCCCCCGTGGGGTTATCTTTGTTTCCGGTAATGCTCTTCATCCACAGGGCCACCGTCTCGTCGGGAACCTCCTCTAGGTGGATCCGAGCGGTGTCATTAGAGCCCGAGTACATCCACATCGAGTGATCATGGTGTTGGAGCGGCTGGATGCGTCGACTGAGAAACACGTCCAACAAATCCATGCCAGTTACACCCTGACGGACCAACTGAACTACCCTCTCGACCAACATATTCGTCTCTACTTTCTCCGCTGCAGTCACAATCAGTGAAGAAGGTTGCTGGACTCGATCGAGGGTAAAGTAAGGAAGACCGGTCGACTGACCGGGGGTCGCAATGTCCTGGCAGTAGAACCAGGTCGACTGCCAGCCCCTAACCGACTCGGGGGTGCCATAGGGGGAAAAGTGCTCCTCTTCCTCATGTGAAACCCTAAACCCCCACACATCTGGATCACGTGTGTCCTCTCGTCATCTGGATTTGCCTTCTTCATGGTCTGGGAGCGGACTGTGAAAATATGTTTGAAGAGACCCCCGTGCGGTCGACAATCCAAGAAGTTTTCGCACATAGACACGAATGCAGCAAGATACGTGATGGTATTGGGAGAGAAGTGTTGAAGCTGAGTGCACAAAAAGTTCAGAAAACCCCGGAAGAAAGGATGCGGGGGAAGGGAGAAACCACAGTCGACGTGGGTGGCAAGGAGTACACACTCACCCACCCGTGGCTGAGGCTCTATCTCGTCCCTCGGCAGCCTCGAAGCCCCGGCGGCAATCAAGCCCGTGGCAGCCAAATCTTCCAGATCCTCTGGCCGGAGCGTGGATCGGATCTAGTCTCCCTGAATCCAACCAGGTGGCATCCCGGACCTCGACGACGATCCCCGATTCATCTTCTTGCCCTTCACTGTCGTCGTCGCTTTTTTCACGCGCTCCAGTGCCGCCATCTTATCCTTCACCATGGCGGCTGGCGGCGCACTGGCGGAGCGGCTACATTGAGGGAGAAAGAGGAAATGGTGGAGAAGCGTAGGAAGAAGGAGGGGAATGGGAGTGCACTGTGCAGACGCATCAGCCTCGATGCCTTTTAACGGCCTACTTCCGAGTGGCTTACGCGTGGGCCCGAGCGATCCTGTCAAATCCCCTAACAGTCGCGCACCGAATACTTGGCAAAAAAGGTGGCGTGGGAATCGAGGCACCCCTGTCTATCTGTCCCGTTTACTACGGCGCGCTCCGCCTCGCGCACTTCCCCAAATTTTCGAATCCCGTGAGACCGGGAACCGCAGTAACCAATTGCGCCGAAGATTTAGCATCATAGCAACACACAAAGGGTGCCAGCATAAGTTCACTCAACGACCTCTAAATCGATTAAGGCGACTGAAATGAAGCCGAAGTTTCAGCATGGACCTCGAACTCAGTATGAATACTTGCGAAGCACAAGAGTCAAGGCAGGGCCAACTTCAACTTTCTTTTCACTCGGACCTCAATCCATTCGGGGGCTAATGATGATGCCATAGACCTAGGGTAGGGTCAATAGACCTGACCTATACTCCCTACCCAAGGTCACTACCCTAGAAGCAAGGACATTCAAAGCACAGCAGGAAGTATCGACTGAAGCCATCTAGTGCAATCCACTCCACTAGTCACCTCACTCGGATACGCCCCCCCCCCCCAATTTCACATGACCTGGATGGAGTCATTCGACCATACAGGAAACCACTCGGAGTACAGAAGACCTAGAGTCACTCAGGATGGCAACAGTCAGGCGTTCACTCCGTAGTCTTAAAGATCATTGATGGCACTTTATAGCTGGCGTTACCAGTAATGCTCTATCTTAATGTACATTGAACCCCTGTAACAGAGGACGGCTAGGGTCCTGACGCACTCTATATAAGCTACCCCCTCCTCAGGGACAAGGGTTCGCATGCCTTGTAACACACATCCATATTCCAGTCGACCGCCTCAGGGCATCGAGATGTAGGGCTTTTACCTCCTCCGCGAGGGGCCTGAACTCGTAAACTCGTGTGTACAACCTCGCCATAGATAGGGCCTTGCCTCCTCATACATACCCCCTACTCTTACTGTCAGACTTGGTACCAGGACAGAGACGACTCAGCTCCTCGGAGATATAGGTGAAGAAGAAGACTAGGTCAGGAAGCCGCAGCTCATTGAAGTCGATGGGGCGGACGAATGGGTTTAGCCCGGCGGCTGGCATGGTCGCGCTGGCACGACGGTAGGCATCGCTGGCAACTTGGTCCACCAAGTGGCTGAGGAGATCCTGGACCTCATCATGATCGACCTGCTCGCGCTCTAGCCGTCTCCCCTAATGGCCTATCGTATCTCATGCTTTCTGCAGCAACGCCGCCAATGCCTCGAGCATCTTTGTGATGGACGTCTACCGCTTTTGAAGCTCCATGAACTCCCGCACATAATGGAGGAGCATGGCACTCCTCTCCTCCTTGAGCTCCTGGAGCTCCACGTCCTTGGCCCCGAGCTCCACATCCTTGGCCTGGAGCTCGTGTGTCAGGCGCCTCACCTCAGACTCCGTGATCTGCTGCGTTGCCATGGCACCAGGTAGAAGCAATGGGGAGAGTAAGCAAACGGGGTGAAATGGTTGAAAGGCAATGCAATCTATGGGAAGGCGGAGGGTGCCAGCCGAGGAGCAGGGAATCTTTTGGTTTTCACCATGGGAAAACACCAGTCGACGACTTCTCACATCAGGGAGCAGTGGATTTTACTGGCGGATTCATCATGACTAATTTCGGTCGCGCCTGCTCCCGTCAATCAAAAAATTAAAAATCATGCCGCACCCAAACACCAAAGCAATGCCGCGGTGGATAATTAAATTTACCTGCCGGCAAGGAGATAAAAAAAGGGGTGAAAAATAAATCTGGCGGCAGCCTAGCTAACCGGTCGCACTAGCCCAACTAGCTAGCCACCATGCTTCACTGGTGTACTCGGTGGGAAAGGTGGTATTTTGTGATTTGATGACTCATTTACTTGCTTCGGCGCTAGAACCGAGGAGGACCCATAAAATGCGCGGTAGGGCATCCCATGTCGTGGCAAGGAAGAATATACGCGTGCACCACCTGGGAGGACCCCGAAACCGCGCGGTTGGGTGTGCCACGTCTTGGCATGGAGGAACAATGTGCATGTAAAAATATATTGTATCAGACGTAGTACCTATGGTTCAACCTCGGGACCCATCTAGTCGGTCGAAAACACCCCACTAGCCACACAGCTTCATGATGCTAACGTGGCATAGAGGATAGGTGTGGTTAGCTCCGTCTCGACTAGCCACAACGTCTCTTGTTCTAGGCGATTCTTCTATTTTCCAAGCTTTTTTAGTTATAATAACACCACAGCAAGCTAGCGCCGCTCTTCGTGTGTGCCCGTGCAAAGGTTAGACGATGGAGAGGAGAGAGAGATCGCAGACCTGGGACCCACCAATAAGTGAGTCAATGGTCATGCACGTGTTGACAAGGAACTCCCTCAGTCCCTCTACTCTACTCAACATAATACTGTATAAAATCAAGTTATGGGACAAAGCCAACAACCGTTGTTGTTTCAGACTATCGACTTACGCTTTGTAGTATAGGTGGCCAGTTCGAATCTCATCTTCTAGATTTGTTAGTTTTAGGTCCAAATTTGATAAATGACAAGTGGGACCCCCATGTGTTGTACCAATATTTCAGTGTAGGATGGTTTTTTTTGAACAAACACTTTGCATGGTTAGACAAGTAACGGCACGAGTTACATGTATTTTTCAAGTTTACGAACAAAAATGACAGCGCCATAGAATATCACATCTACCCCGCAATTTAGATGCTATGGTGATACAAGTTTTTACATCGTTGGAAGTGAGATCCAATGGATTGGGAGTATTCTTTGTAATCATGCAAAATTTCCAAACTCTCCAAAGGTTGTTTTGGAAATAAAACATTCAATCCTCGTGTGTGCCGCTGCATCTTGGATCCAACGGCTCCGTGTTGTCTACTACACAACCTTCTTCTTGTAGACGTTGTTGGGACTCCAAGTGCAGAGGTTTATAGGACACTAGCAAATTTCCCTCAAGTGGATGACCTAAGGTTTATCAATTCGTGGCAGGCGTAGGATGAATATGGTCTCTCTCAAACAACCCTACAACCAAATAACAAAGAGTCTCTTGTGTCCCCAACACACCCAATACTATAGTAAATTGTATAGGTGCACTACTTCGGCGAAGAGATGGTGATACAAGTGCAATATGGATGGTAGATATGAGTATTTGTAATCTGGAAAATATATAAACAGCAAGGTAACAAGTGGTAAAAGTGAGCGTAAACGGTATTGCAATGCTAGGAAACAAGGCCTAGGGTTCATACTTTCACTAGTGCAAGTTCTCTCAACAATAATAACATAATTGGATCATATAAATATCCCTCAACATGCAACAAAGAGTCACTCCAAAGTCACTAATAGCGGAGAACAAACGAAGAGATTACTGTAGGGTATGAAACCACCTCAAAGTTATCCTTTCTGATCGATCTATTCAAGAGTCCGTAGTAAAATAACACGAAGCTATTCTTTCCGTTCGATCTACCATAGAGTTCATACTAGAATAACACCTTAAGACACAAATCAACCAAAACCCTAATGTAGCGACCAGACCTCAAACTGTCTGATCTCTATGCATCAGTGTCATCCCTGGATCAGTAATGTTGCCACGCATAGTACTTGAAGGATTTATAACAGAGTGGCAATCACACACTTATTACATCGAATGTCTCAAAAGAGAACTTATTACAATAAATATGGCTTAAGGCCATCTAATAACAATAATAGCGGAAAGCTTGGAAGATAAGTGAGTCCATCAACTCCAACGGCATCACTGAGTATAGGACCACGATCCTAAGGCAACTTACTCGTCGTCTGAAAACTCTGCAACATGAACGTTGCAGCCCGAAAACGGGTCAGCACGTGGAATTTACTGGCAATGTAACACATAGAGAGTAATGACCAAAAATATTCTATACTACATGCATATATGGCTGGTGGAAAGCTCTATGGTTACAGTTTTGCATAAAGCCAATTTTTTTCTACTGCAAAGGAATAAATTTTATTTAACTATCATGGTGGTTGTTAAACATTGAGAATGGTTGACAGCATTCTCAATCCCAATTAAGCATCAACATTAAAACCCAACAAAATTAATTAAAAGTAACATGATGAGAATTCACTTGATAATTAAAGTACTAGATACTCAAAATGTCCATAACCGGGGACACGGCTAACCATGATTAGTTTATACACCCTGCAGAGGTTTGTGCACTTTTCCCCACAAGACCCGATCTCCTCCGTTGGTTTTCTCGCACTGCATGGTGTTTGAGGAACGGATGACCGAGACATAGTCTTTCAGAAGTGCTAGCACCTTACGATTGGGTAGACCTGTACACCTACTTTCCCCTACATTTGCTAGTCTACCACTGTAAGAGCTCGCACGACTTAATCGACTATGCTAGAGCACATAATAGCATGTGGCTGCACACGAAAGTTTCTAGCATGAATAAACTTATGATCCCTTTGAGTCTGGGTGGCGGTCCATAGGAAAAATCACACGGAACCCTGGGATTTCCAGAAATACAGGCAACACTGGATTCTCCAGGTGCCTCAATCCACCCATATGTGTATTAAAGTTGCCACCTTAAAATAAACCATTAATTAACAATCTCACATCTGTCATGGAAACACTCACCCAATCCACGTCTACTAGCATGGCATGGCAATAAGCAAACGTAGAAGTAACTCCCAAGGGTTTAATAATAAAACAGGTGATAGGTACTGCCTCATCTACTTCCCAAAACCCACATATTAATCAGATCCTAACCATGCAACTGTTTGAGGATTGATCTAATGCAATAAAACTGGGTACTAAGGAGGTATGATCAAAGTGTTACTTGCCTTGCTGATGATCCCTGAAACCTAGAGATTCGAAGTAGCAAGCGGCGCACTCCGGGTACTCTATTGCACACAAACAAGCATACAATAAGCACTCATCTAATGCACGGGTAAAACTCAAATAAGAGATCTAACCAGAAAGTTCAACTTAAGAACTCCGATTTGCAAAAAGAATCAAACCAAACATAGCAACGAAAGTCAAATGACGAAAGAAACATACTTTGTTTACTAATCTGGACCTAAGTCAAATTTTACAGTAGCAAAAACTTGTTTGAGTTGGTTAAACGAAAAGAGGGTTTCGAGACAAAACTCTAGGCACTTGAATCGCCTGATTCCGATAAACGAGCGAAAAGATAAACTAACACGAAAAACAGATCAGAAATCGTGATCAGAAATAATCGCGGAAAATCCGAGAAAAAGAAAAACTGACGAACAGGCTAACGAACGAACGTTCGCTGTCTGCGGCTAAACGACGAAAACCGTTCATTAAAACGAACATACGGACGAACGTCCGCTAAATAAACTAAACAAAAAAATAGATCTAGGGTTTTAAAAAAACCGAACGAAAAACCAGCGGAAAACCAAACGGTTTTCTCGAGGAAAACCGCCAGCGGCAATGCGGCGGCTACCTCCGGCGAGGGGCGGCGGGTCCGGCGGGGTCGGCGGCGGGGCGGC
>NC_041385.1:584893713-584934971 GCF_002162155.2 Triticum dicoccoides
GGCGCGGCGCGGCAGCGGCGGCGGCGGCAGCGGTGGTGGTAGCAGCGGCTTAGGGTTAGGGTTTGGGCGCGGGGTGGGCTGGTGGCTTGGGTGGGCTCGAGCGGCGCATTATAAAGGCCCGGCCAGGCGGAGTCCTGGCCGAACACGGCCCAAAGTCGGTTTCGTTTTTTTTTAAACATTACGCGCAGAAAAACAAATAAAAGAAATACTAAACAGACTCCAAAAATCCTGAAATATATTTTCCTTGACTTCTAAAATCAAGCCGGTTTAGATGAACATTTATTTGGGGCCTAAATGCAATTTTGAAAAACGCACAATTTTCCTAATTCAAATAAAATAGCAATAAACTCGAAAATAAAATCTTATTTGATTTTTTTATTAAATCCTCAATATTTCTTTATTTTGGGAAAGTCATTTTATTCCCTCTCTCATATTTTATTATAGAAATAATTGAAGATAAAATAAATCAAATCAAATGATCCTATTTTCAAAATTTGAGAAAACTCAAATATGAAAATAACGAAATTCCCAACTCTCTCCGTGGGTCCTTGAGTTGCGTGAAATTTTAGGATCAAGCCAAAATGTAATAAAATATGATATGCAATGATGATCTATGTATAACATTCCAAATTGAAAATTTGGGATGTTACAAACCTAGCCCCCTTAAGATGAATCTCGCCCTCGAGATTCGGGTTGGCTAGAAAATAGGTGAGGGTGGTCCTTCACTAGATCTTCCTCTCGCTCCCAGGTGGCTTCCTCCTCGGTGTGGCGGCTCCACTGGACTTTGCAAAACTTGATAACCTTGCTGCGGGTGACTCGGCTGGCATACTCGAGAATCTTGACGGGTTTCTCCTCATAGGTCAAATCAACGTGCAACTGAATCACTTCTAGCGGCACTGTGTCTCTCAGCGGTATATCAGCCATCTTTGCGTGGCACTTCTTCAACTGGGACACGTGGAATACATCATGAACTACTGTCAATCCTTCGAGCAATTCCAATTTGTAGGAAACTTCTCCCATACACTCCAAAACTTTGTATGGTCCCACAAAACATGGCGCTAACTTCCTTTTAACACCAAAACACTTAACTCCTCGAAGTGGAGATACTCGAAGATAAACTCTGTCTTCGACTTCGTAAATTGTCTCCTTGCATTTTGAATCAGCGTAGCTCTTCTATCTGGACTGGGCTACCTTGAGTCTATCGCGAATCAATTTCACCTTCTGTTCAGACTCCTTAATCAAATCTGGCCCAAACAACTAGCGGTCTCCAACTTCAGCCCACGACAACGGGGTTCTGCACCTCCTTCCGTACAAGGCTTCGAAAGGGGCCATCTTCAAACTGGATTGATAACTGTTGTTGTAGGAAAACTCTGCATATGGCAAATTGCCATCCCAACTAGATCCATAATCTAGCACCCAGGCTCTTAGCATATCCTCCAAAATCTGATTGACTCTTTCGGTCTGTGCATCTGTCTGTGGGTGAAAAGCTGTACTGAAATCTAGCCTGGTACCCAAAGTTTCGTGCAACTGATTCCAAAACTTTGAGGTAAACTGAGTTCCTCTATCTGATACAATGCTCCTCGGAACTCCATGCAGACATACGATCCTGGTCATGTATATCTTTGCCAACTTAGCACTGGTGTAAGTGGTCTTCACTGGGATGAAATGAGCTACCTTCGTTAAACGATCAACTATAACCCAAATCGTGTCATAGCCTGAACGAGTCCTGGGAAAGCCCGTAATGAAATCCATGCCTAGCTTATCCCACTTCCATTCGGGTATTGGCAATGGCTGTAACAATCCTGCTGGCTTCTGATGCTCTGCCTTTACTCTCTGACATACATCACAAACTGCTACATATTCTGCAATATCTCTCTTCATTCTGGTCCACCAGAAAGTATCCTTCAAATCTAAATCCATCTTGGTATTTCCTGGGTGAATCGAATACGGTGAATCATGGGCCTCTTGCAGAATTAACTTTCTAATCTCCGGGTCATTAGGCACATAAACACGATCTTCAAACCATACGGTATCGTGCTCATCCTCATGAAATCCCTTAGCTTTTCCTTGGCTTATCCTCTCCTTTATATCAGCAATCTCTTTGTCAGTCTTCTGAGCTTCTCTGATCTTATCCATCGGAGTAGACTAAATCTCCAGTGCTGCTACATAGCCTCTCGGAACTATCTCCAAACATAGCTCATGAAGGTCCTCGGCTAACTCCTTCGGTAATTCTCCATTCCCGAGGGTGTTGAGTTGGCTCTTTCGGCTCAACGCGTCGGCTACTACGTTAGCCTTTCCCGGGTGATAATGCAATCTCATATCATAATCTTTGATGAGTTCCAACCATCTCCTTTGCCTGAGATTCAACTCCTTCTGTGTGAAAATGTACTTCAAACTCTTATGATCCGTATACACCTCACAATGGTTTCCTATGAGAAAATGCCTCCAGGTCTTCAATGCATGCACTACGGCTGCTAACTCCAAATCATGGGTAGCATAATTCAACTTATGGGGCTTAAGCTGTCATGAAGCATACGAAACAACTCTCCCCTCCTGCATAAGCACTGCTCCAAGTCCTTGACGTGAAGCATCGCAATACACCTCGTAATCCTTGCTCTGGTCCGGTAGAATCAATACTGGCGAGGTAACCAAACGTTCCTTCAACTCCTGGAAACTGGCCTCACATTCCTTAGTCCAAATGAACTTGGTATCCTTCTTTAACAACTCCGTCATGGGTTTTGCAATCTTTGAAAAGTTCTCAATAAATCTCCGGTAATATCCTGCGAGTCCAAGAAAACTCCGGATCTCTCCAACTGTTGTTGGTGCTTCCCAGTTTGTTACTGTGACAACATTGGTGGGGTCTACTGCTATACCTTCTCCGGATATAACATGTCCGAGGAATCCAAGTTCCTTCAACCAAAATTCACATTTGCTGAACTTGGCGTATAACTAGTGTTCTCTTAGATTCTCCAGTACCAAACACGAATGCTCCTTATGCTCCTCTTCGTTCTTCGAGTTGACCAAAATATCATCAATGAACACCACGACGAACTTATCCAAAAACTCCATAAACACCTTGTTCATCATGTTCATGAAATAGGCACATGTGTTAGTCAGACCAAATGACATAATGGTGTACTCATACATCCCATACCTGGTGGTAAAAGCCGTCTTAGGTGTATCCCGCTCTCGATTCTTCAGCTGATGGTATCCTGATCGCAAATCGATCTTGGAAAATACCTTAGCTCCTTGCAATCAGTCAAATAGATCATTGATCATCGGCAGTGGGTACTTGTTCTTGATTGTTACTGCATTCAATCCTCGATAATCAACAACCATCCTCAATGATCCGTCTTTCTTCTCCACTAGAAGTACTGGTGATCCCCAAGGTGAAGAACTTGGGCGAATATATCCTTTATCCAGTAACTCCTTAATCTGCCTTTTAATCTCTTCCAAATCTTTTGCAAGCATCCGGTACGGTCTCTTAGATATCGGCCCTGTGCCTGGCAAAAGCTCAATCAAAAACTCAATGTCTCTATCCGGTGGCATGCTTGGCAACTCTTCCAGAAATACATCAGGGAAATCCTTCACCACTGGTACTTCCTCCTGCACAACTCCTGATAAGGAATTTATTTGCATCCTCTTCGGCTCATGTCTTGATACATACTTGATCCTTCTCCCTTTTGTGGTGGTAAGCAAAATTGTCTTCCTGGCGCAATCGATGTTTCCTCCATACAACGATAGCCAATCCATACCCAGAATTACATCCAAACCTTGAGATTCCAAAATGATTAAATTCGAGGGGAAAAACATGCCTACCTATACTTAATGGCACTTGAAAACAACCTCGACTGGCCATATACTCCGCTCCTGGTGAGCTTACTAACATAGGTGTGCTAAGAACTTTGGTGGGCAATTTATACTGATCACAAATCCCCTTGATATGTATGAATGCGATGCACCGGTATCAAAAAGAACGATTGCAGTAAAGGACTTAACCAAAACTTACCTATTACTGCATCTGGCTGGGCTTCAACCTCCTCCACATTAACGTGGTTCACCTGTCCCCTGTTGAAAGGGTTTGGCTTCTTCCCAGAGCTTCCGTTGCCATTACCATTCTTTGCTTCAGGACATTCAGTGGCATAATGTCCAGTCTTCTAGCATTTGTAACAGGTTGTGGCTCAGATCCCTCTTGGCTGGTGTTGATGGGTTGGTACGATTCTGGCGTTGCTTCCTCTATTCCCATTACCATTCTTGGGGCCACTATGGTTGTGCGAATTACCTCCTCCATGGGTATGCTGAAAATGTCCTCCCGAGTTCGGGGTAAAACGAGGCTTCTGCTGAGCTCCAGAATTGTTCTTCCCCTGTCCATACTTCCTCTTGCGGTTTTCAATCTACTGCTGCTTCCCTTCAATCATAAGAGCACGGTCTACCAACTCCTGGTAGTTCTTGAAACTTGCTACCATCAACTGCATGCTCATCTCATCATTCAATCCTTCTAGAAACTTCTCCTGCTTAGCTGCATCCGTAGCAACGTCATCTGGGGCATAACGTGGTAACTTACTAAACTCATCCACATACTGGCCAAATGTCCGTCCTCCTTGGTGCAAGTTGCGAAACTCATGCTTCTTCATGGCCATAGCTCCTGCTGAAACATGGGCAGTACGGAAAGCCTGCTGAAATTGGTCCCATGTGACAGTGTCTACAGGATAAGTGGATGTGAAATTCTCCCACCATGATGCTGCGGGTCCTTCAAGCTGATGTGCGGCAAAGCGCACCTTTTCCGCATCCATTCATCCTGCAGTGGTCAACTCCCTTCCTGTCTTGCAGAGCCAATCATCTGCAACAATCGTCTCAGTGCTACTGGAGAACACCGGCGGATTCAGCCTAAGAAAACGGGTTAAGTGATCAACAGGTGGTGGTGGTGGGTTGTTGTTGTTGTTGTTGTTCCTCTGATTCTAATTTTGGACTAGCAACTGCATCAAGGCATTCTGCTGCTGGATCAATTGAGTGAGCTCCGGTGGGAAAGCAAATCCATTGTCATGTCTCGGAGGCATCTGAGGGTTTAGAAAAGATGAGAATATAGAATAGGAATGAGGTCTAGAGGGAAAACACTACCCATATGCACATGAGACAAACTTGCAATCAAAACACTTCATTCAATTTAAACAAGGGCATACAACGGTTTAACTATCGTTACAATAGTGCTCAGCCTATACTAGATACATGGGGGAATACTACTACTGTTATGGTGGTCGACTAGAAAAACTGCTCCGATGAAGACTCCATGATATCTGCTCCAGCTTCATCAACATAGTCATCATCGCTATAGTCTGGATCCGAGTCGGTGTTGTCGATGATGACCTAGTTCTCTGGATAGGTGCAATCTTTGTCTTCTCCTCTAGTTGCAGGGAATCCCATGAATACCTTTAGCTTCTTCTTCAGATCATCGCTCTTCTCCACTAGTGTTGCTATTTCCTCCTCATATCCATTGTGTGTAGACTTGAGTTCATCCTCCAGTTCCGCGATCTTGGTTCTGGCCTTCTTCAGATCTATCATGCCTGCGCACATCTGGTTCTCCTGGCGTCGAATGTGCTGGTTTAACTCCTGAATGAAAGCAACGATTGATCTGTCCTTCCTGGTGCTGATCATCTCCCATTGCTCATCTCGGCGCCCACAAATTTGGTAGATAGTATCCTTAAGCTCCTTGGGGTAAACTTCTCCAATACGTCCCATTGTGATGTGGGCTGCCATGCTCTTTCCTAGACTCCAGGTTAGTGCATCGAAGGAAAACTCTATGGGCTCAGTGACGGGCATGAACGTCTTTCCTGGAACTTGAACTTGAATCATCCAGCGCTCCTCTTCAGGTAAAGTGGCATTGTAGGTCCCGGTGAAGCTTGGCACTCCGATGTTCAGGTACTTGGTGACTTCCTTCAGGTGTCGTCCAAAGGGTGTATCTTCATCCGGTTGCGTGAACTTGTTCCTTGCATCCGCCATCATAAAAGAGAGTAGAAAAGATGAGGAGTCAGAAATGAGAGAGAGAGAGTAGTGATCTAGGGCTTTAGTTTAGTGGTCGTGTCCTACAGTCAGCGTGTCCTCTGATACCATCTTGTAGTGACCAGACCTCAAACAGTCTGATCTCTATGCATCAGTGTCATCCCTGGATCAGTAATGCTGACACGCACAGTACTTGAAGGATTTATAACCGAGTGGCAATCACACACTTATTACATCGAATGTCTCAAAAGAGAACTTATTACAATAAACATGGCTTAAGGCCATCTAATAACGATAACATCGGAAAGCTTGGAAGATAAGTGAGTCCATCAACTCCAACGGCATCACTGAGTATAGGACCATGATCCTAAGGCATCTTACTCATCGTCTGAAAAGTCTACAACATGAACGTTGCAGCCCGAAAACGGGTCAGCACATGGAATAAGCTGGCAATGTAACACATATAGAGTAATGAACAAAAATATGCTATACTACATGCATATATGGCTGGTGGAAAGCTCTATGGTTACAGTTTTGCATAAAGCCAATTTTTCCCTACTGCAAAGGAATAAATTTTATTTAACTATCATGGTGGTTGTTAAACATTGAGAATGGTTGACAGCATTCTCAATCCCAATTAAGCATCAACATTAAAACCCAACAAAATTAATTAAAAGTAACATGATGAGAATTCACTTGATAATTAAAGTACTAGATACTCAAAATGTCCATAACCGGGGACACGGCTAACCATGATTAGTTTATACACCCTACAGAGGTTTGTGCACTTTTCCCCACAAGACCCGATCTCCTCCGTTGGTTTTCTCGCACTGCATGGTGTTTGAGAAACGGATGACCGAGACATAGTCTTTCAGAAGTGCTAGCACCTTACGATTGGGTAGACCTGTACACCTACTTTCCCCTACATTTGCTAGTCTACCACTATAAGAGCTCACACGACTTAATCGACTATGCTAGAGCCCATAATAGCATGTGGCTGCACACGAAAGTTTCTAGCATGAATAAACTTATGATCCCTTTGAGTCTGGGTGGCGGTCCATAGGAAAAATCACACGGAACCCCGGGATTTCCAGAAATACAGGCAACACTGGATTCTCCAGGTGCCTCAATACACCCA
Organism: Triticum dicoccoides; assembly: GCF_002162155.2. NCBI lineage: Eukaryota > Viridiplantae > Streptophyta > Magnoliopsida > Poales > Poaceae > Triticum > Triticum dicoccoides. Next base: position 584,900,849 of record NC_041385.1, read on the forward strand.
GATGTGTATTAAAGTTGCCACCTTAAAATAAACCATTAATTAACAATCTCACATCTGTCATGGAAACACTCACACAATCCACGTCTACTAGCATGGCATGGCAATAAGCAAACGTAGAAGTAACTCCCAAGGGTTTAATAATAAAACAGGTGATAGGTACTGCCTCATCTACTTCCCAAAACCCACATATTAATCAGATCCTAATCATGCAACTGTTTGAGGATTGATCTAATGCAATAAAACTGGGTAGTAAGGAGGTATGATCAAAGTGTTACTTGCCTTGCTGATGATCCGTGAAACCTAGAGATTCGAAGTAGCAAGCGGCGCACTCCGGGTACTGTATTGCACACAAACAAGCATACAATAAGCACTCATCTAATGCACGAGTAAAACTCAAATAAGAGATCTAACCAAAAAGTTCAACTTAAGAACTCCGGTTTGCAAAAAGAATCAAATCAAGCGAAGCAACGAAAGTCAAACGGTGAAAGAAACAGACTTTGTTTACTAATCTGGACCTAAGTCAAATTTTACAGTAGCTAAAACTTGTCTGAGTTGATTAAATGGAAAGAGGGTTTGAAGACGAAACTCTGGGCGCTTGAATCGCCTGATTCCGATAAACGAGCAAAAAGATAAACTCAAACGAAAAACAGATCGGAAATCGCGAACAGAAATAATCGCGGAAAATCCAAGAAAAAGAAAAACTGATGAACAGGCAAACGAACGAACGTTTGCTGTCTGCGGCTAAACGACGAAAACCGTTCGTTAAAACGAACGTACGCACGAACGTCCGCTAAATTAACTAAACAAAAAAACAGATCTAGGTTTAAAAAAACGAAAAACCGGCGGAAAACCGAACGGTTTTCTCGAGGAAAACCGCCGGCGGCGAGGCGGAGGATACCTCCGGCAAGGGGCGGTGGGGTCTGGCGGGGTCGACGACGGGGGCGGCGGGGTCGGCGGCAGCATCGTGGGGCATCGGCGGCGGGGTGGCGCGGCAGCGGCGGCCGCGACGGCTTAGGATTAGGATTTGGGCGCGGGGCGGGCTGGTGGCTCGGGTGGGCTCGGGCGGCGCATTATAAAGGCCCGGCCAGGCGGAGTCCTGGCCGAACACGGCCCGAAGTCGGTTTCGTTTTTTTAACATTACACGCAGAAAAACAAATAAAAGAAATACTAAACTGACTCCAAAAATCCCGAAATATATTTTCCCCGACTTCCAAAATCAAGCTAGTTTAGATGAACATTTGTTTGGGGGCCTAAATGCAATTTTGAAAAACGCACATTTTTCCTAATTCAAAAGAAATAGCAATGAACTCCAAAATAAAAATCCTATTTGATTTTTTTATTAAATCCTCAATATTTCTTTATTTTGGGAAAGTCATTTTATTCCCTCTCTCATAGTTTATTATAGAAATAATTGAAGATAAAATAAATAAAATCAAATGATCCTATTTTCAAAATTTGAGAAAACTCAAATATGAAAATAACGAAATTCCCAACTCTCTCCGTGGGTTCTTGAGTTGCGTGAAATTTCTAGGATCAAGCCAAAATGCAATAAAATATGATATGCAATGATGATCTATGTATAACATTCCAAATTGAAAATTTGGGATGTTGCACCTAATGTCACCTAGATACTCCAATGTCACCTCAAGTATTCGTGGGAATTATTATACGATATGCATCACACAATCTCAGATTCATCTATTCAACCAACACAAAGTACATCAGAGAGTGCCCCAAAGTTTCTACCGAAGAGTCAAAACGAAAACGTGTGCCAACCCCTATGCATAAGTTCACAAGGTCACTGAACCCATAAGTTGATCACCAAAACATACATCAAGTGAATCACGTGATATCCCATTGTCACCACAGATAAGCACATGCAAGACATGCATCAAGTGTTCTCAAATCCTTAAAGACTCAATCCGATAAGATAACTTCAAAGGGAAAATTCAATCCATTACAAGAGAGTAGAGGGGGAGAAACATCATAAGATCCAATTATAATAGCAAAGCTCGCGATAGATCAAGATCGTGCCAAATCAAGAACACGGGAGAGAGAGATCAAACACATAGCTACTGGTACATACCCTCAGCCCCTAGGGTGAACTACTCCCTCCTCATCACGGAGAGCGTCGGGATGATGAAGATGGCCACCGGTGATGGATCCCCCTCCGGCAGGGTGCCGGAACAGGGTCCCGATTGGTTTTTGGTGGCTACAGAGGCTTGTAGTGGTGGAACTCCCGATCTATGGTGCTCCTGGATGTTTTAGTATTTGTAGGAATTTTTGGTGTTGGTCTCACGTCAGGGGGGTCTCCAGGCAGTCCACAAGGTAGGGGGCGCGCCCAGGGGGTGGGCTCGCCCCCACCCTCGTGGGCAGCCTGCAACTCTCCTGGCCCAACTCTTTCACTCCAGGGGCTTCTTTTGGTCCACAAAAAATCATCAAAAATTGGCACGTCATTTGGACTCCATTTGGTATTCCTTTTCTGTAAAACTCAAAAACAAGGAGAAAACAGAAACTGGCATTGGGCTCTAGGTTAATAGGTTAGTTCCACAAATGAAATAGCATATAAATGCATATAAAACATTCTAGATGGACAAAATAATAGCATGGAACAATAAAAAATTATAGATACGTTGGAGACATATCAAGCATCCCCAAGCTTAATTCCTGCTCGTCCTCGAGTAGGTAAATGATAAAAACAGAATTTTTGATGTGGAATGATACCTAGCATAATTCTCAATGTAATTTTATTTTTTGTGGCATGAATGTTCAGATTCGAAAGATTCAAGAAAAAAGTTTAATATTGACATAAAAATAATAATACTTCAAGCATACTAACAAAGTAATCATGTCTTCTGAAAATAACATGGCCAAAGAAAGCTATCCCTACAAAATCATATAGTCTGGCTATGCTCTATCTTCATCACACAAAGTATTTAATCATGCACAACCCTGATGACAAGCCAAGCAATTGTTTCATACTTTTGATGTTCTCAAACTTTTTCAATCTTCACACAATATATGAGCGTGAGCCATGGACATAGCACTATATGTGGAATAGAATGGTGGTTGTGGAGAAGACAAAAAGGAGGAGAAGATAGTCTCACATCAACTAGGCGTATCAACGGGCTATGGAGACGCCCATTAATAGATATCAATGTGAGTGAGTAGGGATTGCCATGCAACAGATGCACTAGAGATATAAGTGTATGAATGCTCAAAAAGAAACTAACTGGGTGTGCATCCAACTTGCTTGCTCACGAAGACCTAGGGCAATTTGAGGAAGCCCATCATTGGAATATTCAAGCCAAGTTCTATAATGAAAAATTCCCACTAGTATATGAAAGTGACTACATAGGAGACTCTCTATCATGAAGATCATGGTGCTACTTTGAAGCACAAGTGTGGAAAAAGGATAGAAACATTGTCCCTTCTCTCTTTTTCTCTCATTTTTTTCTTTTTTTCTTTTTTCGGTGGGCATCTTTGGCCTCTTTTTTTATTTGGGCTTCTTTGTGTCGGTAGAAACGACACCTATGGGATCATGGGAATCCCTACTCCGGCTGCGGGGCGCGGGGTCGTGAGAAGAGCGGGACCAGTAGTCAGCACAAGCACACATGTCGTTTACCAAGGTTCGGGCCGCGAGGATTCGTAATACCCTAGTCCTGCTTTTGTGTCTATTTGAGTGTTCTTGGAGTTCTTGAGCTAGCTATGATGTGTAACTGGTCCAAGGGTCAGAATCCTTCTCCTGGATGCCTCGGGCCTCCTTTTATAATCAAGGGGATCGCCACAGTGGCACACAGGAGGTGGCATCAGTGTACAGTGGCTAAGCTTATCGCTAGCCATTACGGGACAAGACGCATTTAATGCGCCCCTTAGGTGTCCCCCTCACTTTATCGAGGATGGAAACCAGCCCCCATCCCGTCCGTCGCCGCCCCACCTCGCTCCAACACGTGTCAAGGCCAGTGGTGCGTATGGTGCCATGTAGACTGGCAGGCTGCTGAGGTGGCGCGGTGGTACGGCCTTCACAAAGATCTACATGCCTCCACGTAGGCACTCTCTTAGTTGACCTGGAAGCCTCATGTCGACACGTAGGTGCCTGCCTAGCTAGTGGGCTGGCAGTTGCATGGGAGCGGTGGTGGAACCTTGGCGGGCGTGGGCCTGGCTGTGGCCCCATGGATGTCCTCGGCAAGGGCCTTGCCGGGGCCCAACAATGATCTTGCCGTGGCGTCGTGGTCGTCCCCGGCAAGGATCTTGTCGGAGGTCTTGTGGGTTTCCTCGTCATGGATCTCGCCGAGGTTTGTCGTCTTCTAATTCTCATCTGACTTGGAGTGTTTATGATCTTCACAAAGATCGGCATGTCATCATGGAGGCGCCTCCCGAGCCTTGGTTTTAATGTGGTTGGAAGAAACCTGGGGCTCAAGGGTGGCGGGCTCTGCTGGTGTCGGGCGAGTTGCCCTGGCAAGGTTCTTGCCGTGGCTGCGAAGGCTGCCCCGGCAAAGGTTTTTCTGGGGGAGCCTACCCTGCCCTCTTGCTCTTTGTCTTTGTGTCTTTGCGTTGCTTTGACCATCTTGCGGCTTTGACTCCTCCCTCTGCCCTGCTAAGCGTGGCCATGGGTGCGACTCTGACTGCCAGTGCACAAGTAAGTGGTACAATGGAGTGCCCCTACTTTAGTACAACGATAGGAGCCCCTGGGCCTGGGCCACACATAAGCGCAACGCGTTGTTGGGCTAGGCCCAAAACGGTGCGCGGGCAGGCGGGGCGGTTTTTACCGCAGTAAATTTTTCGTCCGTTGCGCTTCCCCATGACCCGCGTTGAATGCGTGATGTGGGGATTGTGCGCAGGGATGACCGAAGCATGTTTGTGTCATCCCATGGTGAATAGTGAAGAGGCGGCCTACGCGTCCCTTGGGAACCGCAAGGCCGTCGTTCCACGTCTCCCATTACGCCCGCCCCTTGTGCCACATACACCGCATGCACGACGAGGGGTGGGTGGTAGGCGCATGGAATACGGGAAGGCGCGCGCGTGAGTCGGCACCCACGCGCCTTCAATAGGGCGAGGAGAGCGGTCGACAGCCTTCCCTGATGCCACCTTAATGAGCTGGACTGGTTGAGAGAGTCGGACGGACCCTGAACCCGCCCCTTTATAAGGAGGAGAGGGGGAAGGGAGGCACCTCTCAATCCTTTGCCATCTGCCTCCTCTCCCCCTTGGCTTCTTTCCTCCTCCCGCGATGATGAGAGGACGCGTCGGTGCTTCGACGGTGGCGTCGAGGGTCGCTGCTCGATAGCGTGTCCCTCCCTCCCAAGAGCCGGCAGCAGTGGAGCCGGCCACGAGGGGAAGGGGAAGGGGGCGAGGCCGAGGTGGCTGTGGTGCTTGGGGAAGAGGTGGACGGGGCGGCGCATTGGCCTCGCCTCCACCAGCGGTTCCTCCCCCAATGGAGGGCCACGTCGGGGACCAGCCTCCCGAGTTCTTCATCAGGCTGCACCGGCCGGCGCCTCATCGTCTCCGTCTCCCTACACCATTTTCTCGGGAGATGGAGCTCGACCCGCCACAGGCCCTGAGACTGCACATGACAGGCTGCGAGAATAGTGGCACATGGGCTGATGTTGATTTCCCAGCCCCTCATGTCATGTACCTCTGTCGTGGGTGGAAGACCTTCACTCGCATCCACAGCCTACCGGCGGGGCTCATTCTTTGTTTCAAACTAATGGAGAACAACCTGCTCTCCGTCAAGGTCTTTGGAGACTTCGGGACCCGTCTGAAGTGCTGCGTGGAGAGCTCCTCGGATGACGAAGATTCTCCCTCGAGCGGGAGTGACGCGGAGGACAGCGAGAGCAACGACGACAGTAGCAGGCATGGAAGGGATGACGGGTCCAACTAGGTGTCAGGCCCGCCATCCATTGGTAGCGATGGCAGCAGCAGCATCTGCACCTGGCCCCTTCTCCTGGTGGGGCCAGCTCCTTGAACTTCTCGGGGTCGTCTCCTTGGGCGGCTGGTGTAGGGAGGCCGGGGAAGGCGAAGAAGGCAGGTGGCGGGCCGTCAAGTCGGAGTACGATGGCACCGATGCCTTTGTAGCGTATTGACGACCCGCTGCCTCATCTTCCAGCTCTTCTTTCAGCACCAGCGTCACCAGGCCTCTCCTGGACAGCCACCGGGATGTTCTCTTGGTGTCTTCTACTTCTCGTTCCTCACCTAGGCGCTTCTTCTGCCCTTTTGCCTTCTTGTTCCGTTTCCCGAGGAGAGGGACAAGAAAGGAATTATGGGCACCTTATCTCTTTTTAGCTTGTAAGCCCATGGGCCTTAGTTGAATTTAAAACTTGTAATCCCCTTGCTCATGCTTTCATTCCGTACGAACTGCACTTGTATGGGGCGTATTAATGAAAAAGGGTGTTTGCCGGGTCTTTTGTGTGCGAGCCAAGCCCGTACCAAGGAACGAATCCTTGTTATTTTCAATATAAACAATGTCACCCGGCAACAGGCCTTGCCGCTCCCTTACTCCATTCGGCCGCACTCACACTTTCGGCGGAGGCAGGGGTGAAGTAGGGTTAGGCCCTACGCCTGCTTCCTTACCACCGAGGCTACAACCAGATTCTGCCCCAAGAGATGATTCTTTGGGTACAGGAAAAAGGGAGCACGGTAGCCTAGAAATGAGACGAGGCATCATACGCCCCTAGTTTCATACGGGAATGCAAGATAGGGGATGAAAAACTTATCTGAATTTGTGGCCTCCCCTCGGCAACCTTGGCTTGCCGGGGTCGGATCCTTGTATCTTTAGCCCCGGGCAAACTTGGCATGCCGGGGTCGGAGCGCCAACTTGTTCTTCTTATTCCACTTGGCTCAGCGGAGATGTTCATATATCCTGCAAACCAAAAGGGACGGAAAAGGACAGAGAGACACATACTCAACCTCTATGCTAGGGGTTAGTCGCTGCTAAGCACTATCAACCCTAACCGAGGGGGAGACATGACCTAGCATGCATGCTATAACTTGGGGTGCCAGCGCTTCATTTATTTTATGCTTAGGGTCTGCGCCTGGCTTTGTACAAAGGGTTACATGCCTTGCCGGCAAGGCTTGTACAAAAGGTGGCTTGCCGGGGGGGCCCGGCAAGCCGCGCCTTATGGGTAAAACTTGCGAAGATCCTCGATGTTCCAGGAGTTGCTCACTGGAATGGCATCTTCAGTCTCCAGGCGGACTGCGACGGGCTTGGTGACTCGTATTACCCGATAAGGGCCTTCCCACTTTGGCGTCAACTTGTTGGAATTCTTGGCCAACTAAACGCGCCGAAGAACAAGTTTGCCTTCCTCAAAGCTTCGGGTATGAACCTTGCGGCTATGGTAGAGGCGCAAGGCTTGCTGGTAGCATGCTGCTCTCACAGCTATTCGAAGATGATCTTCCTCGAGGAGCATCGCGTCATCTAGCCGCAATTGCTCTAGCTCAAGGTCATCATAAGAGAGCACTCGAGGTGACCCGTATATGAGTTCCTTGTTCAGAACTGCTTCTGTCCCGTATACCAGGGCAAAGGGTGTCTGGCCGGTGGCTTGATTTGGCATCGTTCTGATCGACCAAAGAACCGCGAGCAACTCATCAATCCAGTGCCTTCCGCTTCTGCGCAGCCTGTCGAAAGTCTTTGTCCTTAGGCCTTGCAGTACTTCAGCATTAGCCCTCTCCACTTGGCCGTTGCTCCGTGGGTGTTCCACGGAAGCTAAACAGACCTTGCTGCCGAGGTCTTCGATGTATTGCATGAAGTTATAGCTTGTGAACTGCGTGTCGTTGTCGGTGATGACCCTGTTCGGCACACCAAAACGGCAAACTAGGCCCTTGAAGAATTTGATGGCAGACTGCGCTGTCACCTTCCTCACTGCTTCCACCTCTGGCCACTTTGTGAACTTGTCGATTGCAACGTACAAGTACTCAAAGCCCCCGACGACGCGGGGGAAAGGTCCCAGTATGTCGAGCCCCCAGACTGAGAATGGCCAGGAGAGAGGGATTGTTTGAAGGGCTTGGGTTGGCTGATGAAGCTTCTTTGAATGGAACTGGCACACTTTACACTTGGTTACTAGTGCCGTCGCATCCTGGAGGGTAGTGGGCCAGAAGAAACCCTGCCGGAAAGGGCCCTCGACCCTATATGGGAGCCACGTATGCCTCCATGTATCTCTGCCAACAGCTCCAATCCTTCCTCCCGGTGAATGCACTTCAATTTCACCCCGTTCGATCTTTTTCTGTATAGAACGCTATCAATGAACTGGTACAGAGCGGACCGACGGGCTACTTTTTCCGCTTCTTCCTGCTTCTCAGGAAGCTCCCCTGTTTGGAGGAATCGGATGGTATGATGTGCCCATGCTGGAGCCTGGGGCTCGACATCTCTTTTGCTGTTGGAACGGCCGTCTCTACAGCCAGGGCAGGGCGCCCTGCCGAAGTTGGTTGCCCCACGGCAGGCTCTGCGTCCACAGCATCATCTTCGGCGGTGGCCCCAGGGAGCTCGATGTGGAAGTACTTGTCGGGGCCTGATTTTCTTCGCTTGTTCTGCTCTGTTGATGGTTCAACGGATGATTGAGTTAACCGAAGCACGAAAGTACCTGGTACCACTGGTAGCTTGAGGGCAGCGTGCTTTGACAGGTAGTCGGCGATGTCCTTCTCCACTCGGGGGACATGCTCCGCCTGTATACCGTCAAAGAGCTCCTCCAGTTTCCTCACCTCATCCACGTAGGCTTCCATCAACGAGCTTTGATAATCCTTATTGATCTGCCTGACAACAATCTGTGAATCACCCCTGACGATGAGCTTTTTGACCCCGAGGTCTGCTGCGATCCTGAGACTGGCAAGCAGTCCCTCGTACTCGGTAGTGTTGTTTGTCAACATCTCCCTGGGAAAGTGCATCTGGATCACATACTTGAGGCGCTCTCCGATGGGTGCGACGAGTAGGACACCCGCACCGGCGCCTTGTAGCGAGAAAGCCCCATCAAAGTACATAATCCAGTTGCGACTTGTTTCCTTGCCGGGTAGAGTGGTCTCCTGGACCTCTTCGTCGGGCATCGAGGTCCATTCCGCAATGAACTCCGCCAAAACTCTGCTCTGGATCGTCGAGGTACTTTCAAACTTCAGACCAAAAGTTGACAGCTCCAAGGCCCATTCCACAATCCTCGCTGTTGCATCTGGGTTATGCAGTATCCGTTGCAACGGGGGGTAGGTGACAACGGTGATCTCGTGGGCTTGGAAGTAATGACGCAGCTTCCTCGAGGCCATAAGGAGGTCGAAGAGCAATTTCTGCACACCGGAGTACCTTGATCTAGCCCCCTGCAAGAGGGAGCTGACAAAGTAACCCAGGTGCTCCATCATCTTCTTCTTCTGAACTACTTCACCTGGTTGTGTAGGCCCTGTCTCGCTGGCATCAGACTCTACCGAGTGCCCCGCCCTGCCGGGACCAGGCCCTGTCGGGGGGATCTTTGGCTCGTCATCCACCAAGCCCGCTGTCGCTACTGTCTCTTTGTCAACCTCCCTCTGTGCCACTAGTGCAGCACTAACCACTTGATTCGCCGCCGCTAGATACAGCAGCAGCGGCTCTTGCGGCTTAGGCGCAACTAGTATTGGCATGGAGGAGAGGTACTTCTTCAAGTCTTGCAGTGATGCCTCAGCCTCTCGGGTCCACTCCATTGGGCCCACCTTTTTCAAGATTTTGAAAAAAGGAAGGGCACACTCAGCAGACCTGGAGATGAATCTGCTCATGGCAGCAACGCAGCCAGTGAGCCAACGCACATCCTTGATCCGCTTAGGTGCCTCAATCTGTTCGATGGTCTTGATCTTGTCGGGATTCTTCTCAATCCCATGCTGCGACACAAAGAACCCGAGAAGCTTGCCAGACGACACGCCGAACACACACTTCTCAGGGTTCAGGTCAAGGTTGATCTTGCGCTGATTTGCAAATGTTTCTTCCAAATCTTGCACAAGTGTTGCCTTGTCCTTGGTTTTGACCACTATGTCATCCATATAGGCTTCCATATTTCTATTAGCTGGGGCTCAAAACCAATTTGAACTGCTCTTGCAAAGATCGAGCCAACACTCTTCAACCCGAAAGGCATCCGTAGAAAGCAATACGTACCACATGGGGTGATGAATGCTGTCTTCTCTTCATCTTCTCTTGTCATGAATATCTGGTGGTATCCTGAGTAAGCGTCGAGGAATGATAACAGGTCACACCCGGCTGTGGAGTCAACAATATGGTCGATGCGCAACAATGGAAAGGGTCTTTTCGACAAGCCTTATTGATATCTGTGTAATCAATACAGTGCCTCCACTTCCCGTTCGCCTTGTGCACAGCTACCGGATTATCCAACGACATCATATGGAGTACCCCTCTTACCAAGCCTGCCGCTTCCAGCTTTCTAATCTCCTCCGTGATGAACTCCCACCCCTCCAGAGCTTGCTTCCTGGCCTTCTACTTGACAGGCCGTGCGTGAGGACAGACAGCAAGATGGTGCTCAATCACTTCCCTGGAAATGCCGGGGATGTTGGATGCTTGCCATGCAAACACATCGACATTCGCCCGTAGGAAAGCGACAAGCTCGCCTTCCTATTTGCTATCAAGGGTGGAGCTTATGGTGAAAGCCCCTCCCGTGCCGTCCTCCTTGGCGGACACTCTTTTGGTCTCTGGCGGCACAACTCTGGACTTCTTGATCTTGCCGGTAGAGCTCTCTGGCACATCCTCGACATGAGCACAACACTCCGAAGAGGTGCGCTTGCCGGAGTGGGTCCAAGAGGTCTTGCCGGTCTTTTTGCCTCCCGGGGCTTCAGCGCCATGAGCAAAGGCCTTGGTGGTAGTTGCTGCAACTGCCTCCCGATAGAGTTGGTCGGTGTAGATCAGCGCATCCATCCTGTCAGAGGGGACGGTGATGATGTTTATCGGCCCAGGCATCTTCAGCATGTTGTAGGCGTAATGGGATGCCGCCATGAACTTGGCCAGTGCCGGGCGGCCGAGGATCCCGTTGTAAGGCAAGGGGATCTCGGCTACATCAAAGACAATCCTCTCCGTCCTTTAATTCAACTCACTTCCAAATGTCATGGGCAGCGTGACCTTTCCCTTCGGTTGGCTTCTTCCCGGGTTGACCCCTTCAAACGTGCCCATTTATTCGAGGTCTCCATCAGGAATCTGCAGCCTTTTGATCACGACAGGCAAGATCAAGTTCAGACCGGCGCTGCCATCGACTAGCATCTTTGTCACCTTGAGGTTGCATGTTGTTGGTGAAACCAACAACGGCAAGCACCCGACTGCTGTTGTGTGATCAGGGTGGTCCTCGGCGTCAAAAATGATAGGCGTGCTGGACCACTTTAGTGGCTTCCGAGCATCGAGCGATAGCTCCACCGCCGCAATCTCACGCGCCCACTACTTGAGCTGGCGATGAGAACTCTGCAGTGAGGCACCATAGTCAACGCACATGGCGTTCGTTGCTTTCTGAAACTCATGTTCGCCGGACTCGTCGTCCTCGTCATGATCATTGTCTTCCTATTTTTGTCACGGCCCCGGGCGGGCCTCTCTTGCTGGTTATCCTTGCCGCGGCAGCCTTCCTGACCGCCATGCTTCTTGCCAGATCCTCCGGCACCGTCTTGTCCCTTCTCCTTGTTTCGCCTCTCTTACTCAGCTTTTTGCTTCTTGGCAAGCAGCTCAACTTGTCGGCCGTTCTGGAGATCGTGGCCCTTGGTGCGGTGGATCTTGCAATACTGCTTGTCGGAGCTTCCCGGCTTGTCGGTAGCTGCCAAGGCCCGGCAAGCGGAACACCTGGCAACCTTCTTGCCGGGGTCACTTGCCTTGGCCTTCTTGGTAGCACCGGTGTCGTCGGATTCCTCGATGGCAAGCACAGTCTTGCCCTTGCGCTTTCTGTAACGGCGCCGGACCTTCTTTGCCGGGGCGGCGATGTCATCATCTGTGGAGGCGGTTTCCCCATCGGCGTCCTCGACGGGGTACTTCCTCCCCTCTTCAGCCCGAGCGCATCTGTCGGCCAGAACATAGAGTTCGGCCACATCCCTGACCTTGTTCATCGCCAGCTCTTCACGCATCTTGTGGTTGCGCATGTTCTGATGGAACACGCTGATCACGACGGCGGGGTGGACATCGGGGATGTTGAGCTGCACCCGACTGAACCTCTGGATGTACTTGCGTAGTTTTTCTCCTTCCTTTTGGGGGATGATATGGAGATCACTCGCCTGGCCATGGGCTTGATGGCCTCTAGTGAAGGCACCAACAAACTCATGACACAGATCCGACCCAGAAGAAATGGAATCTGCCGCCAAGTGCATCAACCATGACATGACATTGGGCTTAAGTGCCAACGGGAAGTAATTGGCAAGCACCTTGTCGTCTCATGCTCCAGCAGCCTGCATCGCGATGGTGTAGATGCTGAGGAACCCGACGGGTGAGTCTTGCCGTTATACTTCTCGCCCACATCAGGCTTAAATGTGCAGTGGGAGGGCCACTGGAACTGCCGCAGCTCACGGGTAAAACCTGGGCAACCCACATCATAGGGTAGGCCACCATAACCTCCCGGTGCAGGGTGGTCCGTAGTAGGCCCTGCCCGCCTATCTGACTGGTGGTGCATGTCGCACCGCTGTTCAATGGTAGTTCAAGCGTCTTCGTGAGCTCACTCCCGAAGAACTTGGCGCTGGTCGCGGTGGGCCCGTGGATCGGACGACGCTATAGAAATATTATCACAAGCGTCATCGTGACGGATCGACGCCTGCGGTGGTTGATGTGGGGGAGGAGAGTGCATTGTGGCTGCATCACCTCCGATCCTTCCTCCATTGGGATGCAGTGGCTCGACGGAGCGCCGGCCTACGGGCGGCGCTGGCTGCGGCTCATCCCTGTTGACGATGTCGATGAGGCTCCGTACGGTGGCCCTCCACTCGTCGAGCTTCTCCGTAGCAGGAGGAAAATCGAGGAGTAGTTGCGTGCGCGCCAAAGCTTCCGCTGGCGTGGGTGGCAGCGAAAGCTGCATGGACCATGACAAGCTCTAACCTCTAACCGTGTTAGAGGGAGCTGTATCACGGTCCTGCGATCATACGCCATTTTTGACAGCACTCCGGCATGCATGTTGGCTTTCTTCGTCCCGCGAATGGTGCGCAGGGCTTTTCCCATGGCGGTGCTCGGGGTCACCAACATGGTGACGCAACTCATCGCGCACAACTTGGGAGGAGCGCGCCATGGGCGCTGGCGTGGGTGTCTTGGAGGTCATCGCATCGCCGATCGGGGACACGGCGACGCCGTTGGAGGGCCCCGCACCGCCCGCGGGGGGCCCAGCTCTGTCTCTAGATGTGGCGACGCCCGGCCCGTCGTCTTGCCTATGGACGCTGCCGCTTACCAGGCTCTGGCTGCCAGAGTAGCATGGATGTTCGCAGGCCGCACCGCGGGTTCTGTTCGCGACAGCCCCACTACACGCCTGCACTGGCACGAGCAGTTCAGCTCCGGATAAGCCGATCGCTGTCGGCATCTTCCTCTTGGGGGCCATGACGACGAAGAACTGCTAAACTAATTGCTAGACCAGATTCTCACAACTGCTCTCTCCTACCTGGCATGCCAAAGATGTCGGTAGAAACGACACTTATGGGATCACGAGAATCCCTACAACGGTTGCAGGGTCCGGGGTCGTGAGAAGAGCGGGGCCAGCAGTCAGCACAAGCACACAAGTCGTTTACCCAGGTTCGGGCCGCGAGGATGCGTAATACCCTAGTCCTGCTTTTGTGTCTATTTGAGTGTTCTAGGAGTTCTTGAGCTAGCTATGATGTGTAACTTGTCCAAGGGTCCGAATCCTTCTCCTGGATGCCTCAGGCCTCCTTTTATAATCAAGGGGATCACCACAGTGGCGCACAGGAGGTGGCATTAGTGTACAGTGGCTAAGCTTATCGCTAGCCATTACAGGACAAGGCGCATTTAATGCACCCCTTAGATGTCCCCCTCGCTTTATCGGGGACGGAAACCAGCCCCCGTCCCGTCCGTCGCCGCCCCACCTTGCGCCGTCACGCGTCTAGGCCAGTAGTGCGCATGGTGCCATGTAGACTGGCAGGCTGCTGAGGTGGCGCGGTGGTAGGGCCTTCACGAAGATCTGCATGCCTCCACCTAGGCACTCGCTGAGTTGGCCTGGAAGCCTCATGTCGACACGCAGGTGCCTGCCTAGCTGGTGGGCTGGCAGCTGCATGGGAGTGGTGGTGGAACCTTGGCGGGCGTGGGCCTGGCTGTGGCCCCATGGATGTCCTCGGAAAGGGCCTTACCAGGGTCTGGCAAGGGTCTTGCCGTGGCATCATGGTCGTCCCCGGCAAGGATCTTGCCAGAGGTATTGTGGGTTTCCTCGACAAGGATCTCGGCGAGGTTTATCGTCTTCTAATCCTCATCTGACTTGGAGTGTTTATGATCTTCACAAAGATTGGTATGCCATCATGGAGGCGCCTCCCTAACCTTGGTTTTAATGTGGTTGGAAGAAAACCTAGGGCTCAAGGGTGGCGTGCTCTGCTGGCGTCGGGCGAGTTGCCCTGGCAAGGTTCTTGCCATGGCTGCGGAGGCTGCCCCGGCAAAGGTTTTGCCAGGGGAGCGTGCCCTGCCCTCTTGCTCTTTGTCTTTGTGTCTTGGCGTTGCTTTGACCATCTTGCGACTTTGACTCCTCCATGTGCCCTGTTAAGCGTGGCTGTGGGTGTGGCTCTGACTTCCCGTGCACAAGTAAGGGGTACAAAGGAGTGCCCTACTTTAGTACACCGACACTTTAGCCTCTTTTATTTTTCATAAAGTCCAGAGTCTCATCCCGACTTGTGGGGGAATCAGAGTCTCGACAAGGTGAAGTTTGGATGCATATCTTATCATGGTGTTTGGATGCACCGGCAAAGTTTGCACCAACTCTCAAGGTGGGAAAGGGCAATGCACGGTACCGTAGAGGCTAGCAAATTGTGGAAGGGTAAGAGTGCATATAATCCATGGACTCACATTAGTCATAAAGAACTCATATACTTATTGCAAAAGTTTATGAGCTTCGAAGCAAAGTACTAGTATGCATGCTCCTAGGGGAAGGGTTGGTAGGAGTTAACCATCGCGCGATCCCGACCTCCACTCATAAGGAAGGAAATCAAAGAACACCCCATGCTACAAATTTGTCACACAACGTTCACCATACGTGCATGCTACGGGACTTCCCAACTTTAACACAAGTATTTCTCAATTTCATAATTACCCAACTAGCATGACTCTAACGTTACCACCTTTATATCTCAAAACAATTATCAAGTATCAAATTGATCATAGTGTTCAATGCACTTGATATGATAGTTTTTATTATACCCAAGATGGATGCCCATCATATTAGGACTAATTTTATAACCAAAGCAAATACAATGTTGTTCAAAAAGACACTCACAATAATATAAGTGAAGCATGAGAGATCAATAATTTCTACAAAATAAAACCACCGCCATGCTCTAAAAAGATATAAGTGAAGCACTAGAGCAAAATTATCTAGCTCAAAAGATATAAGTGAAGCACATAGAGTATTCTAATAAATTCCAATTCATGTGTGTATCTCCAAAAGGTGTGTACAGCAAGGATGATTGTGGTAAACTAAAAATCAAAGATTCAAATCATACAAGACACTCCAAGCAAAACACATATCATGTGGTGAATAAAAATATAACCCCAAGTAAAGTTACCGATAGACGAAGATGAAAGAGGGGATGCCTTCCGGGGCATCCCCAAGCTTAGGCTTTTGGTTGTCCTTTAATTTTATCTTGGGGTGCCTTGGGCATCCCCAAGCTTAGGCTCTTGCCACTCCTTATTCCATAATCCATCAAATCTTTACCCAAAACTTGAAAACTTCACAACACAAAACTCAACAGAAAATCTCATGAGCTCCGTTAGTGCATGAAAACAAACCACCACTTTAAGGTACTGTAATGAAATCATTCTTTATTTATATTGGTGTTAAACCTACTGTATTCCAACTTCTATATGGTTCATACCCCCCGATATTAGCCATAGATTCATCAAAATAAGCAAACAACACACGAAAAATAGAATCTGTCAAAAAACAGAACAGTCTGTAGCAATCTGTAACTTTCGAATACTTCTGGAACCCTACAAATTATACCAAAATAGGAATTACTAGGAAATTTGTCTATTAATCTACTTCAAAAAGCATTAACTGAAAATCACATTTATGTGATTTATTAAAATTATTCTCGTGCGCGCAAAAGTTTCTGTTTTTCAGCAAGATCAAATTAACTATCGCCCAAGATGATCCTATAGGTTGTACTTGGCACAAACAATAGTTAAAACATAAAACCATATCTAAACAGAGGCAAGATGAATTATTTATTACGAAACAGGAAGAAAAAACAAGGAACAAAAATAAAATTTGGTTGCCTCCCAACAAGCGCTATCGTTTAACGCCCTTAGCTAGGCATTGCGATTTCAATGATGCTCACATGAAAGACAAGAATTGAAGCACAAAGAGAGCATCATAAAACATATGACAAACACACTTAAGTCTAACATACTTCCTATGCATAGGTATTTTATAAGCAAACAAATTACCAAGGCAAGCAAAAAGTAGCATATGCGAGGAAGGAGAATAAGACGATAGCAATCTCAACATGACGAGATGTAATTTAGTAAAATTTCTACAGCCATATTTTTCTCTCTCATAATAATTACATGTAGGATCATAGGAAAATTCAACAAAATAGCTATCATATAATATATTCTCAACACGATCCACATGCATGCAAAGTTTTCACTCTTCCAAAATAGTGGGATTATCATTAACTAAAGTCATGGCCTCTCCAAACCCACTTTTGTCAAAAACTTCTTAAGATTGAACATTATCCAAATATGCGGGATCTAAAGTTGACACTCTTCCAAACCCACTTTCTGTATTATTGCAAACATTATTATCAATCTCATATTAATCATGGGGCCTAAATAAAATTTCAAGATTATAAGAAGAATCACCCCAATCATGACCATTGCAACAAGTAGTGGACATAGCAAAACTAGAATCCCCAATCTTAGGGTTTTGCATATCATTAACACAATTGACATTAATATAATTTATAATAAAATCATTGCAATCATGCTTTTTATTCAAGGAGATATCGTGAATCTCTTTATAAATTTCTTCATCACAATTTTCAGATTCATGAATTTCAAGCAAAACCTCATAAAGATAATCTAGTGCACTCAAATCACTAGAAATTGGTTCATCATAATTGGATATCTTAAAAAGATTAGCAAGGGGATGAGATCCATAAAATTTTAGCAAGCGAAGATGCAAGCAAAAAGAAGGCACATGGTAACACAAGCTCGAACGGAAGGAGGGCGAAGAAAAGGCAAAGGTGAAGTGGGGGAGAGGAAAACGAGAGGCAAATGGCAAATAATGTAATGCGAGGGATAAGGGTTTGTGATGGGTGCTTGGTATGTCTTGACTTGAGCGTAGATTCCCCGGCAACGGCACCAGAAATCCTTCTTTCTACCACTTGAGCATGTGTTGGTTTTTCCCTTCAAGGGGAAGGGGTGATGCAGCAAAGTAGCGTAACTATTTCCCTTAGTTTTTGAGAACCAAGGTATCAATCCAGTAGGAGGCTACACACAAGTCCCTCGTACCTACACAAACACATAAGAACCTTGGAACCAACGCGATAAGAGGTTGTCAATCCCTTCACGGCCACTCGCAAAAGTGAGATCTGATAGAGATAATAAATATTTTTGGTATTTTTATGATATAGATTGGAAAGTAAAGATTGCAAAATAAAGTAGATCGGAAACTTATATGATGGAAAATAGACCTGTGGGACATAGGTTTCACTAGTGGCTTCTCTCAAGATAGCTTAAGTATTACAGTGGGTGAACAAATTACGGTCAAGCAATTGATAGAAAAGTGCATAGCTATGAGAATATCTAGGCATGATCATGTATATAGGCATCACGTCCGTTACAAGTAGATCCAAACAATTCTGCATCTACTACTATTACTCTACACATTGACCACTATCCAGCATGCATCTAGAGTATTAAGTTCATAAGAACAGAGTAACGCATTAGTCAAGATGACATGATGTAGAGGGATAAATCAAGCAATATGATATGAACCCCATCTTTTTATCCTCGATGGCAACAATACAATACGTGCCTTGCTACCCCTGTTGTCACCGGGAAAGGACACCGCAAGATTGAACCCAAAGCTAAGCAGTTCTTCATTGCAAGAAATATGAATCTAGTAGGCCAAACCAAACTGATAATTCGAAGAGACTTATAAAGATAACAAATCATACATAAAATAATTCAGAGGAGATTCAAATATTGTTCATGGATAATCTTGATCATCAACCCACAATTCATCGGATCTCGACAAACACACCGCAAAAAGTATTACATTGAATAGATCTCCAAGAAGATCGAGGAGAACTTTGTATTGAGAATCAAAGAGAGAGAAGAAGCTATCTAGCTAATAACTATGGACCCGAATGTCTGTGGTAAACTACTCACACTTCCTCGGAGAGGCTATGGCGTTGATGTAGAAGCCCTCCATGATCTATTCCCCCTCCGGCGGAGCACCGGAAAAGGCCCCAAGATGGGATCTCATGGGTACAGAAGGTTGTGGCGGTGGAAATAGGGTTTTGTGGTGCTCCTGGATATTTTCAGGGTATAAGAGTATATATATAGGCGAAGGAAGTCGGTCAGGGGAGCCACGAGGGGCCCACAAGGGTGGGGGCGCGCCCTCCTGCCTCGTGGCATCCTCGTCTGCTTCTTGACGTCCACTCCAGGTCTCCTGGATTGCGTTTGTTCCAAAAATAACTCTCCCGAAGGTTTCATTCCGTTTGGACTCCGTTTGATATTCCTTTTCTGCGAAACACTGAAATAGGGAAAAACAACAATTTGGACTGCGCCTCCAGTTAATAGGTTAGTCCCAAAAATAATATAAAAGTGCTTAGTAAAGCCCACTAAATATCCAAAACAGGTAATATAATAGCATGGAACAATAAAAAAATATAGATACATTGGAGACGTATCGCCCCGCTCCCGTTCCGGCTCCCGTCGCCCCGACTGCACCAGCACCCATCATCGTGGCATTGATGAGCTTGGAGCCGCACATTGTCGCCGAGCTTGTGCCACGGGGTTCCATGAGTTCCCAGCCGACTTTCACGCGCCCGTGCACCTGCCAGCGCATGCGCCTGCGCGTGCACTGACGTGCACGCCCGTGCCGGTGCCCGTGCACCTGCCAGCGCATGTGCCTGCACGTGCACTGACGTGCATGCCTGTGCCAGTGCCCGTGCACATGAATGTCTCCGTCGTGCCGTTGCCAGCACCTGTCCCTGCGCAGGTGCCAGTGCCCACCTCAGCATCATGGATGGTCGCCGTCAACCGCTTCCTTGCACCAACGCCAATCGCCTCCTCCTGCCAGTTGACTCGCTCCTAGAGACCAAAGTCCAGAACATTGTGGCCTTCCTTGAAGCTAGGGCCAATGTCCAGGAGTACGCCAACAACGGCGCAATACACCGTCGTCGCTGTCGCCCTCGGTCAGTGGCCCGACGACACACAGAGCATGGTAGAGGAGCCGCTTCACACTGCAAGACGCCCCCCGCCGCCGCCGCGTAATCTAAATTTGCCATGAAAAACGTTCGGATTGCCATGCTTAAGATCCAAATGTTTATCATTTTCATTTATTTTAGATCGATCATTGTATGAAGGTAAAGTCGGAGTGAGACTGGATTAAATCTATGGTTTGATCGATTGAATGTTCTGCTAGATCCTTATCAAATTAAATATAAAACGTCATGAAGCCACATGTATTCCTTCTCATCCAACGACCTAGACTGCTTCAATATCGAGCGCTCAACACGTCTAGTGTGCAGTTAATATCATGCCAAAAATAGTCCTAATCACATAATAACACGCAAATAATATCCTACTTAATATCTGCATGCACTTAATATACTTCCAAATTAGCGTGCATTGCACGTACACATTGACTAGTGCTACTAGTACGTGAAACTGGTGTCGTAACTTGTGAACGCGTCCAGATATGGTCAACGGCAACATCGCACGCGAGTTCTTCATGTTTACCCGTGCGTCTAAACGCAGATGGGGAGGAGAGAGAGAGAGAGAGCACACACGAAACCCACCAGTAAGTGAAGGGAAATAGTACGTGCTAACGAGCCGGTCCCACTAATGTACTAAAAATAATATTACATGATGTCCATTAAATAGGCTGTGGTAATATAAAAATATTTTATGAACAAAGGGGGGTACAACAAACATTGTTGTTCTACGTATGTTGCCTATTGACGTGCGGCTTGAAGGCCCTGGTCGCATGTTCGATCCTCGTCCTTTATTTTTTTAATTTGTATATCGGTCCAAATTTGTTTCATGATAGGTGGCCCCCTTGGTGTGTAGTTTGTAGCACTTTAATTTGTGGGTCGAAATTTGTTCCATTCCAAGTGGACTATTGGTGTGTAGTTTTGTATCTTATTTGTAATAATTAAAGAGAACAACATAGTTTTTTTGCAATAATACATGGTGCAATGTTGAAGGCGAGAAAGGACATGTGAGGGAGCGATGACCGAGCCAGAGGGAAGTCAACTAGGGGAGGTGCGGGGGTTGCAACTATGTTTGGAGTACTAGTGGGCAGAATGCTACGAAATATAATCTAAACCCACCGGAATAAATGCCTACACAAATTAATCCAAGGCTAGAGTCCCCCTCGCAATGTAAATAGCTCCGGCTTTGCGAGGGATGGAGAGGTAGCTTCAATGTGTGGAAGATACGGCGTGAGAAAGCAAGGTCAATCGAGAGACATATAGATAGAGAGACATAGTGAGTGTGGTCCGACATTTGTTGAAAAGATATATAAGCTCTAGAGAGATATTGCCTGATTGAGCTTTTGGGAAGGGTGAGGGCTGTAAGATAGAGCTTGAGAGATGATCCAGTCACAGACATGTAGATATATTTTGTGCGTGGGGGGAAGCAAGGTCAATCGATTACATATATAAAGGGAGAGAGATTGAGCGAGTGTGGGTCGTCATGCGATCGAAAGAGTGAGACAGGTTGGAGAGAGTGACCTAGATAGACAATGTGCATGAGAGAGTATACAATATGAATATGTCGAATTGGGCTCAAACATGGAGATATATCGTTTGTGTACAAGAAAGAGCGAGGTCAATCGAGACATACACACACACACACACACACACACACAGAGAGAGAGAGAGAGAGAGAGAGAGAGAGAGATTGAGCGAGCATGGCCCGCCATGAGGTCGAAAGAGTGGGTGGCGGCTTGGATGGACTGACCTAGATAGACAATCTGCATGAGAGAGTATAGAGTGTGTTGATCGAGGCCCGAACAGGGAGATATATCATTTGTGTGTGAAAGAAAACGAGGTTAATCGAGACTCAGATAAACAGAGCGAGATTGAGCGAGTGTGGCGCGCC
The DNA here is from genome assembly GCF_002162155.2 of Triticum dicoccoides. Lineage (NCBI taxonomy): Eukaryota > Viridiplantae > Streptophyta > Magnoliopsida > Poales > Poaceae > Triticum > Triticum dicoccoides. Next base: position 584,922,294 of record NC_041385.1, read on the forward strand.
TTGCGGAAGAAGTGCGGAAGAAATAGTGAGACAATCTCGAGGGAGTGCTAGATAGACAATGTTCATGCGTGCACACGAGAGGTTGGGGGATAGATAGGCAATGCATGTATCTAGCGCGCACACGAGAGAGAGAGAGAGAGAGAGAGAGAGAGAGAGAGAGAGAGAGCTCGGCATGGGGTGCAATGGCGGGTGTGTGAGGTAAATACATTTGGTAACAGAGCAAAAAGTGGGTTGTGTAGTTGAGAGAGTTATAGATCGAAACATGGAGAGAAAGAGTGAACGTGTATCGAAAACCGATAGAATCCTAAGGTTGTTAGGAGAGGAAGATTGACCGATACGGGAAGTATGTAGCATGTGTGCCGAGGGGGTGGGTGGGGCTAAAAACAACATTTGAATGTAGATAGTACGAGACTCAATATCGATGTTTCAATTCGGTGTACATTGTAAGACTTGAACTGAGGACCATGCATATGGGTAATTATTTCGAATTCGTGCCATACTAGGTTTGGAAAAGTTGACATTGACTCGATTGTTATGCTAGTTTGTAGGTCATATGTTTGAATCCATCCAAAAGGTTTCTCACTACCATGGTGTTCATTATATACATATGAATTTGTATTAAAAAGTAGCATGGATACAGTGAAATGTGAAATCCACATTAGAATTGGAGATCGCTATGTGACACACATCTAATTCAAATAACTACTTATGTGACACACACTCTAATCCACGTTAGTGTGCATACCGTGGATACTGTTTCAATTTTTTTAGAATAATTCCTCATTAATTAATTTATTGTATCTCGTTTCGAATGACTAATTATTGTAAGGAAAACATGGGCATGATAATACATACAGATTTGTTTGCAAATGAAAGAAGATTCGTTTGCATTCTCAAATGTAGGCGCACCAGGCATACCAGGGTCATGTTGTGGTAGTCACGTGTGTCAGACGGATGCTTAGAACACAGCCACCCACCCCCTCCCTCCCTCCCCCCCCCAAAAAAAGGATGACGACATAATAAGTTCGCGCTTCCACATTTCGGATTGAAATATCTGGTGGCCCCAATTCCAGCCCTGCAAAATCTCCCTTCTCCACCGTCCCCTTCCGCGCACAGATTGCTCAAATCCCTAATTCGCCGCCAACCCAAGCAAAGTTTGAATCGCCCCTCTTGTCATCTCTTTCCCCACCTCTGTGCCGGACGACGATGACGAAGACGACGGTCATGCTTCAACACCACACCGGAGCTACCTCATCTATGGCCTCGTCCATCGCACCGGGTGGTCCACCAACAACGTCGGCCGCCCAACTGACGTGCCTCAGATATAACGACTTCCACCACATCAGGTGCGCTTCACCGACGTCGTCTCCCACCTCATCAGGGCTACTTCACCGAGCACATCATCGCACCTCCGCCTCCAAGGCCGTTTGGGCTTCACCAAAGGTCTCATCCACCGCATCGTAGCGCTCTTCTGCCACTCAAGATCTGCATCCATGGGCGGCCAGCAAACACCAGTGCATCACCCTCAACGGCTCTGAAGTGACCCGCACTCTAGCTAGGCGAGCATGCCCAAACGCTGGCCCAAACAAGGTATCCACACATCACTCCCTTGTGCACTGTTCCGACGATGTTTGGATATCCTTTCACTGCTCTCTTAGCTTACACACCTATGCAACTCTGACTTTAACTCTTATTTCTTCTGGAGATATCATCTGAAACAAGAAAAACCATTTTTTAGCGAAGCATGATGGCGCTACGGGATCTGGTACACATCCTGCACACCCGTATAAACTTGTAAATATCTATCCTCCTATACAACAACAAGGTCGATTCCTCTTATTTGATCAACCATTCGCCGTGTCAAAAATGTAGAGGGGGATGCAAGGATCACAAGGCCTGCACATCCAAGCAAGTGGTAACATGGAATTGTACATGGAACATCCCAAGCGCAAGCACAGCTGCAGTGAGCCTCTGCAACGAGCTAGCATAAGTCCATGCATTTCATTTAATTCATACTGGCATGTGTGTATCATTTGTGTGTAGTGGCGGATCCACAAATTCAAGTTACCAGGGGCGAACATTTAACTTAAAAAATACAAAGGTACTTGCACTCCGGAAATCAACATAACTTGAGAAGTGTGAAGCTACATGCACTTTGAAAACCAGCTAATGATCCAAAGTAGTTCAGATTATAAGTAGTTCAGATTATAAAAGACTAAATGATGCAAGCACCAAAAAACACAAAATACAACATGGTGTACAAGGACTACAAACATGGTATGTACCTTCTTGAATTGTCCGTTCTCTGGCTGAAATTATCAAAGTGTAATTGCACCTATAACCAGTGTGGAAACTGCATATCAATATATCCATCCTACACAAGTATGCTACGTTGTCATGATAGAGGGACTTTCTGGTAGATGGCCTCGACGTTTCCTGAAGCCATGAAAATGTACTATAATTTCCTTGTCATCAATGCCTGCAAATCTCTATGTCTCTCTCAACATAGTAGATCATCATTAGACACTAAATCCTTCAATGGGAGCTTGCAAAATGCTTGCATTAGATCCCTCATTAGACACTATATGTTCATCACCAGGAGCATATAAAATGTTTGCATCAAATCCTACATTAGCAGTCTGTTCATTACACACTTCAGACCCAAGAAAAACATGAGCTTGTATGTTGGCACCGAAAACTTGATTAGATACATCAGATTGAGTCAGTTCAGTATTGGTTGGGGTATTATAAAATAAGCAGAAATTGGTTTCATTTCTCATAGATTCCCTACATAAAATTAGTTTTACAACACCGTCAGGTTTAACTATTGGCCAAAAATTGAATAGTTGAATTAGATATAATCAGGGATGTGATGTACCTACTCATTGCGCATGCTACTCTTGCAAGCTGTGACTGTCCGTTTGCGCAAGATCGATGCCATGCCCATGCTGCCGCTGCTGCCTCCCACGTAGGCTACACCCAGGGTTGGATATTCATCTTCTTGTCCTTCCGTTGGCTTGAAGCCTGGCGACTGCCCTCCAACGAGGGCGCGAGGAAGTGTTGTGTCGGTCTGTCTAGCGGTGGCTAGGTTAGGAGCGAACCAGACTAGAGGCTGGAGCGAACGAATTGGGATTTTTCCTGCTGTCGATCGATATGGGAGGCGCTCGTTTGGGACGCGAGCCTGCTATAGGGCCTGCCTTGCACTTATGTTATTGGCCCATCCAAATTGAAATATTTTTCTTCATTTTTTACATCGCCTGCTCGTGCGTTGGGACGAACAAAACTAGCCTGGGCCAACCTGGACGACTCAAACTAGGTGCACACTTTCCAGCCACCCAAGGCGGCCGCCCATACCTACCCCTATGGTGGCCTCACCCTTTTTGCGTGTATGATTGGGGTAGTGAAAAATATTCCATTGGCGCTTTTGATTTACCCACAGAATGGTTGAATTGCTTGTTTCTATGAACTAGGTTCACCAATAATGTGAAGGATGCCAGTCTTTTAATCCTATTGTAGATTGCTTAGATCTCGATATGCCAAATGTAATCGCATCAAATATACAGTAAAAGCCAGTGTGATGTGTGTGGCTACAACTAGTCTGACTACAAGTCCTCATATAACGTATCAAGGACGCATCGTTTTACTAGATTAACCATTCGACTTACCAATGCAGTGTGGGAAGAAAGAAGTATTGGGACTACGTATCCAAGAAATTGATGCCATGGACTCCTTCGTAGAACCTTGTAAGCGAAAAAGAAGTTGCAGTGTGTGTGTACAAAGAGCTAGCATAAGTTCAGTTACCCGCTTCTCGGAATTTTAGTTAGCCACTTATTGCAAAATTGTTCAAGTACGTTGCTTGGCTTAATTTAGTTTACTACTGATTACATAATGCCATAGCTAGTTAATCCTATTATAGACTGTGCCTATCTTTGTGTTTGATACTTACTGTTAAGAATTAGCTGTTTGCCTGAACTTAAATAAGTACTTGTTTGTTCAGCTGCTTTGCTGCTGCAACAACTGGTTACAATGATGTTAATAACTACTTTTCAGCATCCAACTGAAACTCTTTAATTCCTTGTTTGTTTAACTGCTTTGCTATTATAACTCCCAATTGAGATGTTTTGCTAACTTCAAATTTTCAGAATCCAATCGAAAATGGCAGAACAGGTTAGCGCAAGATCAATGAGCGAGGTCCCCATGGATGTTGTATCATATCACAGTAGTGGCACCGACCCAATCATGCATTATGAATTGCCAACTGCTGATGCTCTAGAGGCTAAACTAGTGGTAGAAAGAGATTCTACTTCTGCACTTAGATATGAAGTTGACATGTTGAGGAAGCAAACAACACAATCACATGCAGTACTCAAGACAACCATTAAATATTTTGTGGATTTAAAACGAAGCAAGCTGAGACTAACCGCATTGTTAAGGTCCTGAAGGAAAAAAGGAAATTAAATTCCCACTTGGTAAATCATAGGTGAAATGTTCTTTCCATCATTGAATAACCTTTGTGTTGTTTGTTCATGTAATCAATCAAACCATTTGTTTTAGAGATCACGTAATAATTGTTTTTTGTTTTTGGTTTGTAATTTTATTTGAGCACAAGTCTGTATTAATTGATAAGACTTGGAGACATTTCATTTTGATTATTGTGCCAGACCTACAAATATGCCAATCGAGCTGAATGTGCATTCAGCAATAATAGTAGTATAGATGGACCATAAGTGGCACGCATCGGAAAGGGCCAAGATGTTGTAGTAGCTTCACTAAAAAAAGGATGATGTTCTAGCAAAAGAAAGTACAGTGGCCTAGCTTGTGTATGTTAGTTGATATTATTGATCCATATACTCTATAGTGTCTATATGTCTATTAGTTATGTACATTCTTGGTTGATTGACTCGGCATTTGAATCTTGATACATCGCTTGTGTACATATCTAAATGGGAGTACACATTATGCTGCATGCGACATTTGAGTTGGACATAAAGTGTTCCAAATATTCGAATTCACCTTAGATTGGATTCTAGCTTCTGAATTTGAGTATCGACATTTGTAAATCATATTCATATATGACAGTGGAATACATCTTTGTTGTGCTTTTGAAGATATATAAAAACACATAGAATGATTTATAAAGATTCATATAGGAATACAAAATGGATTCGAATTTAGGTTCCAGGGTAAACGTGGATGCTTATTGTCCCAAAATTCGAAAGAAGCGGCAAAATATCCAGTCCCACGTCGGTTGCCCGAAGCCAAATGTTTGGGAGATGGAAATTACTTTCTACCCATTACACGGGTAATCCATCGGCCCGATTTCCACTGGTCTCAATAGGGGTAGGTTAGTAACTTCAATTAGACGTGATACGACCGCCTCTGAGCCCATTCCGACACGGTGGGTGCCAAACATGGGCGGTGAAACACATTTGATTAAAGCTCATCCAAAAGACCTCTGTTTCACCCTCCATTTCCCCATTCATACACGGTGGGCGGGAAAACAAAATCGACTCTGCCGAAATCGAGGTAGGCAAATATTTTCAATAAGGGCAGGTTTGTAGCTTCACTCAGAAGTGACACAACTGCCTTACCTGTCAGCCCCGTTCATACACCATGGGTGCCAACCATGGGCTCTAAACACCCTCTCCTTGCCCGGATCGTTTTGGGCATATATTGGCGAGATGCGGGATTACCGTCCTATCCCCAACCGACGAGACGTCCAAATTTTAAATGGGGGCTAAGTTCATAACTTTCCCATATTTCAGACAGGCGCGTCCCAAAAGCATGGTTCCCCATACCTCTACCTCCATTTTCCCATTCATACACCATCCACGCTAGAACACCATCCCCACACCAGCCTCCTCCGTCCGCCACCCCATCCATCGCCGTCGTCCTCCACCCCATCCATCGCCACCGTCCTCCACCATGCCAGAGCGCCTACCAAGACCATGTCATCCACTACTAGATATGGACGTTCCTCATCAACGGTGACCGACCGAGAGCCTTGCATCGCGTCCTCTCGCTTCATCGGCATCGTCGTCCTCTTTGCCGGGCCGCTCACACGTCCTTCTGTTCCACCACAACAAGACTTATTCCCCGATGCACCCATCTACCATCACAGATCTGCTTCATCGGCACCGACAACCATCACACCCCCGATGCCTACACGGCGCCGCAAGAGAGGTGGTACTTCATATCTTCTCAACTTTTTGATCTCAACCATAAAATAGATCATAACTTGGTTACTCTACTTTCTTTTCAGCTCTTAGAATTTAGTTCTTAGTTCGAAGCAAACAATGGATGCTAAATATCATTTCTCTAGTTTGCAGCTTTAAATCTGCCATGGCACAGTCATAATACGGTTTAATTAATCATGCTTAGGGTTTAATTGATCATGTTGGTTCCGTGGTGGTTTCTTCAATAGAAATCGGAGGGGAAACCCTCTTTTGCTAAAAAAATATGCTTAGGGTTTTCCCCTTTTATGATCACTGTACGATCAGAATACGTGCTTCATGTCATAATATCACTGCTCCACCCATCAAGCTAAACAAGCTTAGTTGTTCAAATACGAATCTGATATTATTAAAATGGAGTCGTCTAATTGGTCACCCAAATGGTCCTCATTTAGTTTCGAAAATGCATATTCGCCGCTCGGGTGTGTATCTCTACAGGGTGCCCACGGTGGGCCGTGGCCCATCCTAGGATTTTGGGTTGTCCCAGGCCTCGATACCCCTTTGTTCTGCAGCGCGCTTCCGATCTCTACTCGTCCCCATTCGCCTGCCTCGGGTGACTTGCCGTCCCTGGACGGCATGACTCTAGGAGGAGACGCCGGACTAAAAGGAGGTTAGGAGCCGCTCGTCCAACAGTGTCACTGCTGCCTGGGTGCGCCGCTGTGCCTACCTTCCCAGTCCGTTCAGGGCTCAGGCGTGCAACTCCCACTAAGCCAACCCAATTTTTCCTGAGATACGTCCTCAACACTCAGCAACCACTCCTCATCACCCATTTTCTAATTGATTCATTACTCATTTGGCAGGACTGTCATTAGGGTTTGTTGTGTGCTCAGTGCTACCTACACTTAATGGTTCAGATGTATTTCTGTAATCTTTAGTACCTATAAAGTTCACAGGGTTTCAATATTCCAGCCCTAGGAACATACACTAGTCATTTTGGATTTTTGGTCATAGTGACATTGCCCAGATTACTACTGCAAGCCAGGTTAGTTGTCAATTCTACTTGTCTTTCTTACTCATTCGATATAATATGCAAATATTCACGTCAATTAGTTGCAAACAATAAGTGCTAGACAAACTTCTTGATTCAGATTTTGGAAGGTCTCTTAATGCAGTTACAATTCTGCATACTTGTCCTAGTAAGCTGACAGGTAAATGATTGATTCACTACATCTATGCTTGCCTTGTCATATTTGTTGTCAATATTCTTTTAGGGTGGACCACCCTATTTCAAAATACTGAAACCGTAGACATGAGTGAATAGTATTTCTCTGTGTGATCTCTTCCGTCATGTGTGGGCAACGAACACTGCATTGCATAAAAAGAAAGTGTCATTTCCAGCTTTTACATAGGCTTCGATCTTTTACATGGAATACAATCTGCCTACTTGCTTTGCGTCGCACTACCAACACTCCACCCTTGAAGCTAAACATTATGCCACTCATAATTCCTTGGTTTATTTGTTCAAATACGAATTTGATATGATTCTAATGTTCCTACTTCAGTTTTCAAATGTGTGTCTGCCTATTATAGAGACATAAGGGGTTTGTATTTCTGTGTGTGGTCTTGTCAGCACGGTTGGGGGGGGGTGACCTTTGCATATGCATGGGTTTGTAGGGAGACACTCTTTGAGTTGAATCCGCAATGCATTCCATAGATAATCTGACTACTTTTTATGTTTTCATGAATCTCAGATACTGAACAACATCATAACGATTATGAATTTATACACATGAACAACATCAGATACTGAACAACATCATAATGATTATGAACTTTTTATGTTTATAGGGAGACACTCTTAAAATTCATAATCCTTATGATGTTGTTCAGTATCTGAGATTCATAAAAACATAAAAAGTAGTCAGATTATCCATGGAATGCATTGCGGATTGAACTTGAAGAGTGTCTCCCTATAAACCCCCTATAAACCCCTGCATATGCAAAGTTCACCACCCAACCGTGCTGAGCAGATCACACACAGAAATACAAACCTCTTATGTCCCTATGACAGGCAGACACACATTTCAAAACTGAAGTAGGAACATTAGAATCATATCAAATTCGTATTTGAACAAATAAACTAAGGAGTTATGAGTGGCATAATGTTTAGCTTCAAGGGTGGAGTGCTGGTAGTGTGACACAAAGCAAGTAGGCAGATTGTATTCCATGTAAAAGATCATAGTCTATGTAAAAGGGGGAAATGAAACTTTCTTTCTATACAATGCAGTGTTCATTGCCCACGCATGATGCAAGAGATCACACAGAGAAATACTATTCACTCATGTCTATGGTTCCAGTATTTTGAAATAGGGTGTTCGACCCTAAAAGAATATTGACAACAAATATGAAAAGGCAAGCATAGATGTAGTCAATCAATCATTACTTGTGATCTTACTAGGACAAGTATGCAGAATTGTAACTGCAGTAAGAGACCGTCCAAAATCTGAATCAAGAAGTTGGTCTAGCACTTTGTTTGCAACTAATCGACGTGAATAATTGGATATCATATCGAATGAGTAAGAAAGACAAGTAAAATTGTCAATAAACCTGTCCTGTAGTAGTAATCTGGGTCAATGTCACTATGACCAACAATCCAAAATGACTACTATCTGTTCCTAGGGCCGGAAATTTGAAACCCTGTGAATGTTACATGTACTAAAGATTACTGAAATACATCTGAACCATTAAGTGTAGGTAGCACTCAGTACACAACAAACCCTAATGACAGTCCTTCCTAATGAGTATTGAATCAACTAGAAAATGGGTGATGAGGAGCGGCTGCTGAGTGTTGAGGATGTATCTCAGGATAAATCGGGTTGGCTTAGTGGCTGCTGCACGCCTGAACCCTAATCGTACTGGGAAGGTAGGCATGACGGCGCGCCCGGGCAGCGATGACGTTGTTGGGCGAGCGGCTCTTGACCTCCTGTTAGTCTAGTGTCGCCTCCTAGAGTCATGCCATCCCGGGACGGCAAGTCACTGGCGAGGCATGCGGCTGGGGACGAGTAGAGATCGGAAGCACAACAAAACAGAGGGGAATCGAGGCCTGGGCAGACCCAAAATCCTAGGGTGGGCCGCGGCGCACCATGGGCACCCTGTAGATACACACACGAGCGGCGTACATGCATTTTTGAAACTAAATTAGGAACATTTAGCTGACCAATTAAACGACAGTGTTTTAGTAATATTAGATTCGTATTTGAACAACTAAGCTTGTTTAGCTTGATGGGTGGAGCAATGATATTATGACACGAAGCACATATGCTGATCGTATAGTGATCATAAAAGGGGGAAACCGTAAGCATTTTTTTGAGAAAAACAGGATTTCCCCTCTGATTTCTATTAAATAAACCACCACGGAACCAACATGATCAATTAAACCCTAAGTATGATCAATTAAACCCTATTATGACTATGCCATGGCAGATTTAAAGCTGCAAACCGTACAAATGCTATTTACCATCCATTGTTTGCTTCGAACGAAGAACTAAATTCTGAGAGCTAAAAAAAAGTAGAGTAACCAAGTTACGATCTATTTTCTAGTTGAGATCAAAAAGTTGAGCAGATATGAAGTACCACCTCTCTTGCGGTGCCTTGTAGGCATCGGGGGTGCAATGACTGTCAGTGGCGTTGAAGCAAATCTATGACGGTAGACGGGTGCATCCGGGGATAAGTCCCATTGCGGTGGATGAGAAGGCCGTGTGAGAGGCCATGGCAAAGAGGACGATGGCACTGATAAAGCGAGACAACGTGATGCAAGGCTCCTGGTCTATCGTCGTGGATGAGAAATGTCCATCTCTAGAAGCGGACGAAGCGGTCTTGGTAGGGGCTCCGGCATGGTGGAGGATGGTAGCGATGGATGGGGTGGAGGACGGCGATGATGGATGGGATGGCGGATGGAGGAGGCTGGTGTGGGCATGGTGTTCTAGCACGGACGGTGTATGAATGGGAAAATGGAGGGAGAGGTACGGGGAACCATGTTTTTGGGACGCGCATGTCTAAAATATGGGGAAGTTACGAACTTAGCCCCCATTTAAAATTTGTACATCTCGTCTGTTGGGGATAGGACGGTAATCTTGCATCTCCCCAATATTTTCCCAGAGCAATTTCGGGCGAGGAGAGGGTATTTTGGCGCCCATAGTTGGTGCCCATGGTGTATGAACGGAGCTGACAGGTAGGGCGGTTGTGTCACGTCTGAGCGAAGTTACGAACCTACCCCTATTGAAAATATTTGCCTACAGCGATTTCAATCGAGTCGAGTTTGTTTTGCCGCCCACCGTGTATGAATGAGGAAATGGAGGGAGAGACAGACATCTTTCGGACTAGCTTGAATCAAATGTGTTTTGCCACCCATGTTTGGCGCCCACCGTGTCGAAATGGGCTCAAAGGAGGTCGTGTCATGTCTAATTGAAGTTACTAACCTACCCCTATTGAGAGCAGTGGTAATCGGGCCGATGGATTGTTCGTGTAAGGGGTAGATAGTAATTTCCATCTCCCAAGCACTGGCTTCGGGCAGCCGACGTGGGAGTGAACATTTTGCCGCTTCTTTTGAATTTTGGGACAATAAGCATCCGCGTTTACCCTGGAAACTAAATTCGAATCCATTTTGTATTCCTATACGAATCTTTATAAATCATTCTATGTGTTTTTATATATCTTCAAAAGCACGACAAAGATGTATTCCACTGTCATATATGAATATGATTTACAAATGCCGATACTCGAATTCAGAAGTTACAATCCAGTTGAAGGTGAATTCGAATATTTGAAACCACTTTATGTCCAACTCAAGTGTCACACGCAACATAATGTGTACTCCCATTTAGATATGTACACGAGCGATGTCTCAAGATTCAAAATATCAAGTTAATCAACCAATAATGTACAAAACTAACAGACATATAAACACTTATAGAGTATATGGACCAATAATATCAACTAACATACATAAGCCAGGCCCCTGTACTTTTTTTTGCTAGAAGAGCATACTTTTATAGCAGAGCTAGTACAACATCATGGCCCTTTCAGATGCATGCCACTTAAGGACCATTTATACTACTATTATTATTGAATGCACATTCATCCCGATTGGCATATTTTTAGGTCTAGCACAACAATCAAAAAGAAATGTCTCAGACTCTTATCAACTAATATAGACTTGTGCTCAAACAAAATTACAACCCAAAAACAAAAAACAATTATTACATGATCTCTAAAACAAATGGTTTGATCGATTACATGAACAAACAACACAAAGGTTATTCAACAATGGAAAGAACATTTCACCTATGATTTACCAAGTGGAATTTATTTCCTTTTTTCCTTCAGGACCTTAATAATGTGGTTAGTCTAAGCTTGCTTCGTTTTGAAATCCACCAAATATTTAATGGTTGTCTTGAGTACTGCTTGTGATTGTGTTGTTTGCTTCCTCGACATGTCAACTTCATCTCTAAGTACACAAGCAGAATCTCTTTTTACCAATAGTTTAGCCTCTAGAGCATCAGCAATTGGCAATTCATGATGCACGTTTGGGCTGGTTCCACTGTTGTGGGATGATACAACATCCATGGGACCTCGCTCTTTGATCTTGGGCTAACAAGTTTTGCCATTAAAGTTCCGATTGGATTCTGAAAAGTTGAATTTAGCAAAACATCTCAACTGGGAGTTATAACAACAAACGAGTTAAACAAACAAGGAATTAGATTTTCAATTGGATGCTGAAAAGTAGTTACTAACATCATTGTAACCCGGTTGCAGCAGCAAAGCAGTTAAACAAACAAGTTTTGCAAAAGGTACCTGTTGGGGCATTAGAGTTTCTCCTGGATCCTAAAAAGTTGAGTAGCCAGTAATGTGATTAGAGCAACCGGTTGCAGCAGCAAAGCAGTGAAACAAACAAGTTTTGCAAAAGGAACCTGTTGTGGCATTGGATTTTCTCTTGGGTCCTGAAAAGTTGAGTAGTCAGTAACTTGATTAGAGCAACAAGTTACATCAGCAAACCTATTACACAAATATATTTATGAAAATATACCTTCTATGCAATTGGACTTCCAATTGGATCCTGAAAACTTGAAGATGGTAAGATGATTACAAGAACAAGTTAGAGTAGCAAACCAGGTAATCAAGTTTATGAAAACATACCTGTTGTGCCAATGGAGTTTTAGTTGGATCCTGCAAACTTGAATGTTAGCAATCATAAATAAAGTGTTGCAAGAGCCATAAGAAACTAACATCAAACTAGTAAAACTAACCAGTTTTGGGAACATATTTAATTACACATGAACTAGTAAAACTAATAAGTTCTTGGCAACGTATTAAAGTAACAAGTCGGTACCGTTTACCAGCAACACCGACATCTATAAATTTCTTTAATGTAAGAAAAATGATTCCAACACACACACACACACACAGATATGTATATATATATATATATCTGTGTGTGTGTGTGTGT
>NC_041385.1:584935629-584952147 GCF_002162155.2 Triticum dicoccoides
CCAACTCGCTCCTAGGATGCTCCCCTGATTTGGAGCTTCGTTGATCGTTCGATGGAGGTCATTTTTGTCAAAGGATGTGTCTCAGCTGCCCGATCTAAGCCTCCGGTGTTTACTCTGGTTTTCACTACGCTGTTATTTTCCAACGCTCATGACTGGTGGGACCGTTCAGCCTTTCTATTGGCTGGGTGAACCATTCACGGGTGCGAATCGACCTGTCCTCGCGTATAGCACATCTCAGACATCGTGGGCGACCTAGCCCGCAATCCACAGCAGCCACATCCGTACCTGCTCCTCCTCCTCCTCCTCCCTCGTCCGCCGCCGTCAACACGGGTTGGTGACAGCAGTTGGATGAGGTGGTCCACAGGCGAGGAACGGCCGCCAAGCATTCCTCCGGCCACCGCACCGGAGGCTCAGTGGCTAAGGCTGCAGTGGCGCTACCAGTCCCTCCTCTTTCTCTCTCTCCCATGCCACCGTTCCCCTCCCTCATCCATCGACACAACCCGGTCCACCTCACCAAGAGCTCTCGTGGTAGGGGGAATGGCAGCGACGGTGGCTGCTGGACAGTAGGGGCCTGTCGAGGTGGTCCATGCCAAGGAAGGGGGAGACGATGCCGGTGACAAGGTGAGCTTCACCTCCCCCCCTTCTCTCTCTATGCCTTCTGTACAATATGTATTCTGCTTTACTATTTAGCATATTACGTAGTTTACTTTCATAAAAGATGGACTCTCTTATGTTGATCTTGAGAGAATTTTTTTTAGTTTTTCTTAGATGTACTTTGATTTGCTGTGAATCTTGTGGTCACAATCAACATGTTTATTTTGGCTAAATTATGAGTTGTCCGAATCCGATGTTGTTCGCACAACTAGGACGGGAGATGAAATGGGGCCAAATGATCCCACAGCAACAATAGCAGATCTGAATTTGTGTTGCTAGGGTGCAGACTGACCTGTCATCAAGGAAAAACATGGAGATTCAAGTGCCATTTTCTCCTGCCAATTCCTTTTTCAGCAGCTTTTAGAGATGCCACTTCATTTGTTAGAAAAAATATGAAGATTGAAGTGCATTTTTTCCTGCCAATTCCATTTTTAGAAACTTTCAAAGATGCATCTTCATTTGTTAGAAAATACTTTGAATTATGAGCTTGCTCTTTCAACATGGCATACCAAATTTACTTTTGAGTGGTAAATTGTTTTTCAAATTTCCAAGGACATATTAATTTATGTGGCTGCAGAGGAGTATATCAAGTTATCAGCAGGGTGCATCAATGGCTCACAGCGGAGGAAGTTGCGGCGACTGGTACTGCTGCAGCAAGGCGCTAGCTAGCTAGGTGTAGCTGACACAATAAGTTTGCATTTTGCTTCAGAATTCAGAGGAGATCATTTCTTTTATAGTCCTAATAAGGTCATGACTTTTCCCTTTTTCTTTCTTTGTCCCTCAAATTGAGGCTACTGAGTATTTGTGATGGAAATTTATGGGTCAGTGTTTGTATTGGTTTGTGGGGATTACAGGTTGATAAGGAATTCATGCTTGATGGTCATGTATTTTGATGTTGTGATTTGTGTTGACGTTCTGCATATGGTCAGGAAAGAAGATAGTAGGACAAAGCTAGAGGAGAACTATGGTGAAAAGAATTATTTTCTTTGTCAATGTGAGCTTGCTTATTTGGTTCTGCTTGATATATGTCGTCAACCTTTGTCCTTGTCTCCTCTATGCACCCATCGTCTTCTAACATTTGCTCATCATCTAGTATAAGGGGAGTTATGTCCATGGTAGAGGTGCAGATCAAGGAGGTCGGCAAATGGGACGAGGTGCCTGATAGTAGCTATACAAATAAATTACATTGTTGATTCAGTTTTGTTTTTTCACTCAGACATACAGTGGTTAGTGTTGTTAATCCATACATAGTCATATTTGTAGGTTAATGATATCGTATATTTCATTCAATATCTTGCGCAAAGTTACATGCATATTTTTCTTTCTTTAGGCCATACACCCGTTTGATTTCTGGACCATTATTTAATGGTTCTCTTGCAGGTGATGTGAAGGTTAGCTACTGTGATCAAGGAAATAACATATATCTGTGTGGTTTGTTCCTGCTGTTGATCAGCCATTGTTGCATTTAAGGTATGTTGTGCCCGGTGCTACTAAATGGTATATAAAATCTGTAGTTGTACATAAAACCCCTTGATATGCAAATAACCCAGTTAAAATAAATGGTTTGCGCCATCTGGCATTACACGACGGCATGCCAAACACTTTGCCACCTAGGATAGTCTATATTTTTATTTCCTTCAATTATCAAGTAAAAAAACTCTTCATTTTGGGGTTTTGGGATTTTGGAATAATCTTCACGAAGTTGGTGATGAGTTAGTAGAACTTATGGAAATGTCGCTTTCATTGGACAATGACATGCCAAAGACACCACTACCTGATGTAGTCTTTGGACTTAAGCTATCTCATATGTACAATAACAAGATTTGTCGCTTAGGTTTTTTAGAATAATCTTTGATAAGTTGGTTAAGAATTAGAGCGAAAGTTATGCTCATGAGTAGTATTTGTTGTACAAACATCCAGTTAATTCTTGAGATACAATAGAGACACTATAATAGTACTACTTTAGTCAAATACATTATCCATTGATTGTTGTAGTGAAATGTCGCTCTAGCTATTAATTTGCGGAATCTTGCACGACAAACTATAGGCATGTGATCTTTGTGGTGTTCCAGTAAATAAAGAAAACTGGAACATGTGCCTTCAAATTGTCTATTTATATACAAAAACCATGCATTGGTACATATGAACCATATGAATAGGACTGAAGAAGATCTATTTTTTGTCATGTTTGTGAGTTTTCTGTTATTTCCTCTCAATGTGAATAGGATTGAAGAAGATGGACATAGCCCTTTAGGTAATTTCACTTTTTTTGAACTGCAAACCATAGAACAATAGTATGGTATATTTTCATTTTAAAAACATTATGTTATAAAGGGAAAGGAGAAAAAACAAACAAAATAAAATAGACCTAAGCTAATGGGGCAAAGCCCTTATCCAATTTCAGTTTTGGGAAACATGAGAATCATTTAAAAATTTATCTGACAACCTGCTTGAACAAGGTGGAATGCTTGCCTTTGATCTTGTGTTGAAGTAGTTGAATATCCTTTTTAAATTCAAGCCTCCAATTTGATACTGTCGGCTGGATGTTTCTGAAGACCTTGCCATTTCACTTTGTCCTGGATTAATAACAGATTACAAAATTTATTTGTTTAAATATGGCAGGTTATTTATGAAGGTATACCATTTCTACTAACTGGATACTTTACATGTTGCCAACGACTTATTGGTGCAGCCTGGTCATAATTGCTCGCCCAATTTCCCAACCCAAATCCAGAACCGCTTCATCTTTAGATCTTTACTTGCTTGATGAAATGCCTTAGAGACTAAGATCTGCAATTTGTTTTTCTCCATTCTCCTGCTCACGGATTAACCGATGGCTGTAAGACCCGAAGAAGCATTAGGAACTGGTCTGCAGTGTCTTATAGTGTATGCGTACACACAATTCGTTTTCCTTTTCTTTTTTCCCTTTGTATAGATGATGTGGTCGAGTTACGAAGCCTCTTCTTGCAGTGTTGTCTGCAAGGCCGAAGTGAAGTTATTAATGCATTTGAGCTGCTCTATCTGATTGTTCATCTCCTGAACCTGCTTTAGTTGATATAAAAGTGTTCTCTATTTCAGAAAGCCATTACCACGAGATTGTGCCCCTCTTGGTCCACGTGCATGTTGTTTCCCTCCTTCCCCCTTTGATTTGACTTGCTTTACCTTGTGTGAAGTTTTATACTTTCAACTTTACAAAGCTATATCAAGTTTGCTTTCAACTGTACTTGGCTACACCTGTAGCATGATGCATTTCTCTTTCAGTTTGTTGAATACATTTTGAAGGAGTGAATGCTCTATCTGGTACTGTCCTATGACTCATTTAACTGTGTGTCAATTTTCTCACAAACCTCCTCATGCATAGCATACAATGAGTAGTCTGTCACATATCACACAACATCTTGATCACTTCAGCTAATAATATGCTGTAATTTTTTAGGCGTATCACTGTTTGCAACTTTTGGGTTCCTTCTGTGTGTTGGGAGATAATGCTCTTAATAAACTTTAGCTTTCTGCAATGCTAGGTCGGACAAATTCAGTACTTAAAATCTAGACTATTCTTTCCACTCTGTAACAACTTCTATGCTGGTGCCACCATGATATCACTACAACATTTCCCTGCAAAATTTTATTAGTTGCACGTAAACTGAATTAATTTACCTGTAAAGTTTTCTGTAGATGATGTTGTGGAGGTTGATTCAAGAATTTATGTGCTCATTAGTTCATTACTTCCTTTACCATTAATTGATACTATTAGATAATGGTGTATAAGTGTTGCACCTGACTCTATTTTGCAAGGAAATATTAATGAAGTGATAGTACTTGCAAATATGGACTCCTCTTTGCTGGACGAGGATAACTAAAATACTAATCTAGCACGCAGTAATTACATGGCTCACTACTAGGAAAAGGCTTATACATAGAAGTTTACCAGTAGCGTGTGTTTTGTATCCAACGCTACTGATAATTACCAGTAGCGTGTGTTACAAACCGCGCTACTAGTACATCTTAGTAGCAGCGTTGGTTTCTAGAGGGCACGCTACTGGCAAGTTAGCAAACCACACCCCCTGGCCAAAACATAGTAGCAGCGTTGGTACCTTAACAAGCGCTACTGTTAATATAATAGCAGCAGCGCCGGCCAACAAAGAAGCGCTACTCCTACTTCTTCTATGTGTAATCTTTTACCAGTAGCGTGTTTTTTGGGCAAGCGCTATAGCTAGTTTTATGTACTAGTAGATATTTTGGCTGGCACACATAGTAGTAGCGCGCTTTGGTTGCCCGGGC
Organism: Triticum dicoccoides; assembly: GCF_002162155.2. Lineage (NCBI taxonomy): Eukaryota > Viridiplantae > Streptophyta > Magnoliopsida > Poales > Poaceae > Triticum > Triticum dicoccoides. The sequence goes on from NC_041385.1 coordinate 584,940,565, forward strand.
TACTGCTATGGTCGCCAGCCAAAATATCTGCCACCTATCCCCCCTCTTCTTCCTCCCCCTTTCTTTCTCCCGCCTCCCTCTTGCACTTGTTTGTTCTTCAATGCTTCCCCCTCTTCTTTTCCCCTCCTTCCCCCTCCATTAATGCCCTCCCTCCTTTCTCTTCCTTGTTTTTGGCCCTCCTCCCCTTCTCTTCTTTACCCCTCCACTACCCCCTCCATTAATGCCCTCCCTCCTTCCTCTTCCTTTCTTTTGCCCCTTCTCCCCTTCTCTTCTTTGCTCCTCCACTACTAGGAAAAGGCCTGCTAGTGGCGCACCTATTTTGCCTACTAATGGCGCACTACAGGTGCGCCACTAGCACCACGCCATTAGATTTTTTTACTAATGGCGCACCAGGTAGTGCGCCATTACTATAGCCCACGGTGCGCCATTACTATCTGACTTAGTAATGGCGCACCACATAGAAGTGCGCCATTACTAACAATTTTTTTTCAAATATTTTTTCAGAAAAAAATTCAATTTTTTTTTTCAAATTATTGCCCACGGTGCGCCATTACTATCTGACTTAGTAATGGCGCACCACATAGAAGTGCGCCATTACTAACAATTTTTTTTCAAACATTTTTTCACACAAAAAAATTCAATTTTTTATCAATTTTTTTCGTTTTTTTCTTAATCTTGGGTCACTATGTCACCATCCTCACACTACTCCAGCCCGAGCATGCTTAACTTCGCAATTCTATCCAACCCCAGCACCACCTTACTTAACAGGCACTTGTTGATATATCTATCATATCAATCCTATTAAACCTTGTTGATGTCTAGGACTTTGTTCATGTTCATGAGTATGATGAAATTTTGAAAAATATTTCAAACTTCCCGGTCATATTACGTATCATTTTTTGAAAAAAAAATACAAAAAAATAATAATTAGAAAGCAAAAAAAATTCCTGTTACTAGTGGCACACCTAGCAAATGGTGCGCCACTAGTAAGTTTGAATTTTTTTGAATTTTTTGCCTCTAGATCTTGAAAGCCCTGTAACTTATTTCTGATAGGTTTTTGAGGATTTTGAAAATGTTTAAAGGGTTTCCCCAGTTAAATTCGGATGTAACTTTTCGAGTAGATGATTTTCCATATAAAAAACTTTTTAATCCGAGTTTGTATGCAAAAGTTATGCCCATTTTACAAATTCCGGAGAGATTTTGCAAATAAATTCGAAATTCATATTTGTAAATTTTCCCAACAACTAGACCACATATCACATGGGAAACTTATTTTCTTTTATTTTTTTTTGACATTTCCATCATTTTCTTTTATTTTTTTGAAACTGAAAAGGCAGTCCACGGGGGTGGGGGTGGGGGGGGGGTGCATTCGGTGGAATTTTTGGGCCAAGTTAGTAATGGCGCACCGTGGGAGAGGTGCGCCATTACTAGTTCAACTAGTAATGGCGCACCACACACACGATGCACCATTACTAGTTTTGAAAAAAAGATTGAAAAAAAATAACTAGGAATGGCGCACCACATCCACGGTGCGCCATTACTAGTTTTCAAAAAATAAATTTGAAAAATTACTAGTGGCGCACCGTGGATGTGGTGCGCCATTACTAGTTTAACTAGTAATGGCGCACTATCCTCTGGTGCGCCATTACTAGTTTTGAAAAAAAATAAAAAAATTGTTACTAGTGGCGCACCAACACATGGTGTGCCATTAATATATAGTAGTGGCGCACCACATGTCTGGTGTGCCATTAGTGTCCATATCATCTATAGCCCTTTTCCTAGTAGTGCTCCATTAATGCCCTCCCTCCTCCCTCTCATAGCTCTCTCTCTCCCTCTCCCTAGCTAGTTGGAGTTATATTTATTATGTAGGTACCTCACTATATAGATCTACTAGCTAATTATAAGAAGGTGCTCGATATCCCTCTCGACAAATAGGTGAGCAAAAAAAGAGTTGTGCAAGAAAGGAAATATGTGTGTTTGCGATTAGGACCGAAACTATGTGCGATATGAATATACCGAATTGTGTGTGGCATGTGAGTGACATGAGTTGCCTATGTTTTGCTGAAATGTTGATTCAATTCCGTTTCGGCGAATTTCGGGCATGCGAACTCAATATGTCCTATGTTTAAGGAAGGTCGTGCCAAATTTTTGTATGAATTTGATCCATGCATGCATATATACGTGGTTATAATATTTGCTCCATGCGCAGGTGATCATGAAGGTCAATGGAAGGATGGTGGAAAGATACTGGCAACCCGCTGTGGATGACATGTATGAATAAAGACTGGAGGATGGTTTATGTCCGTGTCCAAAATGCAAAGGAAGAGTCAGGCTCGACCCCTTTCAGGGTGGTAAATTCAAGGCGCATCTGCTCATGCATGGTTTCATGCATGGCCATACTCGATGGATAAGTGAAGAAGATGGTGATGAGGAGGAGGACATCGATGGGGCAGGAAATAACGACATGAGGCCACCAGACGAAGAGATGACCGATTATGTGCCCGAACAGGAAGACAGCCTCGGAAATGTCGATGGCGAAGAGGCAGTTCAAGGCGGAGAAGACGCGGACATGCCGCCGTCTTCGTCGCTACTAAGTTCAGCCATGTGGGACCCGCATGTTCGAGACCTGCTTCGCAAGAAGACGACTAGCTATAGAGCTGCTTCTAGAGAGGAGACCAAACTGGCGCAGCTGGAGGTAGACTCGATGACTCCATTGTATGATGGTTGCAATCCCGAGGTGACCCGCTTGAGTTTCACACTAGAACTTCTAAAGACGAAGGCAAACAACAAATGGACAGATACAAGCCAGGATGAGCTTCTGAAGTACCTAAAGAAGGTTCTTCCCGTGGGAAGCCTGTGTCCTACTAGTGTCAATGAGGCAAAGAAGATCGTGTGCCCTCTTGATCTGCCACATACTAGATATCACACATGCATCAATGATTGCATCATATATCGGGACAAGCACACAGAAAAAACCATCTGTCCAAAGTGCAATGCTTCACGATATAAAAAGGCCGGAAAGAAAGCTCCACAGAAAGTTTTATGGTACTTTCCAATCACTCCGCGTCTACAGCGGTATTTCGTAGATCCTAAGGAAGCAAAGCTTATGCACTGGCACGCAGAGAGGGTGAAGCCAGATGACGGAGATGAGCCGAAGCTGAGACACCTCACAGATGCTAGCCAGCGGAGAGCATTAAATGCTAAATTTGATTTTTTTGCAAATGATCCAAGGAACATCGTGCTTGGCGCTAGTAGTGATGGCATGAATCCATTTGGCAACTAGAACACCAATCATAGCACATGGCATGTGTTTGTATGATGTACAACCTCCCCCTGGTTGTGCATGAAGGAAAAATACATACACATGGCTATGCTTATTCAAGGGCTAAGACAACCGGGAAATGATATAAATCCGTATCCTGGGTTACTGAAAGAGGAGCTACATACCTTATGGAAAACGCCGACCAAGACATGGGATGCAAGCAAAGGAGAGTATTTCTACATGAGAGACGCGCTGATCACGATGGTGCGGGACTATCTCGGTTACGGCTATCTCTCTGGCCAGGTGTGCCACGGATATTGCGGATGCATGAGGTGCATGGAAGATACAACTTATCTACAGCTATCGAAAGATGGTGGGTCTTTGAAAATCGTGTACATGGGGCATCAAAGATGGCTCGACAAGGATGGCCCATGGAGAAAGCGTGGAGATCTATTCAATGGTAAGGTTGAGGATCGAGGTCCTGCACGTAAGCATAGCGGTGCAGAAATATACTCCCTCCATTCCAGAATATAAGATGTATTGGTTTCCGTGCAAGTCAACCATTTGAGTGTTTGACCAAGATTATAGAATAAAATAACAACAGTTACAAAACCTAGTAGATAAAATATGAAACTACTTTTCATGATGGATCAAATGATATAAATTTTGTATAGTGAATGTTGATATATTTTTCTAAAAACTCGGTCAAACTTGCACTCGTTTGACTTTTCAAAAAACAAATACACCTTATATAAAGGAACGGAGGGAGTATGAGTTATTCAAGAACTGGGAAGAGTGCCCCTCGCCGGGAAAGACAAAGAAAAAGGCATCGGAGCCCCTGCTGAAGATATGGAAGACGAGATATGTTTTTTGGGAGTTGGAATACTGGCCCATACTCAAAACGCCTCATAGCACGAACTTATTTTGTCGTCGTTCTTTTTTTTGGGGCGTGGGGGGAGGGAGGGAGGGGGCGGGTGGCTGGGTGCTAGCGTCCGTACGATACACCTGACGACCACGACACGACCCTGGTCTGCCTGGTGCGCCTACATTTCAGAAGGCAGACGAATCTTCTTCCATTTGCAAATGAATCTGTATGTATTAACATGCCCATGTTTTCCTTGCAAATAATTATTCATTCGAAACGAGATACTATAAATTAATTAATGAGGAGTTATTTGGATTAGAGTGTATGTCACATAGCAATCTGAAATTCTAACGTGGATTTCACATTTCACGGTATCCACGCTACTTTTTTAATACAACTTCATATGTATATGATGAACACCATTGTAGTGAGAAAACTTTGGATGGATTCAAACATATGACCTACAAAATTGCACAACAATCGAGTCAATGTCAACTTTTCCAAACCTAGTATGGCATGAATTCGAAATAATTACGGAAGCCATATGCATGGTCCCAATTCAAATCTTACAATGTACACTAAATTGAAATGTTGATATTAAGTCTCGTACTATCTACATTCATATAGTGTCTTTAGCCCCAACCCCCCTTGGTACACAAACTACATACTTCATGTATCGATCAATCTTCCTGTCCTAACCACCTTAGGAAGCATCTTCCAACACACGTTCATTCTTTCTCTCTATGTTTTGATCTCTAACTCTCTCAACTACACAACCCCCTTTTTCCACTCTGTTACCTCACACACCCGCCATTGCACTCCATGCCAAGGTCTCTCTCTCCCTCCCTCCGACCCTCTCTTGCTAGATACATGCATTGCCTATGTAGACGCCCCATCTCATGTGCACGCATGCATGTTGTCTATCTAGGTCACTCTCTCGAGACTGTCTCACTCTTTCTTCTACACGGTGGGCCACACTCGCTCAATCTCGCTCTCTTTATCTAAGTCTCGATTATCCTTGCTTTCTTTCACACACAAATGATATATCTCCATGTTCAGGCCTCGACCGACACACTCTATACTCTCTCACGTAGATTGTCTAACTAGGTCAGTCCATCTAAGCCGCTCCCACTCTTTCGACCTCATGGCGGGCCACTCTCTCTCTCTCTCTCTCTCTCTCTCTCTTTGTATGTCTCGATTGACCTCGCTCTTTCTCGGACACAAATGATAGATCTCCATGTTGAGCCCAATTCGACATATTCATATTGTATACTCTCTCACGCACATTGTCTATCTAGGTCACTATCTCCAACCCGTCTCACTCTTTCGATCACACGACGACCACACTCGCTCAATCTCTCTCCCTTTATATATGTAATTGATTGACCTTGCTTCCTCCCACACACAAAATATAGCTACATGTCTGTGACTGGATCATCTCTCATGCTCTATCTTACAGGCGTCACCCTTCCCAAAAGCTAAAACGGACAATATCTCTCTAGAGCATATATATCTTTTCAACAAATGTCGGACCACACTCACTTTGTCTCTCTATCTATCCGTGTCTCGATTGACCTCGCTTTCTCACACCGTATCTTCCACACATTGAAGCTATCTCTCCATCCCTCGTAAAGCCGGAGCTATTTACATTGCGAGGGGGACTCCAACCATGGATTAATTTATAAAGGCATTTATTTCGGTGGGTTAAGATTATATTTTCGTAGCATTCGGCCCACAACTACTCCAAACACTGTTGCAACCCCCGCACCTCCCCGAATTGATTTCCCTCTAGCTCGATCATTGCTCCCCCGCACGTCCTTTCTCACCTTCAATGTCGCACCGTGGTTTTTTTGGGAAAAAAAACTTTGTTGTACACTTTAATTATTACAAATAAGCTACAAAACTGCACACCTATAGTCCACCTGTAATGGAAGAAATTTCGACCCACAAATTAAATTGCGACAAACTACACACCGAGGGGCCCACCTGTCATGGAACAAATTTGGACCCATATAAAAATTAAAAATTAAGAAGGATGAGGATCGAACATGCGACCAGGGCCTTCAAGCAGCACATCAATAGGTAACATAGTAAAACAACATTTGTTGTGCCCCCTTTTGTTGAATGTCTTTATATTACCACAGCATATTTAATGGATAACATGTTTTAAAAATATTTTTAGTACATTAGTGGGGATGGCTCATTAGCCCGTACTATTCACCTTCACTTACTGGTGGGTTCCATGTCTGCTCTCTCTCTCTCTCTCTCTCTCCACTACAAAAAAATACACTTCCGTGATGATACGTGTTTGTCATAGTAGGTCGCATTCTTTGTCATCCATGTACATCCATGACAAATTTATGACAGAATCAAGATAGGCATACCTGTGCTGTCGTAGAAGTGTTCCATGACATTACCAAAATTATCATCATGGAAGTGTCCACTTCCATGACGATAAATCGCGAGTCACAGAAGTGCTTTCGTCAAGGGTGACCGACACGTGGCATCCACTGTAATGGAACGCCGTTAAGCTATTGGGTCGGGCTTTGGATCTGATAACCCGTTAACAGCCCCGACCAATGGGGATTTTCCACGTGTAAAATCATCATTGGCTGGCGGAAACACGTGTCGGCTCACCGTTGGGACAGATGTCGTCCGCTCATTGGACCGAAGGCGCCTATGATACAGCGACACGTGGCACGGCCCAACAGAGGCCCATTCCTGTGAAAAGGCCGGCCCGTTTGACTTGGTCAAAAGGTGGCGGGCCGGCCCAACGAAAGCCTGTTCGCATATAGCCCATTTACAGCCCGCTAACCCAGGGCCTGTTGCGCCCTATCTGAATTAGGCCCAGTAGCGTCATCTGGGCCGTCCAATATGATTCAACCCGTTTTAACTTTTGGCCCATGTGTGGCCCATGACTTCTTCCGGCCCATATGAGGATCTTTGTAACTCTTGGCCCATTAACAGCCCGTGGTGAAAGTGGCCCGTAATGAACAGTGAATCACTTTATACCCATTAATGGCCCGTTATTCCATTGGTCCGTTTCCAGCCCAAGTTATCTTTCGGCCTTCTCAGGGCCCATTGATTCTTGGGCTCATTTGCAGCATTCGGTTACATACGGCCCGTTACTGTCATTTTCTGCTTGTGGGCCAAATTCAGCCCGTCGTTACAGTCGGCCCATTTGCGGCCCGTTAATACTTTGGGCCGTTTCCATGTCAAAAAAACTCGTTGGGTTGTTTTCATAGAGTTATCAAATACGGCCTATTAACGACCCGTTATGGTCCATGAATAGTACGACCCATGATTGGCGAAATGATGATACGCCCCGTAGAAGGCCCATGGATCCTATGGCCCGTATGAGGCCCATGGATAGTATGGCCCTTAGAAGGCCCATGGATCGTACGACCCGTAGAAGGCCCATGGACCCTACGGCCCGTAGAAGGCCCATGGACCGTAAGGCCCGTATAGAAGGCCGATGGATCCTACGGCCCGTATAGAAGGCTAATGGATCCTACAGCCGGATGAAGGCCCATGGATCATACGGCCTGCAGGAGGCCCATTGTTAGAACAGTCCGTGTGTTGCCATGATTATTTTGGCCTAGTTACCAAAAATAGGCTATTGTGGCCACTAGAAAAAAAACAGAAAAAGAACTGCAGTGACTACAAGAAAACAACTAAACAAGACAATAAGGAAATAAATAAGCAAGCAATTAACGCTAGCCTATTACCCCTATTACACATATTACATCCACTGGGCATCAAAGTTCACCACCAGTGCAAATATAGGGAACAAAGCAGCACATTACATACACTGGCCGTCAAAATTGGCCACCAGTGCAAATAAACGCGGCAGCAAAACAAGAGCATAACTGAAACAACTTCAGAAGAGCTCAAGAAACATTATCCTGGGTATCCACCATGCTGGCAATAAGCTTAGCAAGCTGATTAGCTTTGTCCTGTTTGGCGCTAAAATCCTCCAACACTTTCTGTTGCACCAGAAAGTATGCATCTGAATGCTCCAGGGACTTCCGCAGTCCTTCCGCTTCTTGTTGCAGCACAGCTGATCGATGGCTTTCAGCTTGTAGTTGAGACTCAAGAAACCAAACTGATTCAGACAGTGAGATTGAATAGCTTGTGCAAGCGGTAGTGGCCAATAACTCGAACACTAAACCAATACAGGACATTAGGATTGTCTTGCTGTCTTCAAGATAGTCTTCCTTAGTTGTTTTACAGCTTTGTTGGAGACCAACAAGGATGTGTCACTATCCTGAACCTTATATGCATTACTTCCTTTACCATTGCTTAATAAGGCACTCTTCCCCAATATTCTATCAGCATTCTAAAAGAAGAAACAAGCAGACACATAACAAGTTTAGCATGTACTAGTATATGAAACTCATTTCGGTGAATCAGTTCAGTAGTAAGGTGGACAGGATTAAACTACCAAGTCTTCTATTGCCAAGTACTAGTACAGAATAAAAGCATCAAACAAACATATATCTATGTCCTATGGTCACTTCATTGTCTTGCCAAATCAAAATAGAGACACGGTTCAAATCATATCAGTTCAAGACAAAGCAGTAGTGAAAGAATACAAAGCGTGGGAAACTACACGGCACAACAAGATTTCAGATGGGTACCACGGGTCTACATGTACAACAACACTATTGGCTCTGTTGTGATGCTAGTAATGTGCATGATATGAAAGTCAACTGTATACACAACTGAAATTGAAATCAACAGAGCTATTGATAAGAGCAAACCTGTTAAAGAAACATGCGTGAACATACCTGCTGTGCCATTTGAGTTTCGATTGGATCCTTCAATTTAAAAATAAGTTTGTATGAGTAAATACAATGATACAAGAGCAAAGCAATCATAGTTAAAAAAGGTGCGCCTAAGCGAGCGCTTAAGCGCGCCTAGGCTCTAGGCGTTGGCAAAACACATTGTGTTGGGGATATACATAACAGGTAGGCCCACGAAGGGTCGAAATATCATGAAGCATGGGGTCCACACAACATGTGGGTCCAGGTCAATTTCATACAGACACACTATCCACTCGGACAAGCAGCATACTATCCACTCGACCAAGCAACATACCATCCACTCGGATGACGGTTCACCACTCGACCGTACGACTCACTCGGATATACGAAGACCAGCAGGCAGCAAGGCAGTCGGCATCTTTCTAATAGTGAGGGCTTAATAGCGGGCTGGCATTATGGCATTCATACCCCACTTTGTAACATAGGAGGTGTGGGGGTGGCGCACTCTATATAAGCCACCCCCACCACAAGACTCTGGGGGCTCTCTTCTTCGACCGCTCTCTCTCTTTTCACTATTAGTCTCAGGACTTAGCTCAGGCATGGGGATCCGTTCCTCTCTCTCACACACACATTGTAATCTCCGGATATATACTCAGATAAAAAAACCCTCTCCGGAGCACGAGACATAGGGTTGTTATCTCCACCGTGAGAGGCCCGAACTCGATAAAACCACCGTGTCACCCATATGCATCTCGATAGATCATGCTCCGTTACCCTATACCTTATTATTGTTGGAATCGTTCCCACGACAGTTGGCGCCTTCTTCGACCGCTCTCTCTCTTTTCACCATTAGTCTCAGGACTTAGCTCAGGGATGGGGATCCGTTCCTCTCTCTCACACACACATTGTAATCTCCGGATATATACTCAGATAAAACAAAGCCTCTCCGGAGCACGAGACGTAGGGTTGTTATCTCCACCGTGAGAGGCCCGAACTCGATAAAACCACCGTGTCACCCATATGCATCTCGATAGATCATGTTCCGTTACCCTATACCTTATTATTGTCGGAATCGTTCCCACGACAGTTGGCGCCCACTGTGGGGCATGGCGTCTATCGAGACATGATGCAAATGGTTTTATTTCTTCGATCTTCGTCCATCGATCAACAATCCTCAATGGAGGGTTTGATCCAAGATGTTTCGGACATCACTCCATTCACAGGGAGTCATGATACTCTTCATACACAGGGATCATGAAGTCCCATTCCATACTATTTTATTCTTTACAATCGATCATCGACGATCTAACAAATCTGTTGGTTTTCTTCCTGTATGAACAATCACCTGGGATCTTGTTTTTGCTATTGTACAGATCAAACAAAAGGAAAAAAAGGGAGCACGGATGCTGGCCATGAGCCCAACCACAACAGCTTTTTTCTCCAATTGATCTTTCAATAGCGACCTGCGCGGTGAAGGCGACAGCTCGACGATGGCCTTTGCGGTACACGCCTGGAGTCAACCGCGCAACGGCGACCCCCGCAGCGGACGCACGGCCCCGACGCGGCGTCGACGTCTGGACTGGCCACGTCCCAGACTACAGCGCTCCTCCGAGCGGTCGACTGCAGGACGCAGTCACCAGATCGACTCAGCGCCGTCTCAAGCTCTGCCTGTGCAACCTCGCAGGAGAACCCCGTCGACCCACACTCGGATTCACCGCGGCCGCCTCACCTCGCGATGGATCCGCGCAAAAATTGCCTCCGCCATGGCCGATCAGGGAGTTCTGCTTTCCTTTCTTAATTCCTTCCTATTTATGTCCTGCATGTAGGAGATAAATGGCCGTGAAAACGTTCATTACATGCACGAATTGCTTTAAGTCTCGCTTAATTAACACCTCTTGCATGCAGACTCTGGACGTTGGCAATTAACTACATGTCATCTCCACCAGCCAGTGGACCTCCCACGACGTGGCAATAAACCGCATGCATGAGATAAACGACCGAAACTTCCATCGCATGCAATACCGCCCTTAATTCTTGCTTAATTACCGCTAATTAAGTTTTTTGCATGCGTGTACAGGTTTTGGACGTGGGCAACCCCATCAATGCATCGTAACGGCAGGCGTTGGATAATCCTACGACCAATGGCCTCTGGCACGACGCCTCGGGGGTTCCTCGGTCCGACGTACGGCAAGCACTCGGTGATAACATGTACGATGGAGTCAACAGCACACTACAGCATCGTCCACTCGGCAGCAACTCCCACCAGTCGACATGGTCACTCGGATGGCACTAGCTCACTCGCACCAAACCGGATCATATGCGCTCGGCCGCCCGTGTGTCATCACTCGGCTGGCCATGACCTCATCACTCGACCGCCCTGCACGCGGTGACGAAGCTGTTCGCATCATCATCAACTTGTCCGACTCATCCAGACGCCCCGCATATCGTCACTTTGTGGGACGCGTCTACTTCACTCAGACGCCCCAACCGTCGCCACTCTGCGGGACACATTTACATCATCCGGACGCTCCGCGCGTCGCCACTCTGCGGGACACGTCTACGTCACTCGGACGCCTCGCTCGTCGCCACTGCGGCACGCGCCTCTACTTCACCAGGACGCCCCGCGCATCGTCACTCCGGGCCACGCGTCTACATCATCCGGACGCTCCGCGCGTCGCCACTCTGCGGGA
>NC_041385.1:584952377-584953045 GCF_002162155.2 Triticum dicoccoides
TCGGACGCCTCGCTCGTCGCCACTGCGGCACGCGCCTCTACTTCACCAGGACGCCCCGCGCATCGTCACTCCGGGCCACGCGTCTACATCATCCGGACGCTCCGCGCGTCGCCACTCTGTGGGACGCGTCTACGTCACTCGGACGCCTCGCTCGTCGCCACTGCGGCACGCTCCTCTACTTCACCAGGACGCCCCGCGCATCGTCACTCCGGGCCACGCGTCTACATCATCCGGACGCTCCGCGCGTCGCCACTCTGCGGGACGCGTCTACTTCACTCGGACGCCTCGCATCGGTTGGACACCTCATCACCACTCGACCGCTCCGGGCCTCGTCAATCGGTTGGTCACCTCATCACCACTTGGTAATCCTGCGACACAGTTTTTACAATCTCATAAATGATTGTTATTCTTTTTATATGCTCTCAATCCCCCAGTGGGTGACTTAGTTGCGAATCCGTCTCGCCTAAGTTTAAAAAAAATCCTACCGAGTGGAGAGCAAACCTCCCACTCGGGGGCTTAGCTGCAGTCCAGTACTCGCCTAAGTTACAAGAAAATCCTACCGAGTGGAGAGCAAACCTCCCACTCGGGGGCTTAGCTGCAGTCCAGTACTCGCCTAAGTTTCAAAAAATCCTACCGAGTGGAGAGCAAACCTCCCACTCGGGGCTTAG
>NC_041385.1:584955278-585029144 GCF_002162155.2 Triticum dicoccoides
GTGCGTCGCCACTCGGTTGGTCACCTCATAACCACTCGGCCGTCCCGTGCGTCGCCACTCGGTTGGTCACCTCATCACCACTCGGCCGCCCCGTGCGTCGCCACTAAGGTTGGTCACCTCATCACCACTCGGTCGTCCCGTGCATCGCCACTCGGTTGGTCACCTCATCACCACTCGGCCGCCCCGCGCGCCTTCAGACAGATAAGTCACTTTACATTCTGTTATTTTCGTCTTCCCGAGTATTCCATAATTCACACATCACGTTCACTCGGAGGCCACGCCACCAAGTGTACCTCTACGCTCGGTTGCTTATTTTCACATACTTGCTTAGTACTGGTTATGTGACTCCCAAGTCCAACTTCCATTTTTTCGCATACATCATTTACGAACACCAGGTATCGTTCTTCATTTCGAATTTGCATCGGTCCTCCTGGGCTGCAACTCAGTCGAAACACTACACTTCCATTTTATTTGAGGTAGTATCCCAATGAGTTCAGTCGGATCCGCTGCTTCGACAAGTTCGAACGGATCCTTCGGTCTTTCAGACTCTTGCTGGTTAACCAGCAAGCCCCTTGCACTCCCAGCAGGTGTCTATGGGTCTTATTCACACAAATCATTTTAGCACACATCAAATTTCCTCAAGAAATTATTGTGTTGACTTGTGCCATTTTTTACACAAGTTACGCGATCACTCGACAGCCTTACGCGCCAACTTCATCGCTGCTCGGACTCGGTCACCATAATGATCCTAGCGCACCACAACACCGACCTTGTCCCTCTGTTGACTTCAAACACATCCGACCAACCCCTCTATGAAATCCTCTTCATCGATAATATAGACCTCGTCAGGCATGAGACAAATAAGTCCCTTTTATAATTAAACTTCACACGTCACTCTTTTTGCGAGTTTGCCTCTTTCGAGCACTCGGAAATTTCTCCTCATCCTTACCCGAGTCCGACTCAATGCATTGCAAATTGTCCATTCAACACTATATTTCCCGTATTCCGACATGTAGTACGCTCGGGAGTTTCGCCGCACTCGGGGGCTGCAACCCATTTGGAATGGCACTCTCCTGAGTGGTCGAGTGCTTCATCACCAGTTAGATCCTTCACTTCAACAAGTGCATTCGACCCACCACTTTGACAAGTTTTATAATCACCCAAACGCTTTGCGCGCCATCTTCATTCCTACTTAGACTCAGTTGTCACGCCGGTCTTGTTGTGTCGCAACCACTCTACATCAACCTCGTCGCTACATTAACTTCGAAAGCATCTGGCTAAATCCTTCGAAGACAATTTCATCCACTTGGCTGGACACGTAGTCCTTCACTCGGCCACCTCACGTATCTTCACTCGGCCGTCCCACACGTCGCCACTCGGTTGCGCACGTCTTCACCGCTTGGTCGCTCCGCGCGTCGCCTCTCGGTTGTGCATGCCTTCACCACATAGCCGCCCCGCGCGTCACCCGTTGGCTGGACACGTAATCCTTCACTCGGCCACCTCGTGTATCTTCACTCGGCCGTCCCGCACATCACCATCAGTTGGACATGTCTTTACCTCTACACCCCCAACACGGGAACGGCTAAGTTACTCATATGGTCAAACCTCATATCCCACTCTGTAGCAAGTTTACCTCCTTCGAGCATCACTCGGGGGCTACGCACGGCAGTTGGCCATGTCACCCTCAGAGGTTACGCCCATTTGGTCAACCTGTTGATCACATCAGGAATATTCTTCTGACCATACATGCTCGGTTCGCCGAAGATCTATAAGTGAAGCACGTCCACTTGGATAAATACCTCTTTCATGCAAAAGGGTAAAAATGAAGCACCATCACTGAATCGTACATGCTACCTTACTCGTCGAACATCGTTCGTACAACCACCTCGTTACGCATCCATCCGATTGATTCAATTCCAGACAAAGATATTTGCTGTGCCAACTGCCTGGAGGTTTACCGAGAGACTTAAACCCTCTGCCAGACTCATCTAGTCCGACAGAGGCTCGGGGACTACACCCAGTGGGTGCACTCAGTGTGCTCCCACTGGAAGAGAACTCAGAAAGAAACATTTTGCTTGATGCAAACCCATCTCCAGTATTACTCGACCTCCGAGTCAGAGAAGAACAAGTTCGATCAGTACCAGCTAAGAAGAGTTTTAGTTCTCTCATACCCCCGCCGACTGCCCGCAGTCGACGGCGGTCTCGGGAACTACACCCAGTGGGTGCACTCAGCGTGCCCTCACTGGAGTAATCTCCACTCGGTACGGCCTGACCAGTCCGAGTGGTGAACAACAACAAAAAGACAGGCTCTAAGACTCCCGCCGACTGCCCGCAGTCGACGGCAGTCTCGGGGACTACACCCAGTGGGTGCACTCAGCGTGCCCCCACTGGAATGGCATCCACTTGGAACGGTTCGCCCAACCCGAGTGACGGCCAAACAACAAAAAAGACACGTTCCAGGCGTGAAGAAATTCCGAGTAATGAGTTACTCGATGTAGGCCCAGCTCCAAATCACTCCAAAAAAATATTCTATAAAGCGAGTTTAACGCTCCTCCATGGACCTGTTTTGAGCCTTCTTCTAGGACTCAAAGTGTGAAACTCACAAGTGTGGATCTGAAACCGACCCGTATTGGCGTTCCTCCGGGATAAGAATGGCATCTCTCTAAAAGAGCAGTCCATGTGTCAATCTGGTTGCACGGATTTAATGACACGCCGATACTCAGATCACGAGTTAAACCTCTCCCGAGAGATGAACGAATGTCACCAAGTTGCTCCTCACAGACACTTACCTCGATTAGTCGGGAAGCATGGTGCCGGAATCCATTGAGATTTTGTTCAAACCTTGGTTGTCTGAAAGCGCGGTGACATGTACCGAGTATTTCTGTAATCACTCAGACCAAACTGTGTCTTACACCAACTCGTTCTGCAAAATCGCAATCGATTCGGGGGCTAATGTTGGGGATATACATAACAGGTAGGCCCACGAAGGGTCGAAATATCATGAAGCATGGGGTCCACACAACATGTGGGTCCAGGTCAATTTCATACAGACACACTATCCACTCGGACAAGCAGCATACTATCCACTCGACCAAGCAACATACCATCCACTCGGATGACGGTTCACCACTCGACCGTACGACTCACTCGGATATACGAAGACCAGCAGGCAGCAAGGCAGTCGGCATCTTTCTAATAGTGAGGGCTTAATAGCGGGCTGGCATTATGGCATTCATACCCCACTTTGTAACATAGGAGGTGTGGGGGTGGCGCACTCTATATAAGCCACCCCCCACCACTAGACTCTGGGGGCTCTCTTCTTCGACCGCTCTCTCTCTTTTCACCATTAGTCTCAGGACTTAGCTCAGGCATGGGGATCCGTTCCTCTCTCTCACACACACATTGTAATCTCCGGATATATACTCAGATAAAACAAAGCCTCTCCGGAGCACGAGACGTAGGGTTGTTATCTCCACCGAGAGAGGCCCGAACTCGATAAAACCACCGTGTCACCCATATGCATCTCGATAGATCATGTTCCGTTACCCTATACCTTATTATTGTCGGAATCGTTCCCACGACACATTGCGCATAACTACGCATAATCTGTGCATAACTGGGCATAAGCATGCACTTTGGTCAATAAAGCGCAAGGCGGTGGCAAAACACACAATTAACGCCTAGCGCTTTTTTAAACTATGATAGCAATGGAATCTTAAATTAGAACAGTTGTTCTTCAGGTTTAGGCACTTGTTCTACATGAACAGAGTACAGTAAGACGCAAGAATATACTACTTAAAAATAGAAAATGAGCTCATAGACTTTACCACATTCTTGGTTCGAGACCAGTACAGAACAAGGCGTTCCCAGACATCGTCCAGTAAATGTGTTTCAGGAGAACATAAGGGAATTTGATGAGTTTCTTTGCCGGTGAAGTACGTTTTCTTCAGGTAATTCTGATACTGCCACTAAGCATTCTTGAAGATAGCAGAGGTATTAGCACATGTTACCTCATCCTGAGTTTCCAAATCGGTCCTTCTCTATAGAGAAAAATGGGAAAATTTGCTGTATTATAACCATCATGGAGGTAGGATGTATGGGACGAAGCAAAGTAATTGCCATGAATAACATTACTTACACATAACTCCTGGACAAACACCTGCAACTGGCATTTTCCTTCATCTTCAGTATAATATTTCCAAGATGGGAAGATACGCACATACGATTTAACAACATCAAATGCGATAGATGCTAAACTACGACTAGCTGGTTGTGCTTCCTCCAAAGGAATAGGCGTACTAACTGGTGGAGTTGGGGTTCGCCATGATAGTACTAGCCCTTTGGGCACTGGAGCTACCTTACTAACTTCTCTTGTTTGGGAGCTCTATGGTGGAGATGGTGCTGTGTCAACAGGAACTGGGTTACTATCGGCTGGGGTTGGGGTTAGATTGGGTGAAGCTGGTTCTCTGTCCATCGCAGTAGGGGTACAATCTGCGAGAGTTTGGGTTATGTGTGGTAGGGCTGGTTCTTGTGCATGTACAACCGGGGTCCTATCTCCACCAAGAGGTAGCACTGTTTTATTTGAAGACCGTGTTTTTAGTCCGCTAGATACTGGCATCACCCGCTCCAATTCAAATGGCTGATAAACAGGAAACATAGTTGAATGTACAGACATTGTATGAGAGACAGATGCAATAGATAGTGTGGAAAAAAGAGGGCATGAAATAATTGACATGTATGTTGTTTAACTAAAACGGATAGCATGACATAATTTCACATATGATGTCTATCTAAACTGGATAGCATAGCATAACATAATTCAAAGATATGATGAATAACTAAACAGGATCGCATGCCATAATTCACCTATATGTTATCTAAGTAATCAGGATTGCATCATTTAATTCACATATGTGATTTATATGCTAAACAGAGGGCATTCGATATGATGTCTGAACTAAGAACATGGTGTTGAATATTGTGTATATGATGTCTAAACTATGCAATGCAAGACACCGTATGCATGATATGAGCAGTATAACCGTGCCAAGTTAGATCATACACCTCAGTGGGGAATAGGACCGGTCATCTGTCTTTGAATCCATCTCCGAGGAGCTATCGGGACCCAACAAGAGATCTGCTTCGACAGGTAGCACTGTCTGCTCTGAAGGCCTAGTTTTCACTCCAGATTTTTTCATCTCCCACCCAAATGGCTGATTCACAGGAAGAGTTGTTTAATGTACAAACATTGTCGACAAATGGAAATGTAATGAAGAAAAGGATGGGCAAGATATCATTCAAATATATGATGCCTGGTTAAACAGTATGGCATTGCACATTTCACATATATTATGGCTGGCTAAAAGACATGAGACTGCATAATTCCCATATATGATATAGAAACTAAACAGGTGGCATTACAGAACACGTCTAAACTAAGCAGATGACATATATGATGTCAAAAGTAGGAACTGCAAGGCAACATATGCATGATATGACTAACATAATCATGCCAAGGTAGAGCAAACACCTTGGGGGGGTAAATAGGAGTGGTCAGCAGCGTCTGAAACCGCCTCAGAACAGATATCTTCCTCTGGATTACAATCTGGAGAGGGATGGGGAGGGTTTGCCATTGAACCCACCATGGAGCGATGTCTGCATGACATTATATTTCTGCGCAAAACTCTTCTCTTTTTCTCTACATGTTCAGCATGACTGTGTACAATATCTGACATGCATACGAAAAAATATGGTGAGATTATATAAGGAGAGCTGCAGAAATTTAGAGTGATGGTAACAACCAGTGGATCAACGTTTTTCTGTTGAACCAAAATAACCCTAATGGATCGACGTGAATGTATAGTAATAAGTGATGCAACAAGTGTACAACCTCTTTGCCGTAGCCATGTCGACCTCAGCATCATTGGGTTGGTCACTGAAGTAGTTGAGGCAGAGGTGGCTGTCGGAGGTGTGGAGGAAGATCTGAGGAATTTGTAGACGGCGTCCAGGGCACTGCTCTGTTGTGATGGATCGTTCTGTCGTTGGAGCAGCTCCGGTGAGCCGTAAGACGTCAAGGCTGAAGCAGCACAAGTCAGACATCATCAATCTCAAGTGGGATTCTAATAGCATCTCCAGTAGATGATGTAAAATGGATGTAAAATTAACATCACCAAAAACCACCTGACTACAACATATGAGGTAAAAATTGTTGACTCTGAACTTAATTGTCGAAACTGAAATTTACTATGGAATTTGAATGCCACTGTCGAAACTGAACGCAATGGTAGCAAAGAGGCAATTGACATGTAGTTTAGGGAGGGCATGTAGTTCATCTTCAACCTGCACCCCCCCTAAGCCGCCAGCCACCACCGGCCGAACCGCCGGCCCCAGCGCCGCCTCGCCGCCCCGAAACAACTCGCCATCACCGCCCCGGCCAGCCCTCTAGGCCCCCCCCTGCCCTGAACCCTAAGATAGATAGTGGGGTACCTCTCCAGCAAGCCCCCATCCCCGCTGTGGGTGGTTCTTCCTTAACTCCGGCGAGCCTCCCCAACCCCTGAAAATCGAGTGACCCAAAAGTCAATTCAGTCAATTGAAGTGTGGCTTAATAGGAGCAGAGCAGCAGCACGAGCGAGGGGGAGAGCAGCAGCAACAGCTGGGCGAGCGAGCAATGGAGTGAGAGCCAGAGCAGCAGCAGCAGCACGAGCGAGCGAGCGAGAGCCGGAGCAGCAACAGCAGATCCGGCTGGTATGGACGCCGCCGCCGAAGGGGCCTCGCACTACGGGAGAGCCGCCGTGGAGATGTCGCCCGCGGCGCCGGCTTCAAGGTAGCCGCTCCATGGGGGTGCGAGATGGAGCACTGTCGGCGCCGGGAGGTCGAGTTAAGGAGAAGGTGCGATGCGATGAGTGTACAACCTCTTTGGTGGCGCCGAGTAGGCCTCCGCTTCATCCGAGGAGTCGGTGAGGATGCTGCGGTTCCGGTGGAGTAGGTTAAGGCGGCGCTGTGGGGATGGAGCAGCCGCGATAGACGAGGCGATCATCAGAGAAGCTCCTTGGAGGTGGAGGATGAGGCGGCTGAACCGGCGGGACAGCGAGATGGACGACGGATCCTCATCCGGGGAGGTGGACGAGGCACGTCGAGCTGTTGTGGTGGACGACGTCGTCGAGGAAGAGGCTCCGGCTGGGCAGCGGTGATGTGGCGGACGGAGGAGGGTTGGGTTTTGCGGCTGGAGCGGAGAGGTTATGGCGGCCTAGGATTTCGAATGGCGAAAAGGGGGCAATGGGAGGGTGTGAAGCATGACTAAGGGACGCGCTTGTCCAAAATGTAGGGTGTGTTACAAAAGTACCCCCCCCACCGATTTGAACTAGCGGCCCTTTCGGCTCAGGGTTAGAAGGGGGATTTCGCGTGTCGGGATTTGGCAGCTGGAGGGAGTTTTCACGCGCGTTGTAATTTCGGGATAGCAAGGCGCGGGTTGTGAAGGCGCCAGTTTTGAGAGCACGATATCAGAATTTTTGGGATATAACAAGAAGCAGGTTGAATTTTAGGGACAAGCCTAACGTGTAGTACTATTGTACTTGTACGTACCAAATCAATTTGCACTTCCCTCAACCAAAAAGAAAATGAAAAATAAATGAAACTATTCACACCACACAAAGAGAGAGTCTTGCCCTGTTTTACTATACAAATGCTATTCAAAGCTATGTCCGATTAAATTTTTTCGCTTGCTGTATAATGCATGTAACCTACTCATGCCAACATTTTAGTGCATTCCAAATGTCTACACTACCGCTACAATTCGAACTAAATTTGAATTCGTTTCTCTATTTCAATAAGAATCTACAATCATGATTGTTGCCAACTTCAACCATCACAGTTTCCTTGCTATCCGCCAGATATAAATCGTACGGCCTATAATGCAGGATGGCAGGCACACCATCATCAACAACTCCATTTTTTTATAAGAGTAGAGATAAAATATATTAAAGGTAGTATAACATGTTCATAACCACACCATGTGTATCACCGTTATATATATTCACAGATGCGTCGCTTTAATACACTATGATAAATTCTTCAAATATCCGAATTCGCTTTTTATTATGAAGTATATATGATCTCTATTCATCTTTTACACCCACACAACCCTCTTATCTTTGTAGCTAGCGCTAACTTTCTATTGTGCATGCACAGGCCCGCATCCCTCTCACCCTCCCTCAGCATTCTCTAGCTCCATCGCACAAATTCATCTTTTCACTTTAGGTTGTTCACCCACGGTGTGTGTAGGCCCCCCAGCTCCTTCTTTACGGCACACATCGATCGATATGCCTCTCTAGCCAGGTGTGCCTAGCACAAACACAAGCTTCCCCTCTTCTCTTGTCACCGTCCATGCCTCACTCCCACCACTCTTTTCATCGTTCTCGTACTCGCACACTCCTCCCCCTCGATATAGTATGCCTCTCGTACCACCTCCTACATGCATCCCTCTCTCTCTCTCTATCCTTCTCTTCGTGCCTCATTTGATTCTAACACACACATGCATGTATACCGATCAATCTCCCAACATATACCTAGATCGACTTTAACTACCCCCCCATCGATCGACGTACCTCACAAGTTATGTCTCTCCTTTCTCTAACAAAGGGCAATTGATCTTCCTATGTAGTTGTGTCTGCTTACCACAGCCACATCGTCCCCCCTCATCATTCTTGCAAGCCTCTTGACCCGTCTCTCACACGCACGTGCACAGACAACAAGCAGCCATCTCCTCTCTTATTGATATTGCGGGCGTGCCCCCCTTCTGTCTAGCAAGCCTATCCCACCATTTGTTAGAAGCAACTCCACTACCACCCCCTCCAACACTCTAGCTCTGTCTCTCTCCCAACCTTATTCCTCTCCTGCACATATGCATGGATGCCGATCGATCTCCCTTAATACATGAGGCAGATCGATCTCCTTAATACATGAGGTAGGCCTCTCTCCTCCTCCACACATATACCAGCCATTGTACCTCTATAGTTAATTGGGCCTCCCTCTTCCCCCACCACACACCGATAGTCGAGCGCTGCAGGTAAGTATCCATGCCATAGAGACAAACTGCACATGTCCCCTCTCACGTTCCAGTAGGCCAGCCACTCTATATCTTTGACGTGGGCACACACAAATTTGATGACACTCTTTATCGATCGCGCGCACACACACACACACACACACATCATCCCTCTCTTCGATTTTATGAACACTTCAAGCCGATGATACCTCCACTCTGTTCTCGTGGATCGCCCCCTCTATATATATGTTATATCCACGACTCTATTTCACACACATTGCATATGTTACATTTTTTGATTGACCCCCCCCCAAAAAAAACTCTCAAGAACCCACACAATATATCTCTCTAGGTTTGTATCTCTCTCACACAACCCCACATAGGTGGTGTGCGTATACAAGAAGAGAATAGGTGCACCGTGCACGTACTCACGCTTCGTGCCCAGCCACACCCGCGCGGGTACACAGTGCAGTTCATTTCTTTATGAAATGGCATCCCACGTGCTAATTTGAATGCCTATAGCGGTTGTTTACCTAGGGAGGTCGTGTACCACGCATGCACGACACAAAGTTCGACTTGACGCATTGCCGCGTTATTTTTAAATAAAGTTATAGCGCTCAATGGCACGTACACAGAATATAAAACGATTTTTATGGAGAAAAAGGTAGTTCGCTCACTATATACAATGGAGCCTGCCTGCCTGGTTTGTCGCTCTTCAGAGTATCTCACACAAGGCTGCGGTGGCCTCTCTTTCTCTCACCGTTGGTCACTGATCCGGTCGCATCCCGTCCGCCGGGGGAAAGGGAGTGCGGTGGCCTCTCTCTCTCTCACCGTTGGTTACTGATCCGGCCGCATACCGTCCGCCGAGGGAAAGGGAGGAAGTGTATCGTTTCTCCGTTCGACGGTGCCGAGGCAGCACGTCCCGATCTACGGTACATGTCGTTCTCTCTGACCAAGCTCCGACGCGGCAGGGCCTACGCCACCTGCTCGCAGATTCTGCCCGCCGCTGCTCACCTAGTTACATCCCGACGACCTCCAGGTACTCCCTCCGGCCTTGCTCACCTTGGTTGCGTTGGAGACGCAGTCGTCTTTCACGTTGGTGCAATTTTATCACACAATTGGATATGAACCAAATGTTTCCTCGAAGAAGAATCGACGTTGGTACTAAGAGCATAAGTTTTGTATTGATTTCTAAGCCTTCTCACAACTTTGTCTCCAGCTCCCCTGTAATTTTATTTGTCCAGCTATTAACTTTGATTTAAAAAATGGTGTGGACTAAAAACCCGGATGGATGTAGTAGCCCTCCATTTTTATTTACTCCGCATATTAGATTTGACTGAAGTCAAACTTTGTAATACTCTCAAACATTTCCGATAATTGAACTTAAAATTCTTTATTTGTACACACTCTCACATGTTTCCGATAATTTGGCGCATGTGTGGTTGTTCACTTAAGGGAGGGTAGTGTACCACACGTGAAGGACAATAAGTGCGACCAGGACGCGTGGGCGTGGATCATTAGTTCATCGGAAGTAGTTGTACTAGTTTTCTTCACTGTACATTAAATAAAGAGTTTTGTTTTGTACTTACACAATTTAAAACGATCGTTATGGAGAGAATAAGAAAACCACTCCACTATATATTAGTCGTATACACGAGAGTACTATATGGACGCAGCTTCATTGACTTAGTGCACCTGCCTTTGGGTTTATGACAGGTGGGCCCAAAATGTGACTGGCTCACCTGTCATACAGCCAAAAGTAGGTGCAATGAAGGCACCAGAGTTCAGTCCATACTACAGTAGTATATATATAAGCGGGAGCCTCAGCGCTTGTTTGCTAGAGTTTGCACTCTCCACACGCTCGCCGCACTAAATATATGTTACATGCTGGACGCTCAGCGTTCATTTGCAAGGGTTTGCTATATTCACAGTCTCTCACCCTCTGTTCACCAGATCTAAACAACACTGCGTTGGCCTCTTGTCTCTCTCTCCCCCCTCACAGCTGGTGAAGGAGGCGTCTGTATCCCGTCGTGCCGGGAAGGGGAGGAGGTGCAGCGTTCACTCTACCTTCGGCGAGGGAGGCAATCCACCGCCAGCTGCGCTGTTCTCTTTCACCCAGCGCCTGTGCGGGAGGGCCACCGACCCCTTCTTCCTCGCTGCCGTACATAGTGTGGGCAGATCCGGCCTCCCGCCGCAAGCCTTTCCGCATCCCGATGACCCTAAGGTATAAGTTTCTTTGAAACTGTCGTTGCTCTAGCTGCATGTGGATCTTTTTTGGTCTTTAGTCGAATCTAGGGCTTGGTTCAAAGAGGAAAGAAGGGTGCGGTGGGCTGGAGTAAGAATCTAGGACATGGTTCAATGAGGAAAGGAGGGGCGGAAAGTAGTATAGACTGGCAATCCAGCCGCTTTGTCGGTCGAAAAGGGAAAAAGGGGGTAACCCAGTACACACTTCTGTAAGGAACCGATCTCTTTGTTGAAAAGGGAAAGAAACTGGGGGGTCAGGTAGTTTATGCAGGACTAGATTTGTTGCCCTCACATAGGAAAAAGGTTCAAAGAGAACAAATATGGGACCAACGCATATATGCTGCTTGGCTACATACTCTGCATCACCCATTTATACGTGTAGATGCACATGGTGCTGGCATGTCCCATACAACTATTTTGCTGTTGTTAATCTAACAATGCCGCCGGAAAATTGAAGCAATGCCACTGTTAAAAGTAAATTACATTTTTTAACGAATGTTGTTTCAAGAGAATGTCTCTGTTAATATGAATCAATGCAACCATTTTAGAAATGCAACTATCCTACTTTGTTTTCCATCCAAGATAAGTTAGATGCTTCTTTCTGTCACCGTTTGTTTCATCCTCCTTTATTGGCAAGTAATTGTTTCTTTTTTTGCCTCTGTTAAAACAGGGGTATCTATTCAACTTGTTGCTATTGAGACATTTTGCTTCGCTATGCGAAACACTTTGCTTGATTTTAGTGCAACTGCACAAAACAAGATTGGATTTCCTATTCACTTTGGTAAATTCATATTTTATAATGGTCGTCTCATGAAAGGTCAGCACAGGCCTTCATCCACATGATTGTGCAGTGTGCTTTGAGATATTGTGCTACTTGTATTGGTACTATTTTAAATAAATGTTGAATTGAAGCTATTGTATTGCTGTCTTTTCCCATTAAGTAGTGAACAAAAATGGAACAAAAATGGGACCACCCCCTTTATAAGCCAGTAATTGATGCCACTCTCAGAATTAACTACTGAATCTTATTTCAAAACTGCAGCACTTGTTAGGGATTGGCGGGATTACCATATTTGCGGCCGCATGTTTCATCCTCCTTTATTAGCCAGTAGTTGATTCCTTTTTTGCCTCTGTTTAAACAGGGATATCTTCAACTTGTTGCTATTGTGACATTTTTCTTCGCTACGCGGAACACTTTGCTTGATTTCAGTGCAACTACACAAAACGAGATTGGATTTCCTATTCGTGTTGGCAGATTCGTATTTTATCCTGGTCTTCTCATGAAAGGTCAGTACATGCCTTCATCCACATGATTGTGCAGTGTGCTTTGAGATGTTGTGCTACTTGTATTGGTGTTGTTTTAAATAAATGTTGAATTGAAGTTATTGTATTGCTGTCTTTTCCCATTAAGTAGTTAACAAAAATGGGACAAACCCAGACATGATGCTTGTTGCTTTGTTACAACAAACTCTGCATCACCCCCTTTATAAGTAGATGGAAGCACATATTGTTGTTGCACCCACTCTCCCCTGGAACTGTTTATGCTTTTCGTTAATCTAATGCCGCTGGAAAAATTAAGCAATGCCACTCTCAGAATTAATTAACTACTGAATCTTAGTTCAAAATTGCAACACTTGTTAGGAATGGTACTATCCTGCTTTGTAGTTCTTTCTACATGTTTAACCAAGGTATTGTTAAGATAATGTCTCTGTTAAATGAATCAGTTGCATTGTTTTAGGAATGGTACTTTTCTGCTTTGTCGTTCTTTATACATGTTGAAACAAGGCATTGTTAAGATAATGTCTCAGTCAATATGAATGAATCACACTGATGGAGAATTGCTACTCTCCTGCTTTGTTTCCCATTAAGATAAAGTAGATCAGTAGATGCTTTTCTTTTGGGAGTACAAGTCATCAACCGTTATTTCTCAGTAATTGTTTCCCTTATACCTATTGTTGTTTACAGGGATATCAAAATTAAAGCTCGGTTTTATTCCGACTTCGATTTTAGTTGAACTGCACAAAAGGAGCCAATGTGTCCAAGGCAAACTGTTGCATTACTGGGTCCAGTTGGTCGTTCCACTTTGCAGAAAGAAGCAGTCACTGTTTGTGCTATATTATAGAAGGAATGACCGAGAAGCTTTACAGAGTATTATCAGACACCGGTGACATGACTAGTCTGCAGAGACCATTGGCAATTTAAGAAGCTATGACATGACTCCACGATCATAGGCATTACATATTTTGAATGGGAAAAGCTTGTCAAAGTTTAATCATTGATGTTAGCAAGAAGACATTAGTTTAATATATTGGAATTGGAAAACCTTGTTAAAATTTGCTCATTGATGTTAGCCAGAAGACATGCATTTGATATTTTTGAGTGGGACGCCCTTGCTGTGAGCATCGTCGAGTGTTTTTCCTATTCCTGTGTTCAGTTTAGAAGTAAATAGTTACTCTGCTGAGATATTCTTGTGTTAAGAGTTTGTTCTGAATATTGTCTATGTAATGCCAGGCCTTGTGTTTGATTGCAAAGTTGAGCTTGGAATATTGTGGCATGCGGCATAACAAGCTGTTCACCGTGCCTCCTGAGAATAATGCTTTGTATTGTTTTGCATGTCGATCTAATGCCAGTGATTTGCTTGTTAAGAAGATCATCCTCTTCTGTTGTTTCCGTGCTTAAGAAGTTCATCGTCTGATGTTTCATTCATCGCCTATACGACAAGTCGGGTAGGTTAGACGTGAAACCATATGATCTTCCGACCAACTCATGATATTAGGTCGTGATTGGATCGTCGTTTTCCAACCAAAAGCGCTTGTAAAACTTACGCTTGTAAATTAAAGCAGATGGTCTCGGGCGAAGGCGCTCGGTTGGTCGATTTCGACTAGTAAAATATCGGAAGTACTTCACACACGATAAAAACGTTGAACGACACTCGGACGATTGCTAATCCAGCCGTTAGCTGTTGTTTCAGCCTTGCCTATGGATGGCATGATACACACGTCGTGCATGTATCGTTTGGTAGTGTCATCCATATAGCAGTGCTCGTAAAATATACACTGGTCTCTCAAATTACATGCGTAACCCGCTGGTTTTACTTACAGACCTTGGGCCCTCGGTTTCATTACGCCTGTATTTTACGTGTTGTTTCCGATGACGAGTAAATTACACTTGTGTATGTTCAGGTTTGAAATAAACAAGAGCTCCCAAGCGCGGCCTTACCATTTTATGCCGTCTTAGTGTCTGGAAGGTGCTCATAGGTGTCTGATGATCCTGGCTTCCTGAATGAGCAGCGGGTGCTGTATCAGACCATCTGTAGGGCCCGCGAGGCCCTCTCCGTTGTCCTTCGAGTTGTTGCACTCGCCGGGGCACTGAGCATTGTTAACATCGTCAACGAACATGAGGATTTAGGAGATGAATTTATTTTGACTGGATGACACTAGGGACCCACTAGGGCCAAGCCGTACGTACGCAAGTGCCTCCTTATTATGTACAACTATATTTTTTTTTGCTTTCTCCGGGTTTCCTGACATCACGGTCCCACACCATTGTCAACATATGTAGTCAATATAACCGAGAGAATTGCACAAGGTGCGGCCGACAGCTGGGACCAAGCAGCTCGAGCAGTATTTGTGTTTTTGAGGCATGAGCACTGCAGAGTTTTTCTTGGCGATGATTTCGTTGTTGTTCAGAGGAGAGCAGGGTATTAACTGGGCGGGCTGTGGCCCGTCTAGCCCAGGCCAGATATCCAGCCCAGATACTAATTTTTTCCAGATGAAAATGGCTAGCCCAGCTATACGTCTTTTTCAGGAATACCCAGGCAAGGTCAACTTGTTATTCTCCGCCCCGCTGGGCTGCAAATCTTTCCTAGGAGGGATGCATTAGGCTTAACAGGAAAATGGGCTTTAAAAATAATAAATGGGATGTAATTATAAAAACTGGGTAGTAACTATAAAAAAATGCACCAAACACGAAATTAGTTTATAAAATATTATTTATGGATTTTGAGAATCTTAAATTTTCATTGTTGCACGGGCAATGTTTCATTGGATTTTTACGTAATACAAATTTATATTTAATCTGACTAGAAATTTCGGGATAAAAATATTTCGGATCCCATCAAAATGTGGGAAATTTTATTGAATTCAGTCTTCAATGGTTGGTTGAAATTATTAATCGTTGTCCTAGCTAGAAAATGGGCTATACTTCTAACAAACTGTAAATGGGCTATTGTAAATTCCATTAGAATTCAAGAATGGGTTGTACATTCTTACAAAATGCAAATGGGCTATAAGTTCTCTGCCACACACTTGTGGGCGTACTAAGTGATGGTCCCCTAAAAAAAATAAGTTGACGCGTATGCAAGGCTTGGTCAACTTATTATAGTCAACACACGGTTCTAGCAGCAGTGGCCGTTGGATGTCTATCCAACGGATGTCGTGCTTCTTCTTCAATCTCGGATATTCTTAGCTTCGGCCGCCCAAAAAATGATTCCTCCCCCTAACATCTGGGGTGCACCATTTTGGAGGCTGACCCGTGGGCCTACTAAGTTGGAGCGTACCAAGGGCTTTGTCAACTTAGTCAATAATAAATGATTCTAGCTTCAGTGACCGTACGATGTCCATCCAACGGCCGTAGTGCTTCTTCAACCTTTGGCCTTCTTGGTCCAGCCGCCCAAAGCAGCGCCGGTCATGCCGCCTGCTCCTGCCTCCCGTGGCCGGCCGTGCTGCCGCAGAGGCCTCACCGCCCCCATACTACTCCCACCGCTAGCCAGGCTATCCCTCCGCTCACCCACACCCCCTATTATTCTGCGGCGATGGCAGACTCACGCCGCAGCCGAACTAGTGAACCCTCATACTCCTCTCCGCGCGGGCTTCCACTGCTGCGTCTTCCCTGGCTCCGCGTCGTCCCCTTCCTAGGCCTCGCCATCGTCCACCACCCTGGTGCTCTCGGCGCGACATGCTCAACATGGTCAATGACCGACTTCCATTGGAACAGTACTGTACGCGGAGAGGCTGACAGCTAGGTCCATTGCGGCCACAAGGAAGTGCCTCCTTATTACGCACAAAATAATTATTCCTCCACCTGACAGCAGGCACCCACCTAACAATAGGCACCCACTGGACGAGCCACCTTTCGTGAAAAAACGTTTCCCCCCTGACTGCTGGGACCTGCTGGACGGGCCACCGTATTTCGCGAAAAAAACATTCCCCCCGCTGTCAGCTCGGACCCACCGGAAGTGCCTCCTTATTACGCACAAAAAATGAATACTCCCCTTGCTAGCTGGGACCCACCTTAATGGGAGGCTGACTTGTGGGCCTACTAAGTTGACGGGGCGAAGGGCTTTGTCAACTTAGTTAATATGAACGATTCTAGCTCCATTGACCGTACGATGTCCATCCAACGGCCGTAGTGCTTCTTCAACCTCTCGTCTTCTTGCTCCAGCCACCCAAAGCAGCGCCGGTCGTGCCGCCTGCTCCTACCTCCCGTGGCCGGCTGTGCTGCCTAGGAGGCCTCACCTCCCCCTACTATTCCCACCGCTGGCTAGGCCCTGCGGCGACGGCGGCCTCACACCGCAGCCGAACGAGTGAACCCTCATACTCCTCTCCGTGTGGGCATCCACTGCCGCGTCTTCACCGGCTTCGCGTTGTCCCCTTCCTAGGCCTCGCCGTCGTCCACCGCCCTGGTGCTCTCGGCGCGGCATGGTCAACGTGGTCAAGGAACGACTTCCATCGGACATGGACTGTACATGGAGAGGCTGACAGCTGGGTCCACGACCGCAGCAAGGAAGTGCCTCCATATTACAAGGAAAATAATGATACCTCCACCTGACAGCAGGGACTCACTGGATGGGCCACCGTATTTCGTGAAAACAACGTTTCCCCCCTGACAGCTGGGACCCACCAGCTACACCTTCACACGCAAGGAAGTGCGTCCAGGAAAAAAACGATTCGCCCCCCTAACTGCTGGGTCCCACTAGCTACATCTTCGCACGCAAGGAAGTGCGTCCGGGCAAAAAAAAATTCGCCCCCCTGACTGCTGGGACCCACCAGCTACATCTTCGCAGGCAAGGAAGTGCCTGACAGTCAGGACTCACCTGGTCGAAGCATACGTAGCGTTGTCATTCTGGTCGCGAACGTGTACGTACATATATACTGGTGGATGTAGAGGCGCACACGTGTCATAGTAGAGGCGCGCACGTGTCGCAGTAGAGGCGCGCGCGTAGCATGTACACGTAGGTACAGCCGCCAGGGTGCAAGAAAGAAAATACGGCCACGTATGTGTACATACGGGCGGGGTCTCGAACGCCTACTCGCGCATATATACATTGGCTGGGTCGGAACGGAGAAATAGCGTCGTCGTCGTGTTCATGGGGAGCCAACCGGCTGGGTCAGAATGGAATGCGTGGTTGTGTTCATCGGGAGGGCTTGGACGGAACAGGCGATGGAAACAAGGCCTGGCGTACTACAGAACGGAAGAAACGCCCTTGTGTTCGACCGACCACGTTCGAAACGGGATCCTGTTCATCGGGAGGGGTCTGGCGTACCACAAACGGAGGAAACGGACCTCCTACGGTCGAAACGGGGGTCCTGTTGATCGGGAGGGGTCTGGCGTACCGCAAAACGGACGAAACGGACCTCCTACGGTCAAAACGGGGGTCCTGTTGATCGGGAGGGGTGTGGCGTACCGCAAAACGGACGAAACAGACTTGTGTTTGAGCGCTACAGTTGAAACGGGGGTCCTGTTCATCGGGAGGGGTGTGGCGTACCACAAAACAAGACTCAACAGGATACTGTTCATCTCCACCATCGACCTCCTCCAGCCTCCACGGGCTACCATCGACCTCCTCCAGTCTCCACGGGCTCCTTTTCATCCACCCTCCACCGCGCGCTACTCTACCGGCTACTGTTCAACCACCCCGCCACGGGCACCCTCCACCATCTACTGTTCATCCAGCCCTCCACACCAAGGGGTCCTGTTCAACCACCCCTCCATGGGCACCCCTCCACCGTCTATTGTTCATCCATCCCTCCACACAACGGGGGCCTGTTCATCCACCCCTCCACGGGCACCCCTCCATCGTCTACTGTTCATCCAGCCCACCACACCACGGGGTCCTGTTCATCCAGAGGCAACGCCACCACTCACTGTTCATCCAAACCCCCCTGCAATGCTCACTGTTCATCCAATCGATCGGCTTCAGTTAGCAGCAGTAGCGAAGGAATCGCTCGATCGGGTTCAGTTAACAGCCATCAATCGATTGCTCGGGTTCAGTAACGCGTAGCCTGCATTGCAATCGCTCGGGTTCAGTTAGAGCACAATGCCTCGCTCAGGTTCAGTTAGAGCCAACGCCTCGCACACACGCGCGTACGTGTACGAGAGAAACACTCATCACTGGCCCCCGACCACCCACCATAACCGGGAACTCCCCGAAATTTTCCTCGCCCTCGCTTCTACCATGGTTTTTTCCGTCATGGACGGCCCAAAGAATGTCATGCAGCCGCGTCTCCGGCCCGCCCAGGACGAAAAGCCAATTTTCTGTCATGATTTTTTGTCATAGAAGTAGGAGCCCACCACATCTATGATGATACCGGGTTTTCTCACAATTATCGTCATAGAAGTGTCATATGTATGACAGAAAAAAAATTCATTCGGCCCAAAATGTCACAGATGTGTCTTTTTTTGTAGTGCTCTCTCTCTCTCTCTCTCCTCCCCTTCTATGTTTAGACGCACGGGCAAACACGAAGACTCGCTGGCGATGCTGCCATTGACCACATTTGGACGCGTTCACAAGTTACGACCCGAGTTTCACGTACTAGTAGTACCAGTCGATGTGTACCTGCAATTCACGTTAATTGGGAAGTATATTAAGTGCATGCGGATATTAAGTAGGATATTATTTGTGTGTTATTATGCGATTAGCACTATTTTTGGCGGGAAATTAACTGCATGTTAAACGTCTTGATCGCTCGACATTGAAGCAGTCTAGGTCGTTGGATTGACAAGATTTGATGGCCAAGATTAATTGGATCTGCCTCTTTGGTATAGATGGTATATATATAGATTATACATGTAACAAGTTTAGGTACAAAAGTGATCCTGACGAACAAGTTATCTAGTATTGTACTATTTATCTACTACTCCGTAATAATTAAATGTGTTGATAAATAGATGCATCGCCTAGTGCTCGAACAAGGGGACTGGTTGCACCCTACAAGTATTTGGAATTGACTTCCCTAAGAAAATATTTGGAATTGACGTGGTATTTAATATGAAATGTTTGCGATGAGAAGGAATACATGTTGCTTGATGATGTTTTATATCTAACTTGATACGGCTCAAGCTGAACATTCAATCGATCAAACCATAGATTTCATAATATATATAATATTAATTGTTCATTAGTTCATCATAGAATATATATAATATCATCACATATATGTGGTGATACTTAACCACTAGGTACAATGCACAAATTTCAAAATGAACAATACTAAAACTAATAATCCCTCCTTGGGCCAGTATTCCGGCAGCCCCTCGCCAACATCTCCCTGGTGTGCGGCGTCTTCCCAGAGTGGAGGCAGTACTCCACCTCCTCGGCCTCGCAGCGCTTCCCGTGTCGATCTACCTCCCGCAGGCGGACGCGCGTGAACAATCTTGCCATTTTGTTGGGCGCCCACCGTAGCTCCTCGTCGATGGCACGCTGGAGCTTATTGGCCTAGCTCCACGCAACGACGAGGCGCCTAGCGCCTCTTGCCTTCCTTGCGAACTACCCATCTTCGTACACCTCCTCTGCACGATGAAGCGCCCGCCCCCAAAGCTCTGTCGTCTCCTTTTTCTAGGCGGCATCACGGGCTTCACAGGCCGCCTGGTACCTGGCATCCTCCTCCGCCATCTCCTTCTTGAAAGCCACTTGCCTGGCTTTCTCAGCCGGCGGCAGTGACTTCCAAAGACAAAGATCATACTGGCCCCAAGACCAATCCAAAGTTGGGGGGTCCGGCGCAACCTCGTCTGGCTGCGCGTAGGTGTCCTTGTCGCTGCTCTTTGAGTGAGCCTCCTCGGGGGGTGGCGACTCCTCGTCGACGCGTGGGCAGACCGGTGGCGCCATGGCAGAGATTTGATATATATATATATATATATATATATATATATATATATATATAGAGAGAGAGAGAGAGAGAGAGAGAGAGAGAGAGAGAGAGGGCGAGCAAGGGGAGGATGTAGATAGGAATGCAGATGGGACGATGTGAGCAAGTTAGTATTTATTGGCGGCCAGAATCTAGATAGCCGGGAACAGTACACGCGTTGGTCGCCGAAATTTACGAGTAATGTAGTCTGAATTACACACGATTCCTGTAGCAAAATCTGCATGTTAACATAATAGGTGATGGTTCCCGATGCAGAACCATGTCTGATTAATAAAGCTCTCCACCCACCTTCCAAAACTCGAGGCGCGAAATAGAGTGCTAATCGTGTGGGGCCAGTTGTCTAGCCAGATTTTAGATTTTCTTTTTTGAACACCAGATATTTACATCGTCTGATGATTTTTGAACTCGCACAAAAGTACACAAATATGATTTTTCAAACTGTTATGGTTAGTTGTTGCATGTAGATGTAGTTCAAATTTGAATTACGGTCATTAAATGGCTAGGAAATCAGTTAAATGTCTTCAAAAGGTCAAATGACCCCTGAAATTTTCCAAATTTTCACATGATAGTTAGTATCAGTGCACATTACACGTAGAAAAATTTTGAAGGCCGTAAGAGGAAGCTATCTGCCGTTCGTCATGAAACATGCATTGTTCCCTCTAGGAACCACGAGCCTTCTAGTGAGTTGCTCCGGTTTGTGAGGGGTGTGTGTCCAAACTTTCGTCAAGCAAGCCAATTTTCGTACCACATCAACTTGGTGGCATCACATTACATTAAGCAAGGTTTCATGTTTTTCTGATCATTTTTTTAATTTTTTGGAATAAAAATGCCATGGCACTCCATGCATGTACATGTGTCCATGCCGTGAGACTAATATGTTTGAAATTTCCTTCTACTTTACTGCACATGGAATTAACTCGCACACAAGTACACAAATATGATTTTTCAAACTGTTATGGTTAGCCATTGTATGTATATCTAGTTTAAATTCAAATTACGGTCATTAAATGGCTAGGAAATCACTTACATGTCTTCGAAAGGTCAAATTACCCCTGAAATTTCCAAATTTTCACATGACAGTTAGTATCAGTGCACATTACACGTAGAAAAATTTTGAAGGCCGTAAGAGGAAGCTATCTGCCATTCATCATCAAACATACATTGTTCCCTCTCGGAACCACGAGCCTTCTAGTGAGTTGCTCCGGTTTGTGAGGGGTGTCTGTCCAAACTTTCGTCGAGCAAGCCAAATTTTGCACCACGTCATCTTGGTGGGATGACATTACATCAAGCAAGGTTTCATGTTTTTCTGATCATTGCTTAATTTTTTGGAATAAGAATGCCATGGCACTCCGTGCATGTACATGCATGTGTTCATGCCGTGAGACCAATATGTTTGAAAATTCCTTCTAATTTACTGCACATGGAATTAAATCACACACAAATACACACATATGATTTTTCAAACCGTTATGGTTAGCCGTTGCATGTACATCTAGTTCAAATTTGAATTACATACGGTCAATAAATGTCCAGGAAATCACTTAAATCTCTTTAAAAGGTCAAATGACCCCTGAAATTTCCCAAATTTTCACATGACAGTTAGTATAAGTGCACATTACACGTAGAAAAGTTTTGAAGGCCGTAAGAGGAAGCTATCCGCTGTTTGTCATCAAACATGCATTGTTCCCTCTCGGAGCCACGAGCCTTCTAGTGAGTTGCTCCGGTTTGTGACGGGTGTGTGTCCGAACGTTATTCATGCAAGCCAAATTTTGTACCACATCATCTTGGTGGCATGACATTACATCAAGCAGGGTTTCATGTTTTTCTCATCATTTTTTAATTTTTTGGAATAACAATGCCATTGCACTCCATGCATGTACATGCATGTGTTCATGCCATGAGACCAATATGTTTGAGAATTCCTTCTAATTTACTGCACATGGAATTAACTCGCACACAAGTACACAAATATGATTTTTCACACCGTTATGGTTAGCCGTTGCATGTACATGTAGTTCAAATTTGAATTACGTACGGTCATTAAATGGCTAGGAAATCACTTAAATTTCTTTAAAATGTCAAATGCCCTGAAATCTTCCAAATTTTCACATGATAGTTAGTATCAGTGCACATTACACATAGAAACATTTTGAAGGCCGTAAGAGGAAGCTGTCTGTCATTCGTCAGCAAAGATGCATTGTTCCCTCTCGGAACCACGAGCCTTCTAGTGAGTTGCTCCGGTTTGTAAGGGGTGTGTGTCCAAACTTTCGTCAAACAGGCAAATTTTTGTACCACATCATCTTGGTGGTATGACATTACCTCAAGCAAGGTTTCGTGTTTTTAATTTTTTGGAATTTAAATGCCATGGCACTTCATGCTTAATTGTGTCATAGCCGTTAGACCAATATGTTTGAAAAATCCTTCCAATTTACTGCATGTGGAATTAAATCACACACAAGTACACAAAATATGACTTTTCAAACATGTAGTTCAAATTTTAAATTACGGTCATTAAATGGCTACAAAATCACTTAAATATCTTAAAAGGTCAAAGGACCCTTGAAATTTTCCAAAATTTGACATGACAGTTGTATTAGAACTACAAATTTTCTCGTACATTTAAAACACCATCCGTTGCCACTTCACTCCAAGTTCGTCTTTCACAGCAAATAAAAAATATCTACAACATCACACACAGTTTTTTTGTAGGAATCGTTTGCATGAAAAAATCTGGGTCTATTTAAATCTTCCTCCTTAAGCTTCGCCGGCTCGTCCGCTCCAGTGTCGGCAACCCTTGAATCCACAAATCTCGATCCCCATTCCTGCACCCCCTTCTTGCAAAGATGACATCGTGGAAACGCTTCGTGAAGGCCCGTACGATGGCCGCATCCCCACCGAGCGCCGCCGCCTGTGCCGAGAGCGCTGCCGCCTATGTCGAGAGTGTTGCCGCATCTGCATTGAGCGCGGCCGCTTCCGCCGAGAGGGCGTCTGCGATAGCCGACAGGGTAGCTGCAGCAGCCGAGACGGCTCCAGCTGCTGCTACGATGGTGGCTACAAACGTCGAGAGCGCTCAAGCTGACATCCATGCCGCCGATGTCGCCCTGGCCCGGGTCGAGGCCATCCACGCCAAGATATTCCAGGCCACCTCGAAATGCAGCATGCAACCCATGTACGAATAGGCGGCGGTGGCGATGGAAGCACCTACTTCCTCATGAGGTCGTCGAGTGGGAGCTGGAGATACAGGAGGCGGCGGAGATCAATGAGCACCGGGAGGAGTTGCGTGTGGCCCAGGTCGAGGTAGAGAAGAGTTTGTCCATTGAGGAATCGGCGGTGGAGTACCAACGTGAGCTCTAGCGCAACCACTACTATGAGTACTACAACCTTGAGGGCGGCCTAAGGACGAGGACAGGGACACGGTCGACTTCAGCGGGGGAACGCGGAGTCCACCAACGGTGGCATGTCTCTAGGACAAGTCGTCGACATCTCATCTCATACCGGCGATGCATAGGCCGGCGCGGCAGCGGATTTGTTAAAATTATTCGTACTTAGGCTTTGTTTTTAATGTTGGTCTTTTGTTAGAGCAATGTTTAGGTGAACTATCTCTGTTTAATTACTAAAATTGCTCGATTCAGTAAGTCTGGTCTGTGTGTTGTACGCTCTTTTGTGTGCCCAAATTAGCAAGCAATGTTAAATTATGCAATGATGTACGCGTGGAAATTTTCACCAAAATTTCAATTTTCAAACTCATTCCATGCGCGTTAAGCAGAAGAATCGTTTGCGATGCACACTATCATTCAAAGTGAATGGTGTCCGGCAGCACCGCCTGCAAAGTTCCCTCAACATTTCGAAATTTTTGGCCTATCGCCGAAATATCTACCCTCCCCCCTCCCCATGCTCTTTTCTCCATAACCACAATTCACATTTCCCCCGTTTGCCCCTTCCTTCCTTCCTAAGCTATAGCCGCTTCCTCGCTTGCTTCCTCGCTCTCGCCGTCTCGCATCCTACTGGGTCACCATGGTCATCTTCAAAGACCTCTCAAGTGGTTCCTCCTCCTCCGATGACTCCACCACCCGGGTATGCCTCTCTTCTCTCTCTCGAGCTATGACTTTGAATGAAGGATTTTTACCCGGCGGTCGATTTGAGTCATTTCTTCCTCTTGTAGTTCGCTAGGACCTTTAGTTGCAACGAATGGAGCGGGGTGGCTGAAGATCTGTCTGCTCGTTGCAACCATCAATCTCCATGCGTGAAGCTAGTTGCGTTTGTATCTGTGGATAGTGGGAGGAAGTTTCTGGCATGTGCAGAGAAGGTTAGATCCTCTTCCGTTGTTACAAATCATTTGTTAGATGTGATTCAGACGTTGTCATGGTCCCAATCCATTCATACCACACCTTCAACCAAACGCATCCTAAGACGGTGTCACAGTTTGTACCTAGTATGTAAAAATGTTGCCATCTCATCAGTGGTGCCATTAGAAAATTATTTGACACCGCTTTAGCAGTTTGTAGAGCCAACTTGTCCACATATCTGAGAAGCTAAGCAGTAACATACTAAATCTTTATGCCACGAAGGAACTAGGCGTTGGAGCAACTAGGTGCTCTGGAGTTCAGGTCCTTGGTTTTTTTCCGCTGCATCGGCTCCCCAGTGCAGGGCACCGGTGCGAGATGTAGCAACAGTTGTCTTTACACCGGTTTTGGAATACATAGTTGACGCCTTAGTGCTATTAGTTATATGTTACTAAATTTCTGCATGTACACACATGTTAGTATCAATTTGTTGTCATCCAAACACTGTCGCTATGCTGTTGCAGTTATATTTACCTTCCTCTTAAAATGTTCAATTTGTTATTTATAGTACATGAGTAAGAACTTGTAGCGTTGTTGTAGTTAATTATAGCTTCTGATGTTTCAGAATTTGGTTGTTGTGTCAGTAGCAATTAATTCATTTTCACATTGATCTTTTTGAGAAGACATGTCATAATTAACCCGTTTCTTCAGTTTTTCAAAATAAGTATTGGTGATTTTCTATGTTGCTATAAACCCATTTTCCCTACAGTTGTGACTGATCTAGTTTTAAATATTATAGGATGAACAGAAGTGTTCTTACTTGGAGTGGGTTGATCAAGAGTGGCCATAGTCTTTGAAGATGTGCCTAGCAAAGCTCTGGAGCATGTATCAAGAAGAGAATAGAGGTAGGCTTAGAGGTAGTGTTGTCAACGCTGAAGAATATTTGAAGATGCGGGATAAAAAGAGGAAGGTGGAGAAGGAGCTCAGATTTTTTAAATCAGACTTTGCTAAGATGGTGTTGGCGGAGGAGGCACTGTCCCAGTTGGCCAGTGCAAAACAAGTTCTTATTAAACTGAAAGCAGAGGTGGATAAGGCGAGCCTGGATGATCTCAATTAGGGAAATTAATATATTGTTATAATATTGTTCTTATGAAGTTGAACAATCTATATGATGTACTTTGCTGTTTTCCGGTAGCTATCGTACTGTGATGTTAAAATATATCTATGTGCCTGATATGAAATTAGCAAACAGCTGTTCTATATGAAATATCAATTTGCATAATACTTGAATTATTAATTCTAAACTAATAAAACCTGCTAAATGGGTCATGGAACTTTGCAAATGGTTCTAGCAGTAAAAACGCTTCTGATGGATAGCCCAATGCCACACAGTTTTCTTCATCAAAACGTGTGTGATGTAGTTGATAAAAGAAAACGGTTAATCAAGGCAGAGTGTGTGTGATAATTACACGTATCACACACGATCCTATACATAAACCTGTGTGGGATGTACATACGAACGGAAACATTTTCCCTAGATTGACTGTGTGGGATGTACATAAGAACGGAAATGTATTCCTTGGATTAACTTTGTGTGATATACATACCTACGGAAATGTTTTTCTGGGATTCATAGTGGGATGTACATACCTACGGAAATGTTTTCTGGATTCATCGTGTGGGATGTACATACCTACGGAAATGATTGGGTTTCCATGGGTCAGCCGATCGCACATGAACTCATTTGGTGTCCCAGGAGGGCCTATCCCCGACATTTTCAGGGTCGTGTGGGAAGGACCCCCTAATCGTCCACACTCACTAGGTGACGGTTCTAAATGCCGTCGTGGAAAGGGGTTCTAAACCGTTTGTATAGCACCGACGCATACCAGTGTCTACAATCCAACGGTGTAAATAATTTTGAAGATGTGGATTAATGAGAAGGCTTGAAAGGTGCCTCCAATTAGTAAATATAAGATTATATTGTTGCCAAATACATACCAGCTAGCTTTACGTACCAACAAAAGAAAAAAAATTCTTCTATGATTTAAAACATTACTTTTGGGATGACCCACATCTTTATAAAGAAGGAGTAGGTATTATTAGATGTTGTGTGCCTGAGCATGAACAGGAACAAATCCTACGAAAATGTCACTCCGAAGCATATGGAGGACATCATGCGGGAGACAGAACCACTCATAAGGTATTGCAATCTGGTTTTTATTGGCCTACTCTCTTCAAGGATGCCCGTAAGTTTGTCTTATCTTGTGATGAATGTCAAAGAACAGGTAATATCAGTAAGCGTCAAGGAATGCCTATGAATTATTCACTTGCTGTTGAACCATTCGATGTTTGGGGATTTGATTTCATGGGACCTTTTCCTTCCTCTAATGGGTATACTCATATTTTGGTTGTTGTTGATTATGTTACTAAGTGGGTAGAAACTATTCCAACTAGTAGTGTCGACCACAGCACCTATATTAAAATGCCTAAGGAAGTTATTTTCCCAAGGTTTGGAGTCCCTAGATATTTAATGACTGATGGTGGTTCACACATTAGTCATGGTGCTTTCTGTAAAATGCTTGCCAAGTATGATGTTAACCATAGAATTGCATCACCTTAACATCCTTAGTCTAGTGGTCAAGTTGAACTTAGGAATAGGGAAATAAATTTAATCTTACAAAAGACTATCAACAGGTCCCGGAAGAATTGGTCTAAGAAACTAGATGATGCACTTTGGGCTTATAGAATAGCATATGAAAATCCTATAGGTATGTCTCCTTATAAAACGGTTTATGGAAAAGCTTTTCATTTGCCTCTTGAGTTCGAACATAAAGCATATTGGTCAATTAAAGAACTCAACTATGACTTGAAACTTGCTGGTGAAAAGAGGTTATTTGATATTAGCTCATTAAATGAATGGAGAACCCAAGCTTATGAAAACGCAAAGTTATTCAAACAAAAAGTTAAAAGATGGCATGATAAAAGAATCCAAAAGTGTGATTTCAAGGTTGGGGAATATGTTCTTTTGTACAACTCTCATTTCAGATTCTTTGCAGGAAACTCCTCTCCAAATGGGAAGGACCCTATGTTATCGAGGAGGTTTATCGATCTGGAGCTATCAAAATAAATAAGGTCGAAGGTACTAATTCGAAGGTTGTTAATGGGCAATGAATAAAACATTATATCTCAGGTACCCCATTAATCTTGAAAGCAATATTATCCAAACTATGACACCAGAAGAGCACATAAAAGAAACCTTCCGGAACACTGCAGAATCATGAAAAAGAGGAGGTATGTCATAAGGTAAGTAAACGGACTCCGAAATATCCGTAAAAATATTTTTTGTCAGTTTTGGAATATTTAAAAAATTAGGAAAATAAGAAACTATCAGGAAGGTGACCCTGGTAGGCACAAGACACCAGGGCGCGCCTGGCTTGCCAGAAGCGCCCAGGTGGGTTGTGCCCACCTCGGGTACCTTCCGGACTTCGTTTTTCGTCCGTTTTGCTTGTTTACCAAGATAAAATATCTTTATATACCCCTCGAACTTGTTGACCTCCGTATCGCGGAGAAATCTCATGTTTTCTTTTCTTGCTATTTTTGTCATATCTAATCCACCATGGCCGCTTCAAGCCCCTCCAAGGACAAGTTCTTTGAGAACGTCATCAACTCATATCTGCGGGAGGTGATGCAGCACCCTCAAGCTATCTGGATGCATGATGGGGTGCTCCACATCCGCGATGTGCAAGGCCCAAAGGGAACTGGATCCGTGGAGGCCAGGCTTGAAGCTATGGAGGAGGAAGTCTTTTGGTGCAACGGGATGGTGGAACACGGACTCAATGCCAATCACCTCATGATCGCGGACTACACCCGTGATCTCAAGGTGGATGGCAAGTCCAGGAAAGACGTTGTCTTCTCCTTCAACGAGCAAATCAACTTCCTCCAGAGCCAGATCTACGACCTCCAAAACCAAGCCTTTGAATATGAGTCAAGGTTTAAAGATATGAGTTTGGCTGCCAGTTGCAGGACCCGAGAGACTCACTCTTCCTCTTAAGCCTCTGCCATGGAAACCTGAGGACAAGATCGTTACCGCTTCATCACCACCACCTCCTTCTTCGTCACCAAAATAAAATTGAGTATCGGGTATGGGCACCCCCCTTGGCTTTCGCCAAGCTTGGCGGAGGTGCCCCGGTATCGTATCACCTCCATTATCTTTTGCCTTTACTTTTCTTAGTTTGATCCTTTCTTTTCAAGAGTTTGCTTAGTGATCTATCTTTGTAATCGTGTGCGAGATATATAATAAAGTTTACTTTGAGTTTTGTTTCTTTACTTTCATGTTTCAATAAAAAGAAAGGAAATAAATTAAAAGGATCATATGCTAATATTATGGTAAGTATAAGTAGTAAATTTTATTGTAGATTGACAAAATTAGTATTGGTCAATGATGCAACTCATGAAAGAATTAATAAGGGAAGAGAATATTCTCATGCAAATAGCACCCATCAAAATATTATATGGCAAAATTGTTGACGTTGGACAAGGAAGACAACGTAATGATTTATGTTTGTTCATATTCACATATAAGCTATATTGTCATAGATCCTTCAACATGTGGTGCTTGCCCCCCATCTTTGCTAGCCAAAAATTCCGCACTACGTAGAGATACTACTTGTGCATCCAAAACCCTTAAACCAAAAGCTTGTTTTGAGAGTCCACCATACCTACGTATGGATTGAGTAAGATCCTTCAAGTAAGTTGTGATCGGTGCAAAAAGGCAATAAAAATTGGTTCTAAAAGTGTTAGATCATTTAGTGTAACAGAAAATTGAGCGTTGTACGAACTTGTGATGGCGAAGAATAAAAGCGACATACTGCATATTAAAGGTTGCCATCATAAGGGGCAATATAATGTGACGTTCTCTTGCACTGAGGGGTTGAGCATACAAACAAAAAGCTCATGGCAACCTCTGCTTCCCTCTGTGAAGGGACTATCTTTTACTTTTATGTATTTACTTTCATTCATGAGTCAAATTTTTCTCTCTATTCCCTTTTATTTTATCCTTTGGCAAGCATCATGTGGTGACGCAAGATCTAGGCACATATATCCAGTTGAATATGAGTGGCATGAGTTATTATTGTTGACATCACCCTTGAGATGAATAAGTTGGGAGGCGAAACTATAAGCCCCTATCTTTCTATGTGTTCGGTTGAAACGTTTTGCTCATGTGTACGTGGTGAGTGTTAGCAATCATACAAGACTAAATGATGGTTGAGTATCTGGACTTGCCTAAAGGCTGCAATACATGACCCTTCCTAAAAATATGATGAATTGTAGTTGCAAAATTGACTGAGAACATAGTTTTTGGTTTCCAATAGAGTTTACACTTTATACTTCGATGTTGTGATGAATTGTTACTTGTTCATGAGAAGTCTATGATAAAATTTCTATAATAAAACTTTTATGTTAAAGTTTGTTCTTGTCATAATAAGTTACATGATGCTACTATGTCCGTATTTTTGTTTTCATCGACACCTCTCTCTCTAAGCATGTGGACATGTTTTTCAATCTCGGTTTTCGCTTGAGGACAAGCGAGGTCTAAGCTTGGGGGAGTTGATACGTCCATTTTGCATCATGTTTACCTACTATTATTTATGTTGCTTTATTGCATAATAATGCTTTTTGGAGTAATTCTAATGCCTTTTCTCTCATAATATGCAAGGTATACACAAGAGGGGAGAATTCTGGCAGTTGGAAATCTAGACCTGAAAAAGCTATGACAGGCTACCTGTTCTGCACAACTCCAAATGAGCTGAAACTTTAAGTGGATTTTTTATGGAATAAATAAGAATTTTTGGAGTCAATAAGTACTCGAGGGGGTCCACCAGGTGGGCACAACCCACCTGGGCGCACCAGGGAGCCCAGGCGCGCCCTAGTGGGTTGTGCTCACCCAGGCCCACCTCCGGTGCCCCTCTTCTGGTACATAAGTCATTTTGACCTAGAAAAAAATAAAGAGAGGACTTACGGGACAAAGCGCCACCGTATCGAGGCGGAACCTGGGCAGGAGCACTTTTGCCCTCCGGTGGAGCGATTCCGCCGGGGGAACTTCCCTCCTAGAGGGGGAAATCATCGTCATCATCATCACCAAC
This sequence comes from Triticum dicoccoides, assembly GCF_002162155.2. Classification (NCBI taxonomy): domain Eukaryota; kingdom Viridiplantae; phylum Streptophyta; class Magnoliopsida; order Poales; family Poaceae; genus Triticum; species Triticum dicoccoides. The sequence goes on from NC_041385.1 coordinate 584,986,138, forward strand.
AACTTTCCCATCTTGGGGAGGGCTATCTTCATCAACGTCTTCAACATCACCAACTCCTTTCAAACCATAGTTCATCTCTTGTGTTCAATCTTTGTACCGGGACTATAGATTGGTGCTTGTGGTTGACTAGTAGTGTTGATTACGTCTTGTGGTTGATTACTATATGGTTTATATGGTGGAATATTATATGTTCAGATCCATTATGCTATTTAATACCCCTCTGATCTTGAGCATGATTATCATTTTTGAGTAGTTACTTTTGTTCTGGAGGTCACGAGAGAAATCATATTGCAAGTAATCATGTGAACTCGATATGTGTTCGATATTTTGATGATATGTATGTTGTGATTCCCTTAGTGGTGTCTGTGAACGTCGACTACATGGCACTTCACCATATTTGGGCCTAAGGGAATGCATTGTGGAGTAGTTATTAGATGGTGGGTCGTGAGAGTGACAAGAGCTTAAACCCTAGTTTATGCGCTATTCCGTAAGGGGCCGATTGGATCCAAAAATTTATTTTTATGGTTAGAATTTATTCTTAATACTTTTCTCGTAGTTGCGGATGCTTGCGAGGGGGTTAATCATAAGTAGGAGGTTTGTTCAAGTAAGAACAACACCTAAGCACCAGTCCACCCACATACCAAATTATCAAAGTAGCGAACATGAATCGAACCAACATGATGAAAGTGACTAGATGAAATTCCCGTGTACCCTCAAGAACACTTTACTTATCATAACAGACCATTTTGGCCTCTCCTTTGCCTCAAAAGGAATGGGCAACCTTACTGTACTTTTGTTACTACTAGTGTTACTTGCTCACTACAAATTATCTTGCTATCAAACTACTCTGTTACTTACAATTTTAGCCTTGCAGACATTACCTTGCTGAAAACCACGTGTCATTTCCTTCTGCTCCTCGTTTGGTTCGACACTCTTACTTATCGAAAAGGCTACAATTGACCCTGTATACTTGTGGCTCATCAACCACCTTTCCCGGCGAGTACATCAGTGAAGCATGATGGCTAGCTAGTTGGGCGAGTGTGACCGATTAGCTAGGTCGCCACCACATTTTTTTCACCCCTTTTTTTATCTCCTTGCCGGTAGGTAAATTTAATTATACACCGCGGCGTTGCTCTAGTATTTGGGTGCGTCAGGCGCGGAAGGATTTTTATTTTTTTGATTGACGAGAGCAGGCGTGGCAGCAATTAATCACGATCACTCTGCCTGTAAAACCCACTGCTCTATGTTGTCAAAAGTCGTCGACTGGTGTATTCCCGTGGTGATAAAAAAGATTCACCCTGCTCCTTGGCTAGCTCCCTCCACCTTCCAGTTGATTGCATTGCCTTTCAGCCGTTTCGCCCATTTTCTTCCTCTCCCCATTGTTTCTACGTGGTTCCATGGAGGCGCACTAGATCACGGAGTCTGAGGTGAGGCACCTGACACAGGAGCTCTAGGACAAGGATGCGGAGCTCAGGGCCAAGGACGTGGAGCTCTGTGAGCTCAAGGAGGAGAGGAGTGGCATGCTCCTCCTTTATGTGCGGGAGTTCACGGAGCTTCCAAAGCGGCAGGCGTCCACCACAAATATTCTCGAGGCATTGGCGGCGTTGTTGTCAAAAAGCGGGAGATACGATAGGTGGTCAGGCGAGACGGCTGCAGCGCGAGCGGGCTGATCATGACGAGGTCCAGGATGGCCTCGGCCACTTGGTGGACCATGTTTCCATGCACGTCTTGCGGCTGCGCGATGCCTACCGTCGTGCCAGCGTGACCATGTCAGGCATTAGGTAAAACCCATTTGACCACCCCATCGACTTCAACGAGTTGCGGCTTCCTGACCTGGTCTCCTTCTCACCTATATCTCTAAGGAGATGAGCCGTCTCCGTGCGATGGTGGGGCCAAAGTTGGACAAGGAGGGGTTGCAGGCTACCATCACAGTTGTCGGGTGAATTGTCCCAGGGTTCTGTCACCGGAATCCATTCGTGCCTTGGACGCCGTCTTTGACGAGTTGGCTCCCGTTCACTGGGAGCAGGCTTTGTGGGCGGTGGCACCCTGCATCATCAACATTGTGCGCCTCGAGAAGCAGAGGAAATTTGGTGGTGTTTAGGCGTCCTCTGCATGGGCATGTCCATGTCTAGGCATAACATGACTGTTGGATCAAAATCAGACGGTGCAGATTAGTCACTATAGCACAATGTGTGTGGGTGTGTTTGGTTGCATTCTCATCTCAATATAGTTGTTCCCTCTTCGTGCATGCTCATCTCAGCACCCCTCTTCATGCATGCTCCTAGTGAATTTGTGTTAACCTACTAGTATGGACTCATGCACCCTTCATGCACTCTGCCAAACACCCAAAAGTGGGTCGAGAAGGGAACTTTTGCTCCCATCCCATGTACCGTTCATACACCCTACCTAACACTGATTCGTGCTTCATATGGTTCATCTTCCGTGGAGTACTGTACCACCGTACTCTCCATGTGCTATAGACCTAGTTCTGTTAACATTGATCTCACCATTCATTCTCGACCAGGCAGTCAAAAAAGGGGGTACTATGTTACATTACTGTTCATATAGTTGACATGCGCACAACATCATTTGTTATCGTCATCTCTTACTACACTAGCAACAAGATTATGTAGTACTGACGTATGAACCACTGCACATGCCTAGTAGTAGGAGCACTGTCTAAGTTCAAGTGGTTGCCGTGTTTCGCACTCCTCTGTCATAAGAGTGGAAACGCTTGCTGTAAACATTTTTTCTTCAGAAACAATGGACACGCTCTACCATGCGGATCCTCCTCGACGGTCATCGGGAACCTTGCTACTCACTTTTGCCGACGTATGGGACAACCAGCATCTGGGTCCACTAGCCATGCACTAAATTACTCCGTACTAGAGTGCCCAACTGCACAGTAGACTACCCCGATCGAAGCGTCGAACTAATGCCCAATGAGCTGTCAAATCACAAAACCCCCACCTTTCCAGCAATAAGTTGGACGGATGAAGCAACCATCATTTCACTCTTCTCCCTTAGCTTCCTCTCTTGAAGAAAACCCCAACTCGTTTCTCCCTCATTGTGTTCCTCATTTCTTCAAGAAAACCTCGACCTGCTTCTGCCATTGCTCTTCTCTCCCAAAGAAGGAAAGGTGAGCGCATCAATGGCGTTGATTCTGGCCAAGGCCCGGTCTGGCTACCCCGAGATTGATCCTATAAGTCCCTCTCTGTTCTTCTTTTGGGTTTGTGATTATGGTTTCTTTTCTTTTATTTCTCTTTGACAGTTTCTTGATGGACCCTGGAGCACCAGCCGAAGTGATGTCTATGGCTCCGGCTTAAACTGTCTAGGCTCAAGGTACGAAGAAGCACAAGCACCCCGCCGAGACTACCATAGACAAGCTCAAGGACATCGCCCTGTCCAAGGCCCCCATGATCTCTTCAGGATCCCTCATTAAGCAAGTCCAGGTAATATTTGACGATATTTTTCTCGATCTTTATTGTGTTTTTTCATCTAACACGCAGTAGTACTAGTAGTACAACTTTCTGGGTGATCTTGCATGTGATTTTTGTGTGCCAAATAACGGTTCTAGATTCCTCGTTTGACTAAAACATGCGAGAGGTTGACAATGATTTCTTAGAGATTACTTTCAACTACTTTATGAACATCAATGCTACCTTTGAAGAGAGTATATTAGCCTCAGTAACTTGTATTATGGATGTTGCAAGTAATCCCTCTGCTCTCATGCCTTTGAAGACATGTTCTAGTGTCTTTGTTCACTCATTTCTATGTGTATATGTAGTCTTATATGGAGTAAAATATTGAAACTCATCGTATATTTCTAAACGGAGGTAGTTATAAAATATTTGGTTTCTGTTTGAATTAGAATCAGGTCCGCGTTGGAGATGAAGTTCTCAAAGTCATGTTGTGTGAACTGGAAGACCTGAGGATGAGTTCTACGGCTAAACTATCCAGCTAGTGTGTCCTTGTCGCCATGTGTGCTGAACTAGTGTTTTCCAGTAGCATTGTTGTCAGGTGTGTTCTCGAGGGTGTACTTCACCACAACAATTTCCTGGTTGTGCCTTCGATTAAGAAGGGTGTGGTTCTTGTAAAGCTTCCTAACAAATCTGATGCGGATTGTCGTCATCGTCATGTTTATGAGTGGAAATACCACTCTGTTAGGTTCTCCAAGGTTGACGAGATGGTGATGGTGCTGGTGCTGGTAGACATCTCTCACGAAGTCCATGGCCTAGTCAGTTATGTGGGGCACATCCCATAGGTCGGTGGCAAGAAATAGTCTGCAGAGTTTAATTAGTGCAACTTTGCTTTTCTGTAGTAAGTACTATTGATCAGTACTTGATTTCTGTGGGTGAACCCTGTATTGTTTAGTACTGCCACTTTTGTTGTGTGGTGAGTCCTGAGAACAGCATATGTTAATTTATGTCCACTCAATTCAATCTGTATATTTTTGAAGTATCCAGATCATCTTTTTTGTGAAGACGGTTTATCAATTATGGTTACACTCCAATATCTGTATGCATTGCAGGGTTTATCGCACCCACTAGGATTTCCAGTTCCATGGATGTTTGGTCCATACGATTTGACACGGCCTTTGGACTATCCTGCTTGTGGGAGTAAGCTGGGGCCCTGCATGCCATGCATAATTGGACGATCAATCTTCTGTTTACAACTTGAATATAGTGATTTCCTAGTAAGGATTCACTCGTACACATCAAGTAAATCTTATTGATTTAATGTCATATTTTCTTACTTCTGCTGCAATTTTATGATGCAGGTTTTGCCATGTGACATTCGTCACAGAATAAACCGTTTGGTTTGCTCTATGATGGTTATTTTTGCAAGTTTCACTTATTATGTCATGTCAGTAATGAAGGCATTGTCCATCACTTATATTACTGGACACAATTGGATCAGTCTATTGTCTAACTACAATCTGAAGCCCTATGATGAACTGCAGTATGATTTAACAAACACGCTACAATTAGTCCTTCTTGCATTTAAAGGAAAAGAAGAAAAATACTGGATCAAGGTCACGGGGCCTAGTCAAGTTATAAAGATGATCATAGAAGACCAGAGATGATCGCTGCTGTCTCGCAAAACGGTACCAACTTCAGCAATGGATCGAGCACTGGCACCTCCTGCGACGGGACTTGCTCTAGCACTGACAGCGGCGACAACTCATTCTGATCCATGTGAGGATTGGGCACCCACTGCGTCAGCAGATTAGGGTGATCTACCGGAGGATTCGACAACGACACCTGCTGGGGATATAACTATTTCTAAGCCGCCCAGGAGGGGTCGGGTTACGCAAAGAAGACCCATCAGAAAGAAGCCCAAGACCAAGCACTAAGATGGCGGTTCAATAAAGGGTCTAAAGCCCGCAAGAGGCTTAACGCCCATAGTGATAAACCGTCATGATAAATATGACTTGTAATATAAGGTAGATTTAACTAGTCACCGAGCCGGACACTGTCTATGAGCCGGTCAGGTCTCTGTAAGTTGCAGGGTGCCAACCCGTGTATATAAGGGGTGACCTGCTGGCGGCTAGGGGTAAGAAACAACTCGTCGAGAACCGGTCATAGCATATCTCGCTCCCTGGTCATTGAAACATCTAGCAATACCAACCCAACTAGACGTAGGCCTTACCTTCATCGTAAGGGGCCGAACTAGTATAAACCTCCTGTGTCTCTTGTCCCAATTAACCCCTTCAAGCTTCCTAGTTGTGATGGCTATGCGATTAAGTCATTTCACTAGGACATCTGACTTGACAATTCCATGATAGTTGGCGCCCACCGTGGGGCCAGCGCATGGTGGATTTGAGTTCTTGAAGGGCAACTCCGAAGGGCTAAAGGGATACACAGTAGGCCGGATGACCAAGAGTCATCGCGGCAATATCTACATCGAAGATGAAGGCTGGGGCCCCGACGCCGACTCAATTGAGTACGGGTATCGGGTCCCCTTCGGCGGAATCCACGTCTTCATCGGCTGGATTGGTGAGCCGGGCCCTGAGCCGGACAACTGCACTGACCTCGTCGAGACGGCTCAGCATGTGAAACCCGCTCGAGTTCAACCCGACATGAAGCGTGTTTTTGTGGGTTGCATCCATGCAGAAGAACTTTCTGAAGGATCTGAAGGTGGTGGTGAGACGGTCGTTCTCTCTGACGGTGATTCGTCCGCTGGTTCAACAGATTCGCTGTATCAAGTGCAAGATCGCGTGCTTGAGGGCTGTTCTGATGGCTCTAGTATTCCGGACCCCTATGAGTCGACGAATTGGGCAGGAGTCTTCATGGCTGGGAATCAACCCGGCCAAAATTCTACAGCCGCTGCTGCAGTTACGTCCGGGAAAGGAGCGGCCGGGGCAGGAGGCCCTGTGTGCCCGCCGGCTCAAGTGCTGATAGATCTCATGGATAAACTTACGGCCCTATTAACCGCCATGGTTATTCCTGCAAATAAAGATGAGCATGACGCAGAGGTGGCACGGGTACGCGAGGAAATAGCTCGGTCCAAGGAGACCTTAGCAGCTGAGGATACCAGATTAGCCACAGAACGGGCGGCTTTGGATGCACGGGCGCAGCAGCTCCAGTCAGAGGCTTTCCAACTTACGATGAGCCTGAACGCATCTAATGAGGTGATGAGAAGGAGGCACCATAAAACTCAATCATGTTTGCCTCTGACTTACGACCCTCGGGTTCTTTTTGCTACACCCAGAGCCGGCCCAAGTAACCTGCCAGATGCAAATCAGTTTATGACAGCTGGAACAGGAGGACCGGCTTAGCCTCGGGAGATGGTACCTCCTCCTAGGAACATGGCGCCACCTCGTTTTGTACCGATACCACCGGGTCACTTTTCCAACCCCATGGAGAACTTAATCGCAGCATCAGCGCGTCTGAAGGCTCTCCCAGTGGACGGTGATGATCCAACAGCGGTGGAGACCCGGAGGATCAAAGAACTTGTCTAGACGGCCCTGGCTCAACAAGAGACTTATAATTATAGTCGGGACAGGATTCACTCAACTCCTCTGCCTTGGTTAGCACCACCTTGTCAAAATCGGAGTCCAAGTTACAGCAGGCACATGGAGTCAGAAGCTTTGTCGAGCAATGCCCAACGTCGGAACCAGCCTGGTGGCTATAACCCGGTACAGGATCGGGTACGTCAGGAGAACGAGCGGGCGGCTCAGCTAGCGGCTCAACAGACGGCTCATCAAGATTTCCCAGAGTATCCGATAGCTTACGTTGAGACGGGAGTGGCCACTAGAACCGGCGGTGTTCCTTGTTTGGTGCGGGCTCTGCGTAATGTACGCCTTCCCAAGGACTTCAAGGGACCTCGAAAGGTGCCGAGTTACACGGCCGACTTACAGCCTGGAGCGTGGATCGAGAGCTATGAGATGGCCATGGAGCTGTCGGAGGTCAGCGATGCAGCAATGGCTAAGTACTTCACAATGATGTTAGATGGAATGGCCCGATCCTGGTTGAAGGGCTTGCCTCCCAATTCCATTAATTCGTGGGCAGAGCTAAAAGCCCGCTTCATCCAAAACTTCAAAGACACTTGCAAGCAATCCATGTCGATTGTAGATTTGACAAATTGTAAGCAAGAGGAGGGTGAGTGCACAACTCACTGGGTACGTCGGGTTAAGGAGATAATACATTCATCTGACAAGATGGATGCTGGCTCTGCAGTCCTTATGTTGGAAAAGAATTGTCGCTTTGAGCCGCTAAGACAGAAGCTGGGGTGCCTTAAGTGGGATTGCAACGATATGGGTATGTTGATGGCCACTTTAGTCAAATACGCCGACTCTGATAGTACCAAGGACCCCGCGTCTGATGAGGAAAAGACAGGGGAGGGAAAGAAGAATGGCAAGGGAAAGGGACAACAGCATAACCTGACGAATCAAGGGGGCAACAAGCGTAAGGCCGAGGGTAACCCGGAGTTTGTAGCCAATGCCAATGCACAGGATAACAATAAGAGATGTAAGGGTAAGCCACCCTGATATGGCGGGTCAGGTCCATCTCTTGAGCAGCTACTCAATGAGCCGTGCCCGAAACATGGCACCCGGGAACAACCCGCCATCCATTTATGGAAAGATTGTGCGATCATGAAGGCTTTTAAGAATTCTAACACATTTCATGGCAATCATGGGTCGGGCGGCGGCTCAGGAGCTGGCGGTTTTCATGGCCCGTGTGGCGGTTCAAGTTCCGGCTTTCAGGGACATCAGGGCGGTCATAATCAGCAGCAATCTGGTCAAGGGGAACAACAACAACAACAATCGGGTTATCAAAGCCATCCGAAGCAGCTAAATAGTGGGCAGTATCATGTGTTTACCAGTAGCTTGTGCAAACGTGACCAGAAGGTTCATAAGAGGGCTGTAAATTCTGTTGAGCCAGCGGTTCCCCGTTATTTGAGGTGGTCAGAACAGCCCATTGTGTGGAGCAGGGAAGATCACCCCATCCGGGTTGATAATCCGGGTCAGTTAGCCTTGGTGGTGGCACCTCAGGTTGGTGGCTATAAATTCACTAATGTACTCATGGACGGGTGTAGCAGCATCAATATCCTCTATTATGAGACCTCCCAACGCATGGGGTTAACTGATAAGAATTTGAAGACGTCCAACACTGTTTTTCATGGAGTGGTCCCTGGCAAGTCGGCGTACCCAGTTGGCAAGATTGAACTGGAAGTGCCTTTTGGAGATGAGTATGATTCCAGAGCTGAAAACTAACCTTTGAGGTGGTCAAAATCAGGAGTCCATATCATGATCTGTTTGGACGGTCGGCTTATGCCAAGTTCATGTCACGACCGTGCTATGTTTACCTGCAGCTTAAGATGCCGGGTCACAAAGGTACCATCACCGTGCATGGAAGTTGGAAGGTAGCCCTGGAATGTGAGGAGGGTGACGCGGCTTATGCTGAGTCTGTTTGTGCAGCGGAGGAAATGAAGTTTTATCAAAACAACGTTGACCCGGCAGATATGACCTCTCTAAAAAAGCCAACCACCGAGCATGACCCGGCGATGAAGTTTAAGTCGGCTACTAAAACCAAGCTTGTGGATTTCAATCCGGGTGATTCATCTAAGCAGTTCAGCATCAGTGCCAATTTGGATCCTAAATAGGAAAGCGCGCTCATCGAGTTCATCCATGAGAACCGGGACATCTTTGCATGGAAACCTTCTGACATGCCAGGTGTACCGAGAGAACTCGCTGAGCACACTCTCAATATTGATCCGAAGTATAAGCCGGTCAGACAGTTTCTTTGATGATTCACTGAAGAGAGGCGACAAGCAATTGGAGAGAAAGTCGCCCGGCTCTTAGCCGCAGGGTTTATTGTTGAAGTTTTTCACCCGGAGTGGTTGGCTAACTCGGTACTCGTGCTCAAGAAGAACGGCACCTGGCGGATGTGTGTGGATTACACGGACTTAAATAAGGCTTGTCCAGCTAATCCCTTTGCACTTCCCAGTATTAATCAAATCATTGATGCTACGGCGGGTTGTGAGCGTTTAAGCTTTTTGGATGCTTACTCTGGTTATCATCAGATCAAGATGGCAGTTAAGGACCAGGAGAAGACGACTTTCATCACTCTGTTTGGAGCCTTCTGTTATGTATCTATGCCGTTTGGGCTCAAGAGTGCTCAGGTGACTTATCAGCGATGTGTACAGAACTGTCTCCACGACCAAATTGGGCGCAATGTTCATGCTTATGTGGATGATATCATGGTGAAGTCCAGAGAGAAGGAAACCTTGATACCTAACCTGAAGGAGACCTTTGATAATCTCCGGGTTTATAAAATGATGCTTAACCCGGAAAAGTGTGTATTTGGTGTACCTGCAAGCAAGCTCTTGGGTTTCTTGGTTTCAAACAAAGGCATTGAAGCTAATCCGGAGAAGATCAAGGCAATTACCTCTCTGGCTAAACCGGCGTGCATCAATGATGTTCAACGACTGGCGGCTCGTGTTGCTGCTTTAAGTCGGTTCATAAGCCGGTTAGGTGAGAAGGCCCACCGCTGTATCAGATGATGAAGAAAACAGACATGTTTGTCTTGAGTGATGCTGCTAACACTGCCTTTGAAGATTTAAAGAGACAGTTGTCTGAGCCACCGGTCCTTGCGGCTCCCATTGATAAAGAGACGCTGCTGTTATATGTGGCTGCTAACTCACGAGCCGTCAGTGTCGCCATCGTGGTGGAGCGTCAGGAGACAGGCAAGGAGCACCCGGTTCAACGGCCGGTTTACTACGTCAGCGAGGTGCTCATTGAGTCTAAACAAAGATATCCACATTGGTAGAAACTTGTTTATGGTGTGTTCATGGCAAACCAGAAGCTGAAGCAGTACTTCCAAAGTCATCCTATAACGGTGGTAAATTTCGCCCCTTTGGGAGACATCATTCAGAATAGGGAGGCCACAGGATGAATTGCTAAGTGGGCTATTGAGCTTGGGCCCTATGGTTTGAAGTATATGCCCCGTACTGCTATTAAATCTCAAGCCTTGGTGGACTTTATCAATGATTGGAAAGAACTGCAGGCACCTGAGGAGAAGCCAGATAATACATATTGGACTATTCACTTTGATGGGTCCAGGCAGTTAGAAGGCTCAGGGGCTGGAGTTGTTTTAACTTCCCCTCGAGGTGACAAATTTCGTTATGTGCTCCAGCTCATGTTTCCCTGTACTAATAATGCAGCTGAGTACGAGGCCTTGCTCCATGGACTCCGGATGGCCAAAGAGATGAATTTGAGCCGGGTAAGGTGCTTGGGCGACTCAGATCTCGTGGCTCAATAGGTGTCAGGCAAGTGGGACTCTAAGGATCCCCTTATGGCGGCTTACCATCGTGAAGTAGATGATGTGGCTGGGTGCTTCAGAGGGTATCAAGTGGAGCACATTGATCGAAGGAAGAATGTGGCGGCTGATGCGTTAAGCCGGTTGGGATCTCAGCGTAAGCCGGTGCTGCCTAACACCTTTCTTGACGTTTTGCATAATCTTTCTGTCAAGGTACCTACAGAGGAAGAATTAGCAGTGCCATACCCGGAGGCATAGTTGGTGGCCGTGCTTCACGTCATCTCGGATTGGACATTGCCATACTTGGCTTATATGACCCGGGGAGAGTTGCCTGAGGATGAGACTTTGGCGAGACAAATCGTCAGGCAGTCCAAATCCATGACAATTGTTTATGGGGAGTTACATCACCTCAGTGTCACAGGTGCATTCCAACGTTGTGTGTCGCCTGCGGAGGGTCAAGAGATACTTCGAGAGATCTATGAAGGAGATTGTGGTCATCATGCCGGCACAAAATCTCTTGTGGCCAAGGCTTTCCGTCATGGTTTTTATTGGCTGATGGCTCATGCTGATGCAGAGGATCTTGTCAGCAAATGTGACGAATGTCAAAAATTCTCACGACAAGCTCATGTGCCGGCTCAAGAGTTGAGGATGATTCCAATTACTTGGCCATTAGTAGTCTGGGGGCTTGACATGGTGGGACCTTTCAAGAGATCTAAGGATAAAAAGACACACCTCCTAGTGGCAGTGGATAAATTCATAAAGTGAGTTCAGGCAGAGCCGGTCAGTAAGTGTGATGCAGCCACAACGGTTCAGTTCATCAAAAAGGTGATCTTTCGTTTTGGTTTTCCACACAACATCATAACTGATAATGGCACTAATCTCTCCAAGGGTGCCATGGAAGAGTTCTGTCAACGAGAACATATCCGGCTTTACATTTCGGCTGTTGCTCATCCTCAATCCAATGGCCAAGTAGAAAGAGCTAATCAGGAGATCCTGAGGGGTATCAAACCACGGCTCTTGGTCCCCTTACAGTGGACTCCAGGTTGTTGGGTGGAGGAATTATCCTCGTGCTATGGATCATCAACACTACGCCTAACAGATCCACGGGTTATACACCTTTTTTCATGGTCTATGGAGCAGAGGCAGTCCTGTCAAGTGACATCCGGCACGATTCACCCCGTGTGGCGGCTTACGTTGAGGCTGATAATGAAAAAGCTCGTCAGGAGGCACTTGACTTGTTGGATGAGGAGCGAGACTTGGCAATAGCCCGCTCAGCGATTTACCAGCAAGACCTTCGTCGCTATCACAGCCACCGGGTCAGAAGCAGAACCTTTCAGGAAGGCAATTTAGTGCTCCGGCTCATCCAGGATCAGTCTGACATGCACAAGCTATCCCCTCCTTGGGAAGGACCCTTTGTGGTTAGCAAGAATCTGAACAACGGGTCATACTACCTCATTGATATTCGAGAGCACAAAGACTCACGTAAGTCGGAGGAGGAGACCCGCCGGCCGTGGAATATAGCCCATCTTCGGCCTTACTATAATTAAGCCACCGGCTCTCAAGATCTATATATTTTGACGATGTATATATTATATAAAGCAATAAAGCAGGACCTCTGTCCTTTTTTACCCTCAAAAGTTTATATGCCTTTTTATCAGATGGTGGAAACAACCAACAGGGAGCGGATCATATCTGAATCCGGCTCTTCCTTTGGTCCGGCTTATGATCATATTGTTGGGTTTCGTAGTAATTTCAAAAAATTTCCTACGCGCACACAGGATCATGTGATGCATAGCAACGAGAGGAGAGTGTTGTCTACGTACCCAACGCAGACCGACTGCGGAAGCAATGACACGACGTAGAGGAAGTAGTCGTACGTCTTCACGATCCAACCGATCAAGCACCGAAACTACGGCACCTCCGAGTTCGAGCACACGTTCAGCTCGATGACGATCCCCAGACTCCGATCCAGCAAAGTGTCGGGGAAGAGTTTCGTCAGCACGACGGCGTGGTGACGATCTTGATGAACTACAGCAGCAGGGCTTCGCCTAAACTCCACTACAGTATTATCGAGGAATATGGTGGCAGGGGGCACCGCACACGGCTAAGGAATCGATCACGTGGATCAACTTGTGTCAACTTGTCTGTTTAGAGGTGCCCCTGCCTCCGTATATAAAGGAGGAGAGGAGGGGAGGCTGGCCGGCCAAAGAGGGAGGCGCAGGAGAGTCCTACTCCCTCTGGGAGTAGGATTCCTCCCCCCAATCCTAGTCCAACTAGGATTCCTCGGAGGGGAAGGGAGAGAGGGGGGCCGGCCACCTTCTCCTAGTCCTAATAGGACTAGGGGAGGTGAAAGAGGCGCAGCCACCTTGGGCTGCCCCTTTCTCCTTTCCACTAAGGCCCATGATGGCCCATATGGCTCCCGGGGGGTTCCGGTAACCTCCCGGTAACCCGGTAAAATCCCGATTTCACCCGGAACACTTCCGATGTCCAAACATAGGCTTCCAATATATCAATCTTTACGTCTCGACCATTTCGAGACTCCTCGTCATGTCCGTGATCACATCCGGGACTCCGAACAACCTTCGGTACATCAAAATGCATAAACTCATAATATAACTGTCATCATAACCTTAAGCGTGCGGACCCTACGGGTTCGAGAACAATGTAGACATGACCGAGACATGTCTCTGGTCAATAACCAATAGCGGGACCTGGATGCCCATATTGGCTCCTACATATTCTACGAAGATCTTTATCGGTCAGACCGCATAACAACATACGTTGTTCCCTTTGTCATCGGTATGTTACTTGCCCGAGATTCGATCGTCGGTATCCAATACCTAGTTCAATCTCGTTAACGGCAAGTCTCTTTACTCGTTCCGTAATACATCATCTCACAACTAACATATTAGTTGTAATGCTTGCAAGGCTTATGTGATGTGTATTACCGAGAGGGCCCAGAGATACCTCTCCGACAATCGGAGTGACAAATCCTAATCTCGAAATACGCCAACCCAACATCGACCATTGGAGACACCTGTAGTACTCCTTTATAATCACCCATTTACGTTGTGACGTTTGGTATTACCCAAAGTGTTCCTCCGGTAAACGGGAGTTGCATAATCTCATAGTCGTAGGAACATGTATAAGTCATGAAGAAAGCAATAGCAACATACTAAACGATCAGGTGCTAAGCTAATGGAATGGGTCATGTCAATCAGATCATTCTACTAATGATGTGACCTCGTTAATCAAATAACAACTCATTGTTCATGGTTAGGAAACATAACCATCTTTGATTAACGAGCTAGTCAAGTAGAGGCATACTAGTGACACTCTGTTTGTCTATGTATTCACACATGTATTATGTTTCCGGAAAATACAATTCTAGCATGAATAATAAACATTTATCATGATTATAAGGAAATAAATAATAACTTTATTATTGCCTCTAGGGCATATTTCCTTCAGTCTCCCACTTGCACTAGAGTCAATAATCTAGATTACACTGTAATCAATCTAACACCCATGGAGCTTTGGTGCTGATCATGTTTTGCTCGTGGAAGAGGCTTAGTCAACGGGTTGCAATATTCAGATCCGTATGTATCTTGCAAATCTCTATGTCTCCCACCTGGACTAGATCCCGGATGGAGTTGAAGCGTCTCTTGATGTGTTTGGTCCTTTTGTGAAATCTGGATTCCTTTGCCAAGGCAATTGCACCAGTATTGTCACAAAAGATTTTCATTGGACCCGATGCACTAGGTATGACACCTAGATCGGATATGAACTCCTTCATCCAGACTCCTTCATTTGCTGCTTCCGAAGCAGCTATGTATTCCGCTTCACATGTAGATCCCGCTACGACGCTTTGTTTAGAACTGCACCAACTGACAGCTCCACCGTTTAATGTAAACACGTATCCGGTTTGCGATTTAGAATCGTCCGGATCAGTGTCAAAGCTTGCATCAACGTAACCTTTTACGATGAGCTCTTTGTCACTTCCATATACGAGAAACATATCCTTAGTCATTTTCAGGTATTTCAGGATGTTCTTGACCGCTGTCCAGTGATCCATTCCTGGATTACTTTGGTACCTCCCTGCTAAACTTATAGCAAGGCACACATCAGGTCTGGTACACAGCATTGCATACATGATAGAGCCTATGGCTGATGCATAGGGAACATCTTTCATATTCTCTCTATCTTCTGCAGTGGTCGGGCATTGAGTCTTACTCAATTTCACACCTTGTAACACAGGCAAGAACCCTTTCTTTGCTTGATCCATTTTGAATTTCTTCAAAATTTTGTCAAGGTATGTGCTTTGTGAAAGTCCAATTAAGCGTCTTGATCTGTCTCTATAGATCTTAATGCCTAATATGTAAGCAGCTTCACCGAGGTCTTTCATTGAAAAACTTTTATTCAAGTATCCCTTTATGCTATCCAGAAATTCTATATCATTTCCAATCAGTAATATGTCATCCACATATAGTATCAGAAATGCTACAGAGCTCCCACTCACTTTCTTGTAAATACAGGCTTCTCCAAAAGTCTGTATAAAACCAAATGCTTTGATCACACTATCAAAACGTTTATTCCAACTCCGAGAGGCTTGCACCAGTCCATAAATGGATCGCTGGAGCTTGCACACTTTGTTAGCTCCCTTTGGATCGACAAAACCTTCTGGTTGCATCATATACAACTCTTCTTCCAGGAATCCATTCAGGAATGCAGTTTTGACATCCATTTGCCAAATTTCATAATCATAAAATGCGGCAATTGCTAACATGATTCGGACGGACTTAAGCATCGCTACGGGTGAGAAGGTCTCATCGTAGTCAATTCCTTGAACTTGCCGAAAACCTTTTGCGACAAGTCGAGCTTTGTAGACAGTAATATTACCATCAGCGTCAGTCTTCTTCTTAAAGATCCATTTATTCTCAATCGCTTGCCGATCATCGGGCAAGTCAACCAAAGTCCATACTTTGTTCTCATACATGGATCCCATCTCAGATTTCATGGCTTCTAGCCACTTTGCGGAATCTGGGCTCACCATCGCTTCTTCATAGTTCGTAGGTTCATCATGATCTAGTAGCATGACCTCCAGAACAGAATTACCGTACCACTCTGGTGCGGATCTTACTCTGGTTGATCTACGAAGTTCAGTAGTATCTTGATATGAAGTTTCATGATCATTATCATTGGCTTCCTCACTAACTGGTGTAGGTGTCACTGAAACAGTTTTCTGTGATGAACTACTTTCCAGTAAGGGAGCAGGTACAGTTACCTCGTCAAGTTCTACTTTCCTCCCACTCACTTCTTTCGAGAGAAACTCCTTCTCTAGAAATGATCCATTCTTAGCAACAAATGTTTTGCCTTCGGATCTGTGATAGAAGGTGTACCCAACAGTTTCCTTTGGGTATCCTATGAATACACATTTCTCCGATTTGGGTTCGAGCTTATCAGGTTGAAGCTTTTTCACATAAGCATCGCAGCCCCAAACTTTAAGAAACGACAACTTCGGTTTCTTGCCAAACCATAGTTCATAAGGCGTCGTCTCAACGGATTTTGATGGTGCCCTATTTAACGTGAATGCGGCCGTCTCTAAAGCATATCCCCAAAATGATAGCGGTAAATCTGTAAGAGACATCATAGATCGCACCATATCTAGTAAAGTACGATTACGACGTTCGGACACACCATTACGCTGTGGTGTTCCGGGGGGCATGAGTTGCGAAACTATTCCACAGTTTTTCAAATGTACACCAAACTCGTAACTCAAATATTCTCCTCCACGATCAGATCGTAGAAACTTTATTTTCTTGTTACGATGATTTTCAACTTCACTCTGAAATTCTTTGAATTTTTCAAATGTTTCAGACTTATGCTTCATTAAGTAGATATATCCATATCTGCTCAAATCATCTGTGAAGGTGAGAAAATAACGATATCCGCCACGAGCTTCAATATTCATCGGACCACATACATCGGTATGTATGATTTCCAACAAATCTGTTGCTCTCTCCATAGTACCGGAGAACGGTGTTTTAGTCATCTTGCCCATGAGGCACGGTTCGCAAGTACCAAGTGATTCATAATCAAGTGGTTCCAAAAGTCCATTAGTATGGAGTTTCTTCATGCGTTTTACACCGATATGACCTAAACGACAGTGCCACAAATAAGTTGCACTTTCATTATCAACTCTGTATCTTTTGGTTTCAACATTATGAATATGTGTATTACTACTATCGAGATTTAGTAAGAATAGACCACTCTTCAAGGGTGCATGACCATAAAAGATATTACTCATATAAATAGAACAACCATTATTCTCTGATTTAAATGAATAACCGTCTCGCATTAAACAAGATCCAGATATAATGTTCATGCTCAATGCTGGCACCAAATAACAATTATTTAGGTCTAATATTAATCCCGAAGGTAGATGTAGAGGTAGCGTGCCGACCGCGATCACATCGACTTTGGAACCGTTTCCCACGCGCATCGTCACCTCGTCCTTTGCCAGTGCCCGCTTATTCTGTAGTCCCTGTTTCGAGTTGAAAATATTAGCAACAGAACCAGTATCAAATACCCAGGTGCTACTGCCAGCATTGGTAAGGTACACATCAATAACATGTATATCACATATACCTTTGTTCACCTTGCCATCCTTCTTATCCGCCAAATACTTGGGGCAGTTCCGCTTCCAGTGACCAGTCTGCTTGCAGTAGAAGCACTCAGTTTCAGGCTTAGGTCTAGACTTGGGTTTCTTCTCTTGAGCAGCAACTTGCTTGCCGTTCTTTTTGAAGTACCCCTTTTTCTTCCCTTTGCCTTTTTTCTTGAAACTAGTGGTCTTGTTAACCATCAACACTTGATGCTCCTTCTTGATTTCTACCTCCGCAGCTTTTAGCATTGCGAAGAGCTCGGGAATAGTCTTGTTCATCCCTTGCATATTATAGTTCATCACGAAGCTCTTGTAGCTTGGTGGCAGTGATTGGAGAATTCTGTCAATGACGCAATCATCTGGAAGATTAACTCCCAATTGAGTCAAGTGATTATTATACCCAGACATTTTGAGTATATGCTCACTGATAGAACTGTTCTCTTCCATCTTGCAGCTATAGAACTTATTGGAGACTTCATATCTCTCAATCCGGGCATTTGCTTGAAATATTAACTTCAACTCCTGGAACATCTCATATGCTCCATGACGTTCAAAACGTCGTTGAAGTCCCGATTCTAAGCCGTAAAGCATGGCACACTGAACTATCGAGTAGTCATCAGCTTTGCTCTGCCAGACGTTCATAACATCTGGCGTTGCTCCAGCAGCAGGCCTGGCACCCAGCGGTGCTTCCAGGACGTAATTCTTCTGTGCAGCAATGAGGATAATCCTCAAGTTACGGACCCAGTCCGTGTAATTGCTACCATCATCTTTCAACTTTGCTTTCTCAAGGAACGCATTAAAATTTAACGGAACAACAGCACGAGCCATCTATCTACAATCAACATAAACAAGCAAGATACTATCAGGGACTAAGTTCATGATAAATTTTAAGTTCAGTTAATCATATTATTAAAGAACTCCCACTTAGATAGACATCCCTCTAATCCTCTAAGTGATCACGTGATCCAAATCAACTAAACCATGTCCGATCATCACGTGAGATGGAGTAGTTTCATCGGTGAACATCATTATGTTGATCATATCTACTATATGATTCACGCTCGACCTTTCGGTCTCCGTGTTCCGAGGCCATATCTGCATATGCTAGGCTCGTCAAGTTTAACCTGAGTATTCTGCGTGCGCAACTGTTTTGCACCCGTTGTATTTGAACGTAGAGCCTATCACACCCAATCATCACGTGGTGTCTCAGCACGAAGAACTTTTGCAACGGTGCATACTCAGGGAGAACACTTCTTGATAATTTAGTGAGAGATCATCTTATAATGCTACCGTCAATCAAAGCAAGATAAGATGCATAAAAAGATAAACATCACATGCAATCAATATAAGTGATATGATATGGCCATCATTATCTTGTGCTTGTGATCTCCATCTCCGAAGCACCGTCATGATCACCATCGTCACCGGCGCGACACCTTGATCTCCATCGTAGCATCGTTGTCGTCTCGCCAATCTTATGCTTCCACGACTATCACTACCGTTTAGTAATAAAGTAAAGCATTACATCGCGATTGCATTGCATACAATAAAGCGACAACCATATGGCTCCTGCCAGTTGCCGATAACTTGGTTACAAAACATGATCATCTCATACAATAAAATTAAGCATCATGCCTTGACCATATCACATCACAACATGCCCTGCAAAAACAAGTTAGACGTCCTCTACTTTGTTGTTGCATGTTTTACGTGGCTGCTACGGGCTTAAGTAAGAACCAATCTCACCTACGCATCAAAACCACAACGATAGTTTGTCAAATAGACTCCGTTTTAACCTTCGCAAGGACCGGGCGTAGCCATACTTGGTTCAACTAAAGTTGGAGAGGCAGACGCCCGCAAGCCATCTCTGTGCAAAGCACGTCGAGGGAACCGGTCTCGCGTAAGCGTACGCGTAAGGTTGGTCCGGGTCGTCTCGTCCAACAATACCGCTGAACCAAAATATGACATGCTGGTAGGCAGTATGACTTGTATCGTCCACAACTCACTTGTGTTCTACTCGTGCATATAACATCAATATCATTAACCTAGGCTCGGATGCCACTGTTGGGTTTCGTAGTAATTTCAAAAAATTTCCTACGCGCACACAGGATCATGTGATGCATAGCAACGAGAGGAGAGTGTTGTCTACGTACCCAACGCAGACCGACTGCGGAAGCAATGACACGACGTAGAGGAAGTAGTCGTACGTCTTCACGATCCAACCGATCAAGCACCGAAACTACGGCACCTCCGAGTTCGAGCACACGTTCAGCTCGATGACGATCCCCGGACTCCGATCCAGCAAAGTGTCGGGGAAGAGTTTCGTCAGCACGACGGCGTGGTGACGATCTTGATGAACTACAGCAGCAGGGCTTCGCCTAAACTCCACTACAGTATTATCGAGGAATATGGTGGCAGGGGGCACCGCACACGGCTAAGGAATCGATCACGTGGATCAACTTGTGTCAACTTGTCTGTTTAGAGGTGCCCCTGCCTCCGTATATAAAGGAGGAGAGGAGGGGAGGCTGGCCGGCCAAAGAGGGAGGCGCAGGAGAGTCCTACTCCCTCTGGGAGTAGGATTCCTCCCCCCAATCCTAGTCCAACTAGGATTCCTCGGAGGGGAAGGGAGAGAGGGGGGCCGGCCACCTTCTCCTAGTCCTAATAGGACTAGGGGAGGTGAAAGAGGCGCAGCCACCTTGGGCTGCCCCTTTCTCCTTTCCACTAAGGCCCATGATGGCCCATATGGCTCCCGGGGGGTTCCGGTAACCTCCCGGTAACCCGGTAAAATCCCGATTTCACCCGGAACACTTCCGATGTCCAAACATAGGCTTCCAATATATCAATCTTTACGTCTCGACCATTTCGAGACTCCTCGTCATGTCCGTGATCACATCCGGGACTCCGAACAACCTTCGGTACATCAAAATGCATAAACTCATAATATAACTGTCATCATAACCTTAAGCGTGCGGACCCTACGGGTTCGAGAACAATGTAGACATGACCGAGACATGTCTCTGGTCAATAACCAATAGCGGGACCTGGATGCCCATATTGGCTCCTACATATTCTACGAAGATCTTTATCGGTCAGACCGCATAACAACATACGTTGTTCCCTTTGTCATCGGTATGTTACTTGCCCGAGATTCGATCGTCGGTATCCAATACCTAGTTCAATCTCGTTAACGGCAAGTCTCTTTACTCGTTCCGTAATACATTATCTCACAACTAACATATTAGTTGTAATGCTTGCAAGGCTTATGTGATGTGTATTACCGAGAGGGCCCAGAGATACCTCTCCGACAATCGGAGTGACAAATCCTAATCTCGAAATACGCCAACCCAACATCGACCATTGGAGACACCTGTAGTACTCCTTTATAATCACCCATTTACGTTGTGACGTTTGGTAGTACCCAAAGTGTTCCTCCGGTAAACGGGAGTTGCATAATCTCATAGTCGTAGGAACATGTATAAGTCATGAAGAAAGCAATAGCAACATACTAAACGATCAGGTGCTAAGCTAATGGAATGGGTCATGTCAATCAGATCATTCTACTAATGATGTAACCTCGTTAATCAAATAACAACTCATTGTTCATGGTTAGGAAACATAACCATCTTTGATTAACGAGCTAGTCAAGTAGAGGCATACTAGTGACACTCTGTTTGTCTATGTATTCACACATGTATTATGTTTCCGGAAAATACAATTCTAGCATGAATAATAAACATTTATCATGATTATAAGGAAATAAATAATAACTTTATTATTGCCTCTAGGGCATATTTCCTTCAGGGAGGTCGACCATGGAAGCCATTTTCTTGGTACGACAACTTATGGAGAGATATAGGGAGCATAAGAAGGACTTGCATATGGTGTTCATTGACTTGGAGAAGGCCTATGATAAGATACCGCGGAATGTCATGTGGTGGGCCTTGGAGAAACACAAAGTCCCAGCAAAGTACATTACCCTCATCAAGGACATGTACAATAATGTTGTGACAAGTGTTCGAACAAGTGATGTCGACACCGATGACTTCCCGATTAAGATAGGACTGCATCAGGGGTCAGCTTTGAGCCCTTATCTTTTTGCATTGGTGATGGATGAGGTCACAAGGGGTATACAAGGAGATATCCCATGGTGTATGCTCTTTGCGGATAATGTGGTGCTAGTTGACGATAGTCGGACGGGGGTAAATAGGAAGTTAGAGTTATGGAGACAAACCTTGGAATCGAAAGGGTTTAGGCTTAGTAGAACTAA
The DNA here is from genome assembly GCF_002162155.2 of Triticum dicoccoides. Taxonomy (NCBI): domain Eukaryota; kingdom Viridiplantae; phylum Streptophyta; class Magnoliopsida; order Poales; family Poaceae; genus Triticum; species Triticum dicoccoides. The sequence continues at coordinate 585,007,829 of NC_041385.1, forward strand.
AACCGAGTACATGATGTGCGGTTTCAGTACTACTAGCTGTGAGGAGGAGGAGGTTAGCCTTGATGGCCAGGTGGTACCTCGGAAGGACACCTTTCGGTATTTGGGGTCAATGTTGCAGGAGGATGGGAGTATTGATGAAGATGTGAACCATCGAATCAAAGCCGGATGGATGAAGTGGCGCCAAGCTTCTGGCATTCTCTGTGACAAGAGAGTGCCACAAAAGCTAAAAGGCAAGTTCTACAGGACGACGGTTCGACCCGCAATGTTGTATGGCACGGAGTGTTGGCCGACTAAAAGGCGACATGTGTTGGGTTTCGTAGTAATTTCAAAAAATTTCCTACGCGCACACAGGATCATGTGATGCATAGCAACGAGAGGAGAGTGTTGTCTACGTACCCAACGCAGACCGACTGCGGAAGCAATGACACGATGTAGAGGAAGTAGTCGTACGTCTTCACGATCCAACCGATCAAGCACCGAAACTACGGCACCTCCGAGTTCGAGCACACGTTCAGCTCGATGACGATCCCCGGACTCCGATCCAGCAAAGTGTCGGGGAAGAGTTTCGTCAGCACGACGGCGTGGTGACGATCTTGATGAACTACAGCAGCAGGGCTTCGCCTAAACTCCGCTACAGTATTATCGAGGAATATGGTGGCAGGGGGCACCGCACACGGCTAAGGAATCGATCACGTGGATCAACTTGTGTCAACTTGTTTGTTTAGAGGTGCCCCTGCCTCCGTATATAAAGGAGGAGAGGAGGGGAGGCTGGCCGGCCAAAGAGGGAGGCGCAGGAGAGTCCTACTCCCTCTGGGAGTAGGATTCCTCCCCCCAATCCTAGTCCAACTAGGATTCCTCGGAGGGGAAGGGAGAGAGGGGGGCCGGCCACCTTCTCCTAGTCCTAATAGGACTAGGGGAGGTGAAAGAGGCGCAGCCACCTTGGGCTGCCCCTTTCTCCTTTCCACTAAGGCCCATGATGGCCCATATGGCTCCCGGGGGGTTCCGGTAACCTCCCGGTAACCCGGTAAAATCCCGATTTCACCCGGAACACTTCCGATGTCCAAACATAGGCTTCCAATATATCAATCTTTACGTCTCGACCATTTCGAGACTCCTCGTCATGTCCGTGATCACATCCGGGACTCCGAACAACCTTCGGTACATCAAAATGCATAAACTCATAATATAACTGTCATCATAACCTTAAGCGTGCGGACCCTACGGGTTCGAGAACAATGTAGACATGACCGAGACATGTCTCTGGTCAATAACCAATAGCGGGACCTGGATGCCCATATTGGCTCCTACATATTCTACGAAGATCTTTATCGGTCAGACCGCATAACAACATACGTTGTTCCCTTTGTCATCGGTATGTTACTTGCCCGAGATTCGATCGTCGGTATCCAATACCTAGTTCAATCTCGTTAACGGCAAGTCTCTTTACTCGTTCCGTAATACATCATCTCACAACTAACATATTAGTTGTAATGCTTGCAAGGCTTATGTGATGTGTATTACCGAGAGGGCCCAGAGATACCTCTCCGACAATCGGAGTGACAAATCCTAATCTCGAAATACGCCAACCCAACATCGACCATTGGAGACACCTGTAATACTCCTTTATAATCACCCATTTACGTTGTGACGTTTGGTAGTACCCAAAGTGTTCCTCCGGTAAACGGGAGTTGCATAATCTCATAGTCGTAGGAACATGTATAAGTCATGAAGAAAGCAATAGCAACATACTAAACGATCAGGTGCTAAGCTAATGGAATGGGTCATGTCAATCAGATCATTCTACTAATGATGTGACCTCGTTAATCAAATAACAACTCATTGTTCATGGTTAGGAAACATAACCATCTTTGATTAACGAGCTAGTCAAGTAGAGGCATACTAGTGACACTCTGTTTGTCTATGTATTCACACATGTATTATGTTTCCGGAAAATACAATTCTAGCATGAATAATAAACATTTATCATGATTATAAGGAAATAAATAATAACTTTATTATTGCCTCTAGGGCATATTTCCTTCACATATCTGAATCTAGCCATGATCACTTGGGGGCTTCCTGTTTAAACATAGGTCGTATTCGAACCAAAGAGAACATAGTTGTCGATACCCACTTGATTGGCATACTGCCAAACCCACTTGGGGGATTCTTGATCATATTTGAATCATAGCTTAACCCCTTTGGGTCTGACGTGGATCGTATTCGAATCAGCGTCATTAAACAACTTTTATGGTCACTTGGGGGCTTCCTATTCAAACATATGTCGTATTCGAACCAAAAAGAACATAGCTGTCGATACCCACTTGATTGGCATCGCCAAAGCCACTGGGGGCTATATGATTGTATCTGAATCTTAGCTTAACCCCTTTGGAGCGGTTTACTGATCGTATTCGAATCAGAAGCCTTTGAATATGGTTATTATCCATTATATTTCATAAGTTTAAATTATTGGATTATCTTGAGACCTTCTTGAAAGCACTATGAGATGGTTCTTTGTTATTCCGGCTTAATATTGATCACTCCAGGTTATTAAGTGCCAGGTGAGCATTATATGTTCCAGCCTTCAGGAGTTGAATTTACCAGCATGGTGTAGGTCATATAAACAGGCAAGATAATCAAAAGGATCGCAGGCAGGATAAGGCAAGCAAATTTGACATCAAGGAGATAAAAGATGAATATAAGCTGGAAGTATATAGTGATGGCGGCTTCCGCAAGTATTAAGCGCCATAAACATGCGCGTAGGCATGGCAAAATTGAAGAGATTTTTTCTACCCTATTACAAGACTCCCCGAGTCTGAATGATGAAGCATTGTTTTGCAAAGTGATAAATGCCTGGCGGTTCACTCCTTTGGCGGGCTTGAATGCTCTGAGTTATCCTTCTCTGCTTCTCCGTCGGCTGCTTTGTCCTGGAAAGTTGATGAGGCCCAGTCAATGCCGCTCAAGGCTTCAAATTCGGCTTCATCATCTATTAAACCGGTTGGGTCCACTTCAGGGACAAAGGTATGCTTACGAGTTGGAGGGATCAGGCTGACTTCATCATAGGGAGGTGTTGGGATTCTCCGGTTCTCGCTATCATATCCCGGCTGATACTTGGTAAGATCAGTATCGTTCCCAATAAGAGTGGCCACGGGGCGTATATCTTTGACACAGGCGATGAAGTCATGTCCATCAAATACGGTCCCATCTTCCTTAAGACTGGGGTATCCAAGAGCAAGGTCGGCCGGGTCTAGTTCCAGAATCCATGCTTTTGCCCGGCTCAACACAGCTACGGCTCCGGCTCTAGCGGACGCCCGCCTTAGATCTTGGATCCGTTGAGGTAGTGAAGCAAGCCATTCTTGCAGGAGGTGAGGAACGTCACCTGATAAAGCTACAACATCTAGAGCATGTTGTGACTCGGTGTAGAGCTGCTCCACCAGAGTATAAACCGCCTTCAGCTTGATCAACATGTTCTTTTTGAGGTTTGTGCTCCTAGGGCCTGCATTATTAAACATAAGGTGAGCCGGAGCTGACAATTGAAGGAATCATTGAAAGGAGGTTTGCCAAGTTTAAAGTCTATACGGGTAACTCCGTTGTTGCTTCTGCAAGTAATGCCTCTGCCGTCTCAGCCTGGGTCACCAGAGAAGCCTTTTCATCAGCCCAAGTTTTCTTTTCTGCCTCAAAATTCTTCTTCAGCTTCTCTTGTTCAGAGACGCTGAATTCAAATTTGGAGTTGGCCTTTTGAATTTCAAGTTCTTGAGCGGCCAGGCGGCTCTTCAGGTCAGCCATCTTCGACTCAAATTGACTTATGGTGGCCTGCATTAATGTCGGGTTATAATCAGAATCATGGTAAGATAGCATTAAGTCCCTAGCACTTTGCAAGCAAAGATACTTGACACTTGGGGCTAATGTGTGCTGAAGAATTTTTAACTTACAATGCCGGCTCATGAAAATTAAGTCTCAAGCACTTTGCAAGCAAAGATGCTTGACACTTGGGGGCTAATGTGTATTGCAAGTTTAAAGTATCATGTCACAACCGAGTTACATATCCTCTTTCAAAAACTGGATAGATCAGTAGTAAGCAATTTTCTAAGTCTACAGCATATTTATTCATAAGCAATAGACTTGGGGGCTGATACAGTAAGTATGATTCGGAAAAGGAGCATAAGTCATACCTCAGATTTTTGCTGTATTTGCTTCACCAATATTCAGATGAGTATAGTCAGAGACCATATCTGCTATGTACTTGATTGAGATAGCCAAAGACTATATCTCCAATACTCAGATGAGTATAGTCAGCAATATCTAGCTCGGCCACTTGACTTTCCAGAATTTCCTCCTTAGCAGAGCACTTGGCAAGGACAGTGGGTCGCCCTGGCTCAACAAAGTGAGTCTTCAAAATCTCAACGTCCGGATCAGTTTTCTAGACCGGGCTAGGAGCTTCCGGGTTATTAGAGCTGTTGAGAGTGTCTTCGGCGGGCGGATCAGAGGTTGGTGCTGGAATGTCGTAGACTGGTTCAGGCGGCGGCTGATGGGTAGAACTATCAGGAGCAGTCGTGGCAAGCTCCGGTTCAGTCACGACCGGGTCTCGGGACGGCTTACTCTTTTTTACCCTCTTACTGGGCTTCACTTGCACGCTGTGGACAAAGGCAGAAGGATGAGTACAAACGCATGGGTAAGGTAAAGCATAAAGGTAAACCAAATTAAGTTACCCGGGGGCTGTTTTGAAAGCCGGCATGTTAGATTGCATAGAGTCACCGGAGGAAGGAGAGGTATCCTGATAATTGGAGTCAGATGAATTGAGAGGTTGGCGAAATAAAACCGCCAAAGGAAAATGACAACGTAAATCAAAGATAACCTCAGTCCGACGCTTCCTGGTTACGTCAGGTAAACCGGAGGAAAGCTCTACATCCTTGCTGTTCCGGGTCTGCCTCCGGCTTTCAAACTGTTGTTGCTTCAAAAGAAATTGAGGATCTTGATAAGCTAGAGGATGTGAAAATCTTACTTTCCGGGTCACCCTTCGGATTTTTTGCTTTGGCAAAGGCTCTGAGTCGGAGGAGATTATAGTTACCTCTTCGTCCATTGCTTGGCTGTTCCCCGTATCCTCCTCAAAAGATAGAATGTCAATAAAATAATGACAAAAGAGTCAGGAAAGTTAAGGATTACCTCTTCTTCATCATCAGAAGTATCATCCAATTTGAGTAAATCCGAAGCGCTTGGTTTCTTCTTTTTTGAAGTTCCTATTTTGGCGGTTTTCCTTTCAGCTCTTTTTGCCGCTCTGGCTTGTTTGGCCGCCTCATGGTTATATTTGACATTCCAGAAGTTGTCATCGGCCTGTGAAAAATAATAAGGGGTTATGAGTAAAAGCAAGATGTAACGTAGAAAAGAGTACTCATTGAGGTTGGTGACTCATAGCAGGGGTCGGGTTCTTCTTGCAGAAAGGAAGTAAGCCAAAGGCATTACTAGTCATTGTGCCCTCTTTCAACAATGTTTGGATTGTAGCCTCCACCACATCATCTGGTAAGTCGTCGAGACTATGGCACAGTGGGTCATCCTTCTCGCCTGAGTAAGTGCACATTAAGCCGGGGCGACGGCTTAACGGAAGCACTCGCCAAGTGACCCAGACTCGGACCAGATCGATGCCGTCTAAGCCGTTTCCCAAAAGATCTCTGATTCTTCTAATGGTGGGAGCGAGTGGCAAAGGTTCAACAGCAGAAAGTTTATCCGACAGCGGGTGGTTGGATTCAAGGCGCAGAGCACGGAAGCCGGGCAGAGGGTTGTCGCCAGCCGGAGAAGTGTCCTGGCAATAGAACCATGTCTGATTCCAATCCTTCGGATGACTCAGTAGTTCAGCATAAGGAAAAAGGCAGTCTCTCCGCCGCTGAATTGAGATGCCACCAAGTTCTAGGTTGGGCCTGTTGGCACGTTCATTCTGCCGGTTTAAGTAGAATAGCTCTCTGAACAAAAGCAGATTGGGTTCTTCCCCCAGGTACACCTCGTAGAAGACTTGGAGGTTGCAAATGTTTGACACGGAATTAGGCCCGATGTCTTGAGGTCTGAGGTCAAAGAAATGCAAAACATCCCTGAAGAATTTTGAACCGGGTGGGGCAAATCCCCGGCTCATATGATCCGTAAAAACTATCACCTCCCCTTCTTTGGGCTGAGGTTTCTCCTCAGATGAGTCAGGGGCACGATAAGACATGACCTCCTTCTTGGGCAGATGGCCAGACTTCACAAATTCAGACAGTTTACTTTTTGTGACTGTGCACGGGACCCAATTACAGGTCATAGGAGCCTTGGTTGCCTTCGGTGCCATGATGTAAATAGAAGCCTATGACAAAATAAGAAGCTCCGGCTCAATTTTAACCCAGAGAGAAAATATTCTTAAGTCTATTCAACATGGCGGTTTACGACGGGGCCTAATGACACATGGCTAATTATATCTGGTTATCTAAGCCGCTATGGGAATCAGTAACAGTTAAGTTATTTTAAGCTGCCAGGAGCTGGCAAGGTTGTCAATTAATGTTGTCTATTTTAAACCGGCAATGAGGGTTACACAAACAGGTTTCACAAGTTGCAGCTATTATTTTGGATCAAACGGCTATTCTGAAAAGGAAAATTTCTAGACCTAGAACTGGCACATATGAAGTCCAAGGGCTTGAACGGGGCCTCTGTGCGACGGAAAGGGGTCTGCTTGCATTTGAAATGGGCGCGCAATAACCACCGCAACTTCTCTACACCATCTGAAGATCAAAAGGGAGCATTGGAGGTACAAAATATCGAGGGTTTGACTCAGGCTGTTAGGAACGCCAACGAACTCGAAGTAGCCTTAGTCTGGATCTGAGGAACGAGAAGGAGGAAACTTACAGATGCAGAGTTGCTACGGAGATCCGTCGCGTTTTTATGGTCAAGTCAGGTTGATGTAGCGGCCTGAGTTGGTGAGGACAGGGAGATCTGCGGCGGTGGCGGCAGCGGAACTCGAGCCACAGAGAGACAGTGAGAGGAAGAAGATGAGCGACTGAGGAAGAAAAAGGAGATGACCTAGGTCGAGCCTATTTATAGAGAAGGACCGACCGGGACGGTGCGAGAAACAAGGAGACCAAACATCATTATCCAGCGGCCCCGACGCCTCGGTTTTCGGAGCGGTCAATAAAAGCAAAGATCAGTTGGAAGATATGGCGGAGTAAAAAATGAATTTAAGTAAAGATGACGTCACGGCGGGCTAACACGGATCCAGAAGATGACGTCATGGCGGGTTAAAAACCTTAACACAGACAGAAGTCTGAAGGTTTATTTTTTAAGGTATTTTAAGATTGACATGAACCAGTTCAAATCAATCTGGGGCCTAATGTTGGGGACATAACTATTTGTAAGCCACCCAGGAGGGGCCGGGTTACGCAAAGAAGACCCATCAGAAAGAAGCCCAAGACCAAGCACGTAGATGGCGGTTCAATAAAGGGTCTAAAGCCCGCAAGAGGCTTAAGGCCCATAGTGGTAAACCGTCATGATAAATATGACTTGTAATATAAGGTAGATTTAACTAGTCACCGAGCCGTACACTGTCTATGAGCCGGCCGGGTCTCTGTAAGATGCAGGGCGCCAACCCGTGTATATAAGGGGGTGACCCGCTGGCGGCTAGGGGTAACAAACAACTCATCGAGAACCGGGCATAGCGTATCTCGCTCCCTGGTCATCGAGACATCAAGCAATACCAACCCAACTAGACGTAGGCCTTACCTTCATCGTAAGGGGCCGAACTAGTATAAACCTCCCATGTCTCTTCTCCCAATTAACCCCTTCAAGCTTCCTAGTCGCGATGACTCCATGATTAAGTCCTTTCACTAGGACATCTAACATGAAAATTCCACGACAACATCGGCACCTGCTCCGACACCGGCGCCATCTCCACAAGGAGCACCATCTCCGGCAGCAACAGAGACACTACCAGTCGCACCGGCACGGGCACCAACAACGGCTCCGGTACCTGCACGAACACTTGAAATTGCACTTCCATCTGCTCCGGCCTGTGCAGCGGCAACAGAACCAGCAGTTGCACCGGAAACAGACTGGGCTGCAGTTCGCACTGCATATTCCAAAGTCCTTACAAAAACCGACATATCCACCTTCTTGGTAAGCATTGGCCGCCCAAGTGCTTCGTTCTTTTTTCTTTCCATGTTGTTTCACATGATTCACTGTGTTGATCTAACTGTTTGTGTATGTCTTGTTGTTTGCAAACAGAGAATTCCTAGAGCAACGAGGGAGTCATTCAACAATCCGGGCGACTGTGGCCAAGTTTCTCTTACCATGCGCAACCTTGGTGTGAATGAACCTACTCAATATACCGTAAGTAAAAAGGATGGTCGCATGATGATTGATGCTAAAGGATGGTCAAGGTTCAAATCTAAATCAAATCTTTCACTAGTGGATAATGTCAAAATCGAACTGTCTCAGCAAGGAGTGCTAGTCCAAATCAACTTTGAAATTCTTCAGTAGCAGCACACAACTGCCGAACTGATCTATCCTCCAAAAGATTTTGATGTAATAATATGGCATGGTGAAACAAGTGTCCTGTGTGTATAAGTAGTAATACAATATTATTTTTCACATAGGATATCATTGATAGAATTGAAACTCTGATTGTTGGTTAGGAATTGTCATTCGATTTCAATCTAACAACTGTCGTGCTTTATTCAATTTTCTGTATTCGCCTTGCGACATCATCTAAAACCTAAGTTGTACCGATCGCTTGCAATATGAAAATGCACTGAGGTAGAACACATGGGCCCCCAAACATGTAGGCTCACCGGCCTATGGCCCAAAGCCCAGAACCATGAGCATAACTGAGTATTATATTCTCAGCTGAACCCCACATTATGTTATATGTATTCCCCTTGATTTTTGTTATGTATAAAGTTGTGATATAAAATATTTTTATATTTCTTTACAGAGGGAGTATCTCTCTGTCAAAAATATATTTATGTGTAACTGGTTACTCCTTCCTTTCTACTTCCTTTCGCTGATATGTGGGGAATCCGGCAATGGGGTCCACATGCCATGCACCAAATTAGAGTGTACAACTCCACGGTAGACTCACCCTGGTCGTAGCGCCGCAGTAATGCCCAATGAGCCATCAAATCACAAAAAAAACCACCTTTCCCGCTTTAGCAGTAAGCTGGACGGACGAAGCAACAATATTTCACTGGGCCTGAATCCCCTTCTCCCTCGTCTGCTTGTTCAGAGAAATCCCCCTCTCAGCGATTGCATAGGGTTTTCTCATGGAGAACCAGGTACCAATTCTTCATCCATCCCCAATAAATCCAAGTCCCTTGGTTGCGGGTAATCCTTGGATGGCAGCCGCCATTGTTAATGCATTTTTCCTTCTACTGAATCTAGTATGTTTCATTTGCAGTGCCCAAAGTGCGAGGACCCTATAGGTTTCTGCGCCCTTGGCAAGATGCCACACTTGTTCCTTCTCATCCTAACACAGGATTTTAAAATGCTCACAATATGTTCCTAGAATCCTCTTTTCTATTCAGGAGGGTGGGGGTTTTTGAACATGTTGTTGACTAATTTGGAAATTTGGATTGCTATATTTGGAAAAAGGTACTAGTACCATGGTCAACATTGACGTGAAGGAGGAAATTATTACTAAATTTGGATTGTGAATACATTGTGTTCTCATATTATTTTTCCTGCAGTGCATTCCTTGCTTTGCCAGAACACATGTACTCAAGATGGTCGGCCTTGCCATAACTGAATACACTAGTTTAATGGTCATACTGAAGACATGCCATGGATATAAGTTCTGAGTTGGGTTCATGAACCAAGAAGATCGCTGTTTTTTATGCCCGAACTTGGATAAACTTTCTCAAGTGTTACGGACTGAAAGTTGGCGCATGAATGTTGATGGAAATAGCAAAACCCGGTCTCATCTTCACTGTGATCTTCCACCCTGACACCGTTCTAGTAGTTCATCCAAGTTAGTTTTGTATCTGGTTCTTGCTTGTTGCCTCGATTACTTCTTAATCCATCTATTCTGTCTACCTAATCACAATTTAACTTTAGAAGTAGCAACGATTTGTGATTCCCTTCTCTCCCGAAGATGCTACTTCAAACTAATATTTCTTATAATTGGTGACACGTGTAGGTTATTTCAAAGTTAAGCACACTACTCGTTTGTTGTTCTATAAGAACTTGATGACCCACAAGTATATGTGACTTTTCGATAAGTAAGAGTGTCGAACAGAACGAGGAGCAAAAGGAAATGACAAATGGTTTTCAGCAAGGTAATGTCTGCAAGTGCTAAAATTGTAAGTAACAGAGTAGTTTGATAGCAAGGTAATTTGTAACGAGCAAGTAACAGTAGTAGTAACAATAGTGCAGCAAGATAGCCCAATCCTTTTAAGGTAAAGGACATGCCAAAACGGTCTCTTATGATAAGCAAAGTGTTCCTGAGGGTACACGGGAATTTCATCTACTCACTTTCATCATGTTGGTTTGATTCGTGTTCGCTACTTTGATAATTTGGTATGTGGGTGGACCGGTGCTTAGGTGTTGTTCTTACTTGAACAAACCTCCTACTTATGATTAACCCCCACGCAAGCATCCGCAACTACGAGAAAAGTATTAAGAATAAATTCTAACCATAGCATTAAACTTTTGGATCCAATCGGTCCCTTACGGAATAGCGCATAGACTAGGGTTTAAGCTTCTGTCACTCTCACAACCCATCATCTAATAACTACTCCACAATGCATTCCCTTAGGCCCAAATATGGTGAAGTTTCATGTAGTCGACGTTCACATGACACCACTAAGGTAATCACAACATATACATATCATCAAAATATTGAACACATATCAAGTTCACATGATTGCTTGCAACATGATTTCTCCCGTGAACTCAAGAACAAAAGTAACTACTCAAAAATGATAATCATGCTCAAGATCATAGGGGTATTAAATAGCATAATGGATGTGAACATATAATCTTCCACCAAATAAACCATATAGTTATCAACTACAAGATGTAATCAACACTACTAGTCACCCACAATTAACAATCTATAGTTCTGGTACAAAGATTGAAAACAAGAGATGAACTAGGGTTTGAGGAAGATGTTTATGAAGATAGCCCTCCCCAATATGGGAGAGTTGTTGGTGATGATGATGACGATGATTTCCCCCTCCGGGAGGGAAGTTCCCCTGGTGGAATCACTCCGCTGGAGGGCAAAAGTGTTCCTGCCCAGGTTCTGCCTCGAGATGGTGGCACTTTGTCCCGAAAGTCCTCTCCTTATTTTTTTTCTAGGTCAAAATGACTTATGTACCAGAAGAGGGGCACCGGAGGTGGGCGGAGGTGAGCACAACCCACCAGGGCGCACCTGGGCTCCCTAGCGCACCCAGGTGGGTTATGTCCACCTGGTGGGCCCCTTTGGTACTTATTTGCTCAAAAATCCTCTTGAAACAGAAACTACCCAGTTCTATTGTTCCTATATAGATGCCTGACCATGGTTGGGTCAGACTTGCGCTTGGTCACAACATGACGTTTATGTCGACCTACTCCATTCCCCTTGGAGGTGAAAAGATACTTATTCATGGGTGGTCTCAAATAATGAAGGCCCGTCCATCTTGGAGAATAGGATAGAAGGTTATGCTCATGCTTTTCCATGGCCCTAAAGCGAATATCATGTTATTGACCACAATGCGAGATGAAGCCGCTTCAGAAGGTTGTGGATATGTGGGGTGGCACCTGGACCTTCTCTTGGGGCCGGGTGGTCTCATCCTTGGTTAACTATAGGAAAAGTAGCACTGTTCGAGGCGTGCTTTGTATGGTTGAACCTGTATAAGTACTCATACTGCTTTCAGCTATGGTTGTTAAGTGCCCCTGCTGGTTTTAGTTAACGTTATTAAGTACTACTGCTGCTTTCAGCTATAGGAAAAGTAGCATTGTTCAAGGCGCTCTCCATGATGAGGAGGGAGTAGTTCACCCCCGGGGCTGAGGGTATGTACCAGTAGCTATGTGTTTGATCTCTCTCTCTCTCGTGTTCTTGATTTGGCACGATCTTGATGTATCGTGAGCTTTGCTATTATAGTTGGATCTTCTGATGTTTCTCCCACTCTACTCTCTTGTAATGGATTGAGTTTTCCCTTTGAAGTTATCTTATCAGACTGATCTTTAAGGATTTGAGAACACTTGATGTATGTCTTGCATGTGCTTATCTCTGGTGACAATGGGATATTCACGTGATCTACTTGATGTACATTTTGGTGATCAACTTGCAGGTTTAGTGACCTTGTGAACTTGTGCATAGGGGTTGGCACACGTTTTCGTCTTGACTCTTTGGTAGAAACTTTGGGGCACTCTTTGAAGTACTTTGTGTTGGATGAACAGATGAATCTGAGATTGTGTAATGCATATCGTATAATCATGCCCATGGATACTTGAGGTGACATTGGAGTATCTAGGTGACATTAGGGTTTTGGTTTATTTGTGTCTTAAGGCGTTATTTTACTACGGACTCTTGAATAAATGGATCAGAAAGGATAACTTTGAGGTGGTTTTGTACCCTACAATAATCTCTTCGTTTGTTCTCCGCTATTAGTGACTTTGGAGTGACTCTATGTTGCATGTTGAGGGGCAGTTATATGATCTAGTTATGTTATTATTGTTGAGAGAACTTGCATTAGTAAAAGTATGAACCTTAGGCCTTGTTTCGAAGCATTGCAATACCGTTTGTGCTCCCTTTTATCATTTGTTACCTTGGTGTTTTTATAATTCCAGATTACAAAAACCTATATCTACCATCCATATTGCACTTGTATCGCCATCTCTTCGCCGAACTAGTGCACCTATAAATTTTACCATTGTATTGGGTGTGTTGGCGACACAAGAGACTCTTTGTTATTTGGTTGCAGGGTTGTTGGAGAGAGACCATCTTCATCCTAAACCTCCCACAGATTGATAAACCTTAGGTCATCCACTTGAGGGAAATTTTATACTATCCTACAAACATGTGCACTTGGAGGCCCAACAACGTCTACAAGGAGAAGGTTGCGTAGTAGACATCAAGCTCTTTTCTGGTGCCATTGCCGGGGAGGTGAGTGCTTGAAGGTATATCTTTAGATCTTGCAATCGAATCTTTTTGTTTCTTGTTTTATCACTGGTTTAGTTTATAAAAGAAAACTACAAAAAATGGAATTGAGTTTGCCTCATACGCTTCATCTTTTTAATATCTTTTGTAAGAATGATGGTAAGGAAAATTGTGCTAAAGTGCTAGAAGAAGAAGTCTATAAAATATTTGGCACTAAATCTTTGAATGAGGAGCATGATTGCAATATTATTAGTATGAACTCTTTGAATATCCATGGTACTAATGATGATTGCACTAGTCATGATGAAAATGTCTCTTATAAGCATGTCAGTTTTTGTGGAGTGCATAGAATTTGCAAGTACACACCAAATAGGGAAGATAGATTTTGCAAGAGGCATAAGTATTTATAAACTAAATGGTTGCAAGAAAGGCTAGATATTTGTGCTGAAAATTTAAAATTTCTTTGCCATCCTTGTGAACTTTGCAATGAACATGATCATTTAAATACCCAATGCAAATTGTTTCATGATCGAGTCGTGTCCAAATATTGTGATGACTTGATTTCCCTTGCACATCATAATGAACTTAGTTTGCTTTTGGGTTATGAAGAAATAAAACGTATAACTAAAGATATGCCAGAATTTGTCCTTGATAAAGTTCTTGATTTTGATCTAGAAGAAATTTTTATGTATTGTGCAGTGAATTGCATTGAAAATCCTTATATTTCCAATTACATAAAGAAAATAAAGCAAATAGAAGATGAAGAGAATACTAATGAAAGGTAAGAGACTTCCCAATATCCTCCTATTATTTCTTATGATGAATCAGGTAACGAGGAGGAGCTTTCTATTCAACCAATCTCATTAATAAGGAGCTCAAAAAAGAGGGTTAAACCCACACATGATGTGAATACAAAAAAGAAAAGACGGAGAAGCAAAGTTAGAAAGGTATCCCTCCCAAGTTATTTTGCTCCTATTACCCATTGTGATGATGATAATTTCTATACTATTGGTGCTATCCATACTATTAATGATGAGAGTGATTATGCTTATGATATGAAAAGGCCCAAGCTTGGGGATGCTATGTTTGATGAGAATGACATATTTGAGAATATATTTCCTGAAATTAATGTTAGTCCCAAGCTTGGGGATGCTATGTTTAATGAAGATGATATTTTTAGCCTCCCAAGTTTTGATGAGCAAATTTATTATGATGATAGCATGCCTCCTATTTATGATGATTATTGTGATGAAACTTATGCTATAAAAAGTAGTAATGATTATATTTAAGAACTTGTCATGATCATGATTACCCTTTTTCTGAACATTACTCTTTTAATGTGGAAACAATTTATAGTATTCGAGTCTCTTATGATACTCCCACTATTCTGAATGAGAAGAATTTTCCTTATGTGGAGAGTAATAAAATTTATATGCTTGTAGATCATGAAAAGAATTCTTTACGTGATGGTTATATTGTTGAATTCATTCATGATGCTACTGAAATTATTATGAGGGAGGAACATATGCTTGTAGGAATTGCAATAATATCAAGTTTCCTCTCTATGTGCTTAAAGTTTTGAAGTTATGCTTGTCTTGCCTTCCTATGCTAGTTGATTATTGTTCCCATAAGTTGTTTGATCACAAAATCCCTATGCATAGGAAGTGGGTTAGACTTAAATGTGCTAGTCATATTCTTCATGATGCTCTCTTTATGTTTCAATTCTTATCTTTTATGTGAGCATCATTGAAATCATCATGCCTAGCTAGGGGCGTTAAACGATAGCGCTTGTTGGGAGGAAACCCAATTTTATTTTTGTTCCTTTATTTTTGTTACTGTTTAGTAATAAATAATCCATATAGCCTCTGGTTATATTTGGTTTATGTTTTAATTAGTGTTTGTGCCAAGTAGAACCTTTGGGAAGACTTGGGTGAAGTCTATGCGATCTTGCTATAAAAAACAGAAACTTTATCACGAGATTAGCTGCCATTTTTTACTGGAGAGTGCTTTTAGGTTGATTCTTTTTGAAGAAGATTAATAGAAAAGTCCTCAGGTCTACCAATTTATTTCAGAATTTTGGAAGTTGCAGAAGTATTCGAATGATACAGATTACTACAGACTATTCTGTTTTTGACAGAATCTGTTTTCTATTTGTGGTTTGCTTATTTTGATGAATATATGAGTAGTATCGGAGGGTATGAACCATAGAGAAGTTGTAATACATTATATATTACACCAATATGAATTTAGAATGAGTTCACAACAGTACCTAAGTGGTGGTTTTATTTTCTTATACTAACGGAGCTTACGAGTTTTCTGTTGAGTTTTGTGTTGTGAAGTTTTCAAGTTTTGGGTGAAGTTTCGATGGAATATGGAATAAGGAGTGGCAAGTGCCTAAGATTGGGGATTCCAAAGGCACCCCAAGGTGATATTTAAGGACAACCAAGAGCACAAGCTTGGGGATGTCCCGGAAGGCATCCCCTCTTTCGTCTTTGTTCATCGGTAACTTTACTTGGAGCTATATTTTTATTCACCACATGATATGTGTTTTGCTTGGAGTGTCATTTTATTTTGTTAGTATTTGATTGCTGTTATTTAGAATAATTTTTTGCATCTATATTTTCAATAAAAATGTCAAGGATAGCCTTAACATGCTTATTTTGCAAGTATACATGTTGCTGTTTGAAAACAGAAAGTTTACCGCTGTTGCAAAAATTCCCTAGAAAATTCAGAGAATGATATAATATTTAAAAATTTTGCATATTGATCTCTGATAAATCTTCTACAGTTTAGTATTTTTCTCATAATTTTTGGAGTTAGGAAGTATGATGAATCTTGCATTCTTTACAGACTATACTGTTTTGGCATATTGCTGTTATGTTTGCATTGTTTGCATATGTTTGCTTGTTTAATGATTCTATTTGAGGATACGGGTATTAAATATGCAGAGACATTTAGTATTCAATGTTTAATAATAATTTTTGTGATTTGTTACAGTAGAAAATGATAAGGTTTTTGCATTGGTTTATACTAACTTATCTCACGAGTTCTTGTTGAGTTTGGTGTGGATGAAGCTTTCGAGATTTAGGAAATCGAGATATAAAAGGAATTAAGGAGACACAAAAGCTCAAGCTTGGGGATGCCCAAGGCACCCCAAGATAATATTTCAAGAAGTCTCAAGCATCCAATCTTGGGGATGCCCCGGTAGGCATCCCACCTTTCTTCTTCAACAATTATCGGTTAGTATCGGTTGAACCTAAGTGTTTGCTTCTTCACATGATGTGTGCTATCCTTGAAATGTCATTTGGTTTTTTTTCGCTTGATGTTTAAATAAACTACCAGGATATGAAATTCTTAAATGTTAGAGAGTATTCACATAGTTGCACAATTATTATAATACTCTATGTGTTTCACCTATATCTTTTGGAGTAGTTTGTCTTTTGCTCTAGTGCTTCACTTATATCTTTTTAGAGCACGGTGGTGGTTTTATTTTCTAGAAATTATTGATCTCTGATGCTTCACTTATACTATTTTGAGAGTCTTTTAGAACAGCATGGTAATTTGATTTGGTTATAAAATTGGTCCTAATATGATGGGCATCCAAGTTGGGTATAATAAAAACTATCATATAAAATGCATTGAATACTATGATAAAATTGATACTTGATAATTGTTTTGATATATAAAGGTGGTAATGTTAGAGTCATGCTAGTTGGGTAATTATGAAATTGAGAAATACTTGTGTTAAAGTTGGCAAGTCCCATAGCATGCACGTATGGTGAACGTTGTGTGACAAGTTTGAAGCATGGGGTGTTCTTTGATTGCCTTCCTTATGGGTGGAGGTCGGGATCACGCGATGGTTAAATCCTACCAACCCTTCCCCTAGGAGCATGTGTAGTGGTACTTTGCTTAGAGGGCTAATAAACTTTTGCAATAAGTATATGAGTTCTTTATGACTAATGTGAGTCCATGGATTATACGCACTCTTACCCTTCCACAATTTCCTAGCCTCTACGGTACCGTGCATTGCCCTTTCTCACCTTGAGAGTTGGTGCAAACTTTGCCGGTGCATCCAAACCCCGTGATATGATACCCTCTATCACACATAAACCTCCTTATATCTTCCTCAAAACAGCCACCATACCTACCTATTATGACATTTCCATAGCCATTCCGAGATATATTGCCATGCAACTTTCCACCGTTCTGTTTATTATGACACGCTCCATCATTCTCATATTGCTTTCGCATGATCATGTAGTTGACATCATATTTGTGGCAAAGCCACCTTTATAATTCCTTCATACATGTCGCTCTTGATACATTGCATATCCCGGTACACCGCCGGAGGCATTCACATAGAGTCATATTTTGTTCTAAGTATTGAGTTGTAATTCTTGAGTTGTAAATAAATAAAAGTGTGATGATCTTCATTATTAGAGCATTGTCCCATGTGAGGAAAGGATGATGGAGAGTATGATTCCCACACAAGTCGGGATGAGACTCCAGACTTTATGAAAAATAAAAGAGGCCAAAGAAGCCCAAATAGAAAAAAGAGGCCAAAGAAGCCCACCAAAATAAAAAAAGAGAAAAAATGAGAGAAAAACAGAGAAGGGACAATGTTACTATCCTTTTTCCACACTTGTGCTTCAAAGTAGCACCATGATCTTCATGATAGAGAGTCTCCTATGTTGTCACTTTCATATACTAGTGGGAATTTTTCATTATAGAACTTGGCTTGTATATTCCAATGATGGGCTTCCTCAAAATGCCCTAGGTCTTCGTGAGCAAGCACGTTGGATGCACACCCACTTAGTTTCTTTTTTATGAAATTTCATACATCTATAGCTCTAGTGCATCCGTTGCATGGCAATCCCTACTCCTCGCATTGACATCAATTGATGGGCATCTCCATAGCATGTTGATTAGCCGCGTCAATATGAGACTTTCTCCCTTTTTGTTCTCTCACATAATCCATATCATCATACTCTACTCCACCCATAGTGCTATGTCCATGGCTTACGCTCATGTATTGCGTGAGGGTTGAAAAAGTTGAAGCGCGTTAAAAAGTATGAACCAATTGCTTGGCTGAAACCAGGGTTGTGCATGATGGGAGCATTTTGTGTGACAAAAATGAAGCATGGCCAAACTATATGTTTTTGTAGGGATAAGCTTTCTTTGGCTATGTTATTTTGATAAGACATGATTACTTTGTTAATATGCTTGAAGTATTACTATTTTTATGTCAATATTAAACTTTTATCTTGAATCTTTTGGATCTGAACATTCATGCCACAATAAAGAATATTACATTGAGAATTATGCTAGGTAGCATTCCACATCAAAAATTCTGTTTTTATCATTTACCTACTCAAGGACGAGCATGAATTAAGCTTCGGGATGCTTGATACATCTCCAATGTATCTATAATTTTTTATTGTTCCATGCTATTATATTATCTGTTTTGGATGTTTAATGGGCTTTACTATGCATTTTTATATTATTTTTGGGACTAACCTATTAACCGGAGGCCCAGTCCAAATTGCTATTTTTTTGCCTATTTCAGTGTTTCGCAGAAAAGGAATATCAAACGAAGTCCAAATGGAATGAAACCTTCGGGAGAGTTATTTTTGGAACAAACGCAATCCAGGAGACTTGGAGTGGACGTCAGGGAAGCAACGAGGTGGCCACGAGGGTCCAGGGCATGCCCTACCCCCTGGGCACGCCCCCCCACCCTCGTGGGCCCCTCGTGGCTTCCCTGACCGACTTCTTTCACCAATATATACTCATATACCCCAAAAACCAATCGGGACCCTAATCCGGCACCCTGCCGGAGGGGGGATCCCTCACCGGTGGCCATCTTCATCATCCCGATGCTCTCCATGACGAGGAGGGAGTAGTTCACCCTCGGGGCTGAGGGTATGTACCAGTACCTATGTGTTCGATCTCTCTCTCTCTCTCTCTCTCTCTCTCTCTCTCTCTCTCGTGTTCTTGATTTGGCAAGATCTTGATGTATCGCGAGCTTTGCTATTATAGTTGGATCTTATGATGTTTCTCCCCCTATACTGTCTTGTATTGGATTGAGTTTTCCCTTTGAAGTTATCTTATCGGACTGAGTCTTTAAGGATTTGAGAACACTTGTGTAGCGACCAGACCTCAAACAGTCTAATCTCTGTGCTCAGTGTCATCCCTGGATCAGTAATGCTGACACCACACAGTACTTGGAGGATTTATAATAGAGTAGCAATCACACACTTATTACATCGAATGTCTCAAAAGAGAACTTATTGAAATAAGTATGGCTTAAGGCCATCTAAAACGATAACAGCGGAAGGCTTGGAAGATAAGCGAGTCCATCAACTCCAACGGCATCACTGAGTATAGAACCACGACCTAACAGCACCTTACTCGTCGTCTGAAAAGTCTAAAACATGAAACATTGCAGTCCGAAAATGGGTCAGCACATGGAATATGCTGGCAATGTAACACATAGAGAATAACAATGGAGATAGGCTATACTACATGCATATTTGGCTGGTGGTAAAGCTCTATGGTTACAGTTTTTGCATAAAGCCAATTTTTCCCTACTTCAAAGGAATAAATTCATTTAGCTATCATGGTGGTTGTTAAACATTGAGAATGGTTGACAGCATTCTCAATCCCAATTAAGAAGTACTCATTAAAACCCAACAATATTAATTAAAGTAACATGATGAGATTCACATGATATCCAGGTACTAGATACTCAAGATGTCCATAACCGGGGACACGGCTAACCATGATTAGTTTATACACTCTGCAGAGGTTTGCGCACTTTTCCCCACATGACTCGATCGCCTCCGCTTGGTTTCTCGCACTACATGATGTTTGAGAAACGGATGACCGAGACATAGTCTTTCAGAAGCACTTGCACCTTACATAGGGGTAGACCATACCAACCTACATCCCCTACATCTGCTAGTCCACCCCGTAAGAGTTCGCACAACTTTAGTCAACTATGCTAGAGCCCATAATAGCATGTGGCTGCACACGGAAGTTTCTAGTTTGAATAATCTCATGATCCCTTTGAGCCTGGGTGGCGGTCCGAAGAAATACAGGCAAGTCCTGCTAGAAAACAGGTGCCTCAATCCACCCAGATGGGTGTTTAAGTTGCCACCTTAAATAAACCATTAATTAACAATCTCACATCTGTCATGGATATTCACTCACCCAATCCACGTCTACTAGCATAGCATGGCATAATAAGCAAACGTAGAAGTAACTCCCAAATGTTTGAAAGTAAAACAGGTAATAGGTACTACCTCAATCTACTTCCCATCCCACAATTTAATTAGATCCTAACCATGCAATGTTTGAGGGTAGATCTAATGCATAAAAACTGGGTATGAGAAAAGATATGATCAAAGTGTTACTTGCCTTGCTGATGATCCGCGAAACCTAGAGACTCAAAGTAACAGGCGGCGCACTCCGGGTATTCTATCGCAGACAAACAAACAAGCATACAATAAGTACTCATCTAATGCACAGATAAAACTCGAGTAAAAGGTCTAACCAGAATGTTCAACTTAAGAACTCCGGTTTGCAAAAAGAATCAAATCAAATAAAGCAACGAAAGTCAAACGGCGAAAGAAAACAGCTTCGTTTTACTAATCTGGATCTAAGTCAAATTTTACAGAAGCAAAAACTTGTTTAAGTAGATTATTCAGAAAGAGGGTTTCGAGACGAAACTCCAGGCGCTTGAATCGCCTGATTCCGATAAACGAGCAAAAAGTTAAACTAAAACGAAAATCGGATCAGGAATCGCGATCAGAAAAATCACGGATTAAATCCGAGAAAAAGAAAAAAAATGACAAACGGGTTAACGAACGAACGTTTGTTAACTAAACAAATCTGACGAAAGTGTTCGTTAAAACGAACTAACAGAAGAACGTCCGCAAATTAACCTAAACCGGAAAAAACCGAAAACTAAAATAAAAAAGCGAATCTAAAAAAACCGAAACAAAACCGAAATAAAACCGTCCGATTTTTAAGAAAACCGGCGGTACGCGTTCCGAGGCGGCGGCGAACCTCGGCGGCAGCGGCGGCGAAGTCCGGCGGGGTTCTGGCGGCGGCGGCGAAGTCCGGCGACGGCAGCGGCAGCGGCTGGAGGCGGCGGCGGCGTTTAGGGTTATGGTTTGGGCGCGGGTGGGCCAGTGGCGGCGGATCGGGCTGGCGGGATCAGGCGGCTGG